>NC_141346.1:26455209-26837709 GCF_057382095.1 Aulonocara sp. 'chitande type north' Nkhata Bay | reverse complement strand
GTATGGACAGCTTGCTGTATTTCTTAGGCACCTTATTTGTCGCACCTTTCTGCAACTCCGTTAGTTGGCTAACCTCCCTCCGTGCTACTTTGATCTTGCCCTCTAGCCTCCTTCTCCATGGAGGGTACTGCCCCTTGTCACTGTTCAACTTGTAGCCAAGCATCTCACTGATCACTGCTGCCGTATTGTAGATCAGCTTGTTAGTGTCGGTAATCGTGGTTGTAGGTATTGTCCGTAGTGCTGCATTAACATCATCTAGCAGACCTTCTGAGGGAACTTCACGTAATCTTGGTAACCGACTACGGGGGATCCAGGTTTCAAGCTTGGCCATGATCCTATTTTTCAGGTCAGTTCCTCTCGCACTCAACGATCCTTCTCCTATCGCACTTGGGGCTATGTACCCAATCTCGGGTGGGGGTGATGATATCTCCCCCCTGACCTGGCGTCCTGACTCCTCCTTGCCGTAGCATTTGTGTTGTACCTCGTCAATCTCTAGCTGTGAGAGCAGTCCCTTCTTTCGAATGTTGGAACACTGAGCTACTAGTTGTTTCGCCGTCATTGTGGATGTTGGGTATCGAAGAATCCATAGGTCCCTCATCCTATTCATGTAGCCCCTTCCGCCGGGGTTACTTGCATAGTAGCATTCCAACAACGCCCTGTTTTCGTCTCTTGCCCACCGATGCCTTCTTGTTCCAGTAGCCCACTTTTCGTCAGGGTGCCCACTGTCCTTCGCAACACTTTTGTTTTTGCTCCCATTCCCCATGGGATGGACGTAGAGACCTAAAATTCATTCCAGATACACAATATAACCATCCCTCCCAAACAGCGGTCACAAATCAGTCCAAATGTGTGGTAGTGGGCACATCTGCTATATTGAGATAATCCATCCCACCTCACAGGTGTGCCACATCAGGATGCTGATCTGACATCATGAGTAGTGCACAGGTGTACCTCAGACTGCCCACAACAAAAGGCCACCCTGGAATGTGCAGTTTTTTGCGCTATTGGGGGTCTGGGGACCCAGAACCGGTCAGTATCTGGTGTGACCACCATTTGCCTCATGCAGTGCAACACATCGTCGCATGGAGTCTATCAGATTGTCAATTGTGGCCTGTGGAATGTTGGTCCACTCCACTTCAATGGCTGTGCGAGGTTGTTGGATATTCGTGGGAACTGGTACACGCTGTCATATACGCCGGTCAAGCACATCCCGAACATGCTCAATGGGTGACATGTCCGGTGAGTATGCTGGCCATGCAAGAACTGGGACATTCTCAGCTGCCATCTGCCCTGAACAATGTGAACCATGATTCATCCGTGAAGCGCACACCTCTCCAACGTGCCAGACACCATCGAATGTGAGCATTTGCCCACACAAGTCTGTTACAGCGACGAGCTGGAGTCAGGTCAAGACCCCGATGAGGACGACGGGCATGCAGTTGAGCGTCCCTGAGACGGTTTCTGACAGTTTGTGCAGAAATTGTTTGGTTGTGCAAACCAATTGTTCCAGCAGCTGTCTGGGTGGCTGGTCTCAGACGATCTTGGAGGTGAACCTGCTGGATGTGGAGGTCCTGGGCTGGTGTGGTTACACGAGGTCTGCGGTTGTGAGGCCGGTTGGATGTGCTGCCATATTCTCTGAAACGCCTGTGGAGACGGCTTATGGTTGAGAAATGAACATTCAATGCACGGGCGACAGATCTGGTTGACATTCCTGCTGTCAGCATGCCAATTGCACGCTCCCTCATTGCTTGTGGCATCTGTGGCATTTTGCTGTGAGACAAAACTGCACATTCCAGGGTGGCCTTTTGTTGTGGGCAGTCTGAGGTACACCTGTGCACTACTCATGATGTCAGATCAGCATCCTGATGTGGCACACCTGTGAGGTGGGATGGATTATCTCAATATAGCAGATGTGCCCACTACCACACATTTCGACTAATTTGTGACCACTGTTTGGGAGGGATGGTTATATTGTGTATCTGAAATGAATTTTAGGTCTCTACGTCCATCCCATGGGGAATGGGAGCAAAAACAAAAGTGTTGCGTTTATATTTTTGTTCAGTGTATATATATATATATATATATATATATATATATATACTCCCATCAACCTCTGGAAGACAAACTTGGAGTAATTAGGACCCTACACCACCGGGCAGAACATGAACATGTTCCGTCTAAGCCTGAAGGGAAAAAGAAGGAACACACGCATGTAAAGGAAGCACTCAAAACATATCGTTATCCTAATTGGGCGTTTATAAAGTCAGCTAAGCAGCACAGAAAAGAAGATCAGACACCAGCTAGGTTGGATAAGAAAGACAGACGCAACAACATTATCATCCCCTATGTAGCCGGTGTATCAGAAAAACTCAGGAGAGTTTTCTCCAAGCATGACATCCCAGTGTAATTCAGACCCAGCAACACGCTCAGACAAAAACTGGTTCACCAGAAAGACAAAACTCCAAAACACAGACTTAACAATGTGGTGTATGCTGTACAGTGTAGCGAGAAATGCCCAGACCTCTACATTGGGCGTGATCGTGGCTCAAGAGTTGGGAGTTCGCCTTGTAATCGGAAGGTTGGCTGGTTCGAGCCCCGGCTTGGACAGTCTCGGCCGTTGTGTCCTTGGGCAAGACACTTCACCCGTTGCCTACTGGTGGTGGTCAGAGGGCCCGGTGGCACCAGTGTCCGGCAGCCTCACCTCTGTCAGTGCGCCCCAGGGTGGCTGTGGCTACAATGTAGCTTGCCATCACCAGTGTGTGAATGTGTGTGTGAATGGGTGGATGACTGGATATGTAAAGCGCTTTGGGGTCCTTAGGGACTAGTAAAGCGCTATATAAATACAGGCCATTTACCATTCGAGAGACCAAACAGCCACTTCACAAACACATGGCACAACATAGAAGAGCCACCTCCACAAGACAAGATTCAGCAGTCCATCTGCATCTAAAGGACAAAGGTCACTCTTTTGAAGATGCTCACATTTTGGACAGAGAGGACAGATGGTTTGAAAGAGGAGTGAATGAAGCCACTATATGTTCACTATCATAATTGTCAATAGTACATGGTTGTGGTTAAAATATTTGTGGTTTAATGCTCCAATAACTAAACAAACTAAAACCCATTTTGTGCCCGTGTACATTGACCTTTGGTTTGTTGCATGTTAATCTCCTCCAACAGGAGGAAGTTTTTTAACTGGAGCAGAAAAGCCCTAAAGCTGAACATCCGTCTTTTTTCTCCCATATTTTCTTTCTGTTTTGTGTGCTAAACACTACATCTTATAAAGAGCAGTTAATATTTCCCAGCTGAATTGGCCTCTATTCATTGACTAATTGAGGAATCACTGCAGCTCCAATGTAGTTTTTGGATTTGACAACTGGGGAAAAAAAATACCTTATGCAATCTTCTAATTGGTGTGAGCTGTATTATAGTCAAAGATACACTTAGTGCCTGGAAATATGCCAAGATTGCAAAAAACATTTTAGCTGCTCATTATAGTTCACACACTCATAACTGCCCTTTTGAAGGAAAAGTGTTATTGTGTGACAGTTTTAAGGCAAAGGAGGGTGGGACTGACAAAATGTATTGGGGACTTCCCCCTTCAAGCATGACACTTGGTATTTGATACTTTTGCTCCCTTACAAGAATAAACACAATTCTTGACTGTTGCTCAATTCTTCCATTTTTATTGTGTTTATTTATTGAGTTTTTTGGGGCATTTGTCCCAATATAGGATATAAAACAGTAATAATAAACAACATAGCTAAACAATGAACCAACAGAACAGGAGCATACAGAATTTAAAGCTTCATGAAATATAAGATCAGAGTTTCCCTGATACAATTAATAAAATAAACTGAACAAACAATGCTGAGAGTTCTTTACTGCTCTAGACAGAAAAATAATGGCCTGAATATGGATCATCTTTTCACTCACGTGTTTAGCGATGACTCACAGCTGTCCCGCATTTTCTTAGTATGAACATTTGAACGCGCATGAATTCTCATGTGCTTCTTTAATTTTATCCTCTGGACAAACCTTTCCCCACAGATGCTACAAGGATACGGTTTCTCACCTGTGTGAATTCTTACATGACAGTTCAAATGTGATTTCTGAATAAATCTTTTCCCACAGGTGTTACAAGAATACGGCTTCTCACCTGTGTGAATTCTCATGTGTCTTTTGCATGCTGATGCGTGAGCAAATCTTTGACCACAGGTGGTACAAAGATATGGTTTCTCACCTGTGTGAATTCTTATATGACTTTCCAGTTGTGACTTCTGAATAAATCTTTTCCCACAGGCATTACAAGAATACGGCTTCTCACCAGTGTGAATTCTCATGTGTGTTTTTAATGCTGAGGAGACAGCAAATCTTTTTCCACAGAAGCCACAGGAATACAGCTTCTCAACTGTGTGAATTCTTGTGTGTTTTTTGAACACTGATGATGCAGCAAATCTTTTCCCACAGGTGCTACATGAATACGGCATCTCACCAGCGTGAATTCTCATGTGTTTTTTGAACGCTGATGGGCTAGCAAATCTTTTTCCACAGGTCCTACAAGAATACAAGTTCTCACCTGTGTGAATTCTCATGTGTGTTTTGCATGCTGCTGGAAGAGCGAATCTTTTACCACAGGTGGTACAAGGATATGGTTTCTCACCTGTGTGAATTCTTATATGACTTTCCAGTTGTGACTTCTGAATAAATCTTTTCCCACAGGCATTACAAGAATACGGTTTCTCGCCAGCATGAATTCTCATGTGTGTTTTTAATGTTGATGAGGTAGTAAATCTTTTCCCACAGGTGTTACAAGAATACGGCTTCTCACCTGTGTGAACTCTTAGATGTGTAGTCATTTTGTATTTATTCTGTAAACTTTTTCCACACACGTCACATTGTACAGACTTGTTCTTTGTGTCAGTTCTACTTTGACTCACTGACACAGGACTGTTGTCTACTCTCTGACTGTGATGTCTCTTCTTCAGCTCTGCATTTCTAGTAGATCCAGAGTCCACATGCCCATTTTCTTCATGATATCTGCTCTCTGCTTCAGGAGAGCTGTGAGAAAGGAGCTGCTCACTGTTTGGTTCTGGTTCACTGTGGTGACTTTCCTCATAAGTAGGAGTCTTCATGAAGGTATCACTCTCCTGCTTCAGTCCAAGCTGCTCTCCCTCCTGAATGCTGCACAGTTCCTCCTGTTCCTCTTTAATCTGTGGAGGCTCTGGGTCCTCCTGGTCCAGACTAGAGTTCCTCTCCTGGTTAAAGACCCGCTGTTCTGTAAGAGCCTCTTCTTCCTCAATAGCATGTTGGTGTAGGACATCTGAAGGCACAAGGAAGAAAAATGATAGCAAAACAAACATTTGCGAAAATGTTTACTGGTCTGAACCATAAGCAGATCTCTACATAGTAAGCATGTTGCTCACACATACCACTAAAATTTAAAGTGTACAAATGTGAAAAATTATTAAGGCACTGATGGAAATGTTTAGTTCTGTCATGGTGTGTGCTGTGTGCAGGCAGGAGACGAGGACCCAAACGCAGAACTCATAGAGGCAAACGTAGAGTCAAAACAGCTTTAACCCTTTAAAGCCGGTTGGAGCGGGCACGCTCCGTTTTGCGTAACTATTTTAAAATCCCGGTAGCACTGCAACCACGTGAGCTAGCGCAACAATTTTTTTTGCATACGAAACCAGAGAATTTGTACTTACATCTTATGCCATCAGCTTGTCCTAAGTCACAGTTCCTTCCACATATAGCTTTGCAAAAACTGCATAAAAAGCGCTTGCAGGAACAAAAACAAAATATTCCCGAAACACACTTTGCCGATCAGCTGTTCATAACACTTCCTACATCCATCAGCGTGAACTATCGCATGTCCACTAGGGCTGCCACAAACGATTATTTTGATAGTCGACTAGTCACCGATTATTTTTGCGATTAGTCGACTAATCAGATCATCATCCATTGAACGTAAAACGTACAGCTTATTGCACCAGCAGCATCTGCTCATATATAACTATCATTAGCTTACAGCTTTAAGTGTTTAAGGTATGTGCTAACTAAAAATAAAGACAAGATGATAGTTTATTAAATTTTAATGAAATTTGCAGATTGTTTCGGTGAAGTTTAATAAACTCCTTGCTATCTAAAATATAACAGGACACCGGAGTAAATTCTCCAGCATCTCACACTTCTGATAATCAGCTGTCTGCTTGACATTTATTCAGCTGTGTAAAAACTATAACTTTAATCTCAGCCAAACCGATTTACTCAGGAACAAATAAAATACTAAAAAAGCCAAACAATAACATTTTTAAGTTATCTAAGTGACTTATATATGTTTAAAATGAGTAGCGAAAGACGGCGGTGGGTTTGAAAACGATTTGCCGGGAGTCCGGTGCTCTCACAGCTCTAGTGAGCCTTGCCCCTGGCTAGCTATCGAGCTAGTGGGTAACAGACGTCTCCGAAAACATCGGAGCGCTTTTGAAAATATGTGGTGTCTTGATAAACTGAGCAGATATTTGAGGTTTACACAGCTACATTCTCGCCTGAAAATATGTTAAATGTTTATTTTGTGACCCAGAAAGAATAATAAGCGTAATATTAAAACTAACTAGCTGCCGCCATTGTTGGAAACTGAGCTGGGCTGTGCTATGAATTTTGGGACACAGCTCCGTTATTACACTCTTAAATCCTGCTACTTATTCCTGCGTCTTTTGGGATCTTACAAAGCTTCAAACGACGCGTCGACTATTAAATTAGTCATCGACGATTTTGATAGTCGACCTAATCGTGGCAGCCCTAATGTCCACCATGACCTGCCCGAAACCGGAAGTGAAGTCATTTTGCGGAAATGTAGTTTTTTACCATCAGGGCCTTATGAGCCTATACTGATGTTTTTTAAAGTTATATTTGACTTTATGACTTTCTGTGTCGTTTCTGGGATGCTTAGGACTCATATTGCACTGCTGGAAATATGCTGTCCTGCATATGCTGTTATTTTGCAAATTTGTATTATAATATTTATTTGCATTTTTCCTGCAGTATATGAAAATTGGTGTATTTCAAAAATAAAATTATGAAGACACTTAAAATAAATTTCCTGTGGTAGGAAACTATTTTGTGCAACTTTTTTGTATTTACAGTTTTGAGGGATAAGCCTCTTAAATTTCTCTAACTAGAAATATATGTTAAAAAAACAAAAACAATTTTTTTGTAGTTTATTGCACTGTTTTGCAATTTATGTAAGTACTATACACTTAATGCATACATATTATTAAGATTTAGGCTATAATGGTTGTATTGATGTATATCAACTTGAAATGCTCCTAAAAATGGCACTACAGCATGTAAAAATATAATATAAGCTCTGGCAGACTTGGTTCTATGGTAGGTCTTAAAGGGTTAATGCTCAACTCCAACATAAGAAAACTGAATATACAATCATAAACTTTTGCAGGCAGACAGAACACACAGCATAAGAAAAAGGTGAACCAATGTTAACAATGCGACAACAATTACCAACTGACAGGAGATTAAAACACACTGGCAGGAACATGAGGAAAAGAGGAACAGGTGGACACACAGCTGGAACTTATTAGGCAAGACAAGACAAGGAAGAGGAGAAGTGAGAAATGGAACGAAAATCATACATGATTCCAAACATTTTTTACAAATAAATAACTGAAAAGTGGGGTGTGCGTAATTATTCAGCCCCCTGAGTCAATACTTTGTAGAACTACCTTTTGCTGCAATTATAGCTGCCAGTGTTTTAGGGCAGTGGTCCCCAACCCACGGGCCTCGGACCGGTACCAGTCCGTGAATCGTTTGGTACCGGGCCGCGAGAGTTGAGGCTCAGGTGTGAAATGTATGGTTTTCAGGGTTTTTATCATTTTCAGCGTTATTTTGTTATCGTTTTTATCGTTAACTCTGTTTTCCTGGGTCTTTTCACGTGTGTTATGAATAAAACTTCTTTTTTTCGGTACCGGTACTAGTTTTATTTTGTTGTATTTATCCGCTACACCTTAAAGGCCGGTCCGTGAAAATATTGTCAGGCATAAATCGGTCCGTGGCGCAAAAAAGGTTGGGGACCGCTATTTTAGGTTCTGTCTCTACCAGCTTTGCACATCTACAGACTGAAATCCTTGCCCATTCTTCTTTGCAAAACAGCTCCAGCTCAGTCAGATGGACAGCGTTTGTGAACAGCAGTTTTAAGATCTTGCCACAGACTCTCGATTGGATTTAGATCTGGACTTTGACTGGGCCATTCTAACACATGGATGCGTTTTGTTTTAAACCATTCCATTGTTGCCCTGGCTTTATGTTTAGGGTCGTTGTGCTGCTGGAAGGTGAACCTCGGCCCCAGTCTCAAGTCTTTTGCTCCAAGAGGTTTTCTTCCAAGATTGCCCTGTATTTGGCTCCATCTATTTTCCCATCAACTCTGACCAGCTTCGCTGTCCCTGCTGAAGAGAAGCACTCCCAGAGCATGATGCTGCCACCACCATATTTGACAGTGGGGATGGTGTGTTCAGAGTGATGTGCAATGTTAGTTTTCCGTCACACATAGCGTTTTGCTTTTTGGCCAAAAAGTTCCATTTTGGTCTCATCTGACCAGAGCACCTTCTTCCACATGTTTGCTGTGTCCCCCACATGGCTTGTGGCAAACTGCGAACAGGACTTCTTATGGTTTTCTGTTAACAACTTTCTTCTTGCCACTCTTCCATAAAGGCCAACTTTGTGCAGTGCACGACTAATAGTTGTCCTATGGACAGATTCCCCCACCTGAGCTGTAGATCTCTGCAGCTCGTCCAGAGTCACCATGGGCCTCTTGGCTGCTCTTCTGATCAGCGCTCTCCTTGTTCGGCCTGTGAGTTTAGGTGGACGGCCTTGTCTTGGTAGGTTTACAGTTGTGCCATACTCCTTCCATTTCTGAATGATCGCTTGAACAGTGCTCCGTGGGATGTTGAATTGAATTGAATGAATGCTTTATTGGCCATATGCAGGTTGCCCCGCAGAGGAATAGGACCCCCCCCCCCCTCGACTTACACACACAACAAGGACATCACATGGGAATACAGTCGGAGATCGGCAGCGTTGCAGAGAAAACACTGAAAAATTACACAACAATGGGAAAAAGTACAAGAGGAAAAAAAGAGACCTCTTCTCACGCTGGGCACCTATGGGAGGACATCATGAGAACAGGAAACAAAAAAAACTCCTCTTCACAGAGAGCACATTAATGTCCACATCACAGCATTAGAGCACGTGACTAGCCACAGGGGTGGATAGGGGGGTGGGGGGTAATCCGAAGGAACACAGCAGTCGTCCTATACAGCGCTACCATTTCAGTGCGGCACGCAGACCCGCAGTCTTCCACAGGAAACAAGCATCGAAGGCGTTTGGAAAGGGAGAGGGATGAGTGCGTGCTTATCAGTGTAAGTGTATGTGTGTGCGTGTCCAGAGTTCAGCTGAGACAGTGTCCTTCGCCCTATCAGGCTAAGTAAACAGTCTGCCAGCCAACCCAGGTGGCCTTGCATGGGATGGGAAGAATAGTCATCACACAGTCGTTTTGGTGGGCTCCAGCCTCGGGCCTGAGCAGCTGGCGCCGTGGTGTCCATATGTTGAATATTGTTGATTTCTCCTTTACAAATTTCTCTTTTTCATATTTCTGGAGAGCTTTGCAGCTCCGAATTTAGCACTCTGACACTGGTCTCTCGATCTCCCGTTGGAGAGCCGCGAGCCTCCCCATGATGGTATCAAACTTCTGTTCCGTGGTGTTGTCATTCTTTTGATTCTGAGACCCCACAGCTGCAGTGAGCCGTTCTGCGATGTGTTCCAACTTTCGCTCAATGGTGTCATTGTGAGCAGGCCCCTCTCTGATGTATCCCATCATATGCTCAATGGTGTTAGTTTGAGTCTTCACGGCAGCTGTAAGCGTCTCCAAGGTGTTAACCATGCTACGTTCGGTGTGAGAGGTCGCGCCTCGTCCCGTCGCTTCAATTCCAGCGGTCAGCCTTGGGGGGGTTTGAACAGCTGGTTCCGCTCTCTTATTTCTCCGATAGGTCAGGGCCAAGCCAGCTCCGATCAGCAAGAACCCTGTTATCATGGTTCCGAATAGGTAGATATCTTCAGCGTCCTCGATAGACAGTCCCGCCAGGCACAAGATCCTCCAGGTCTGCCACCCATCCATCGTGTATCCGGCAGGGAAAGTCCCTCCAGGGCACTCAGGCTCTCCCGAGCCCAGACTTCTCGTTGAGAAGAGGGTGTCAATAGCATTCAGAGACCAGTTGATCAAATCCATAATTCTCTTTTAGGTTTTAGAGAACGACAGTGAGAGACTGTTCCAGGGAAAGTAATGCACATGAGACAAGACAAGGACACAAGAGGCTAAGCAGGGAAGATAAGGGGAAGGAGGAGAAGAGAAAAAGTGCGACCGCCTTCACTGAGAGCCAAGAGACAGAAAGGCTTGGGCAATCTTTTTGTAGCCTAAGCCTGCTTTACATTTCTCAATAACTTTATCCCTGACCTGTCTGCTGTGTTCTTTGGACTTTATGGTGTTGTTGCTCCCAATATTCTCTTAGACAACCTCTGAGGCCGTCACAGAGCAGCTGTATTTGTACTGACATTAGATTACACACAGGTGCACTCTATTTAGTCATTAGCACTCATCAGGCAATGTCTATGGGCAACTGACTGCTCAGACCAGAGGGGGCTGAATAATTACGCACACCCCACTTTTCAGTTATTTGTAAAAAATGTTTGGAATCATGTATGATTTTCGTTCCACTTCTCACGTGTGCACCACTTTGTGTTGGTCTTTCACGTGGAATTCCAATAAAATTGATTCATGTTTGTGGCTGTAATGTGACAAAATGTGGAAAAGTTCAAGGGGACCGAATACTTTTGCAAGCCACTGTAAAGCAGATTACATTAACATGAGACAAGTAAAGCAGGAAATCCACAGACTGAACTCAGAGACACAATACTAACACAGTACACAGTACAGCGACCAGAGTGACATGAGGGGCAAAGGAATCCACAAGCTAAGAAATACTGAACAAAAACCAAAACACTAGTAAACAAGAACCAAGAAGAAAACAGACTAATAAACAATAATGCAAAATCAAAACACTGGGCCACAGGCCTAAGAACATAAGTTCTGACACTTTCATAAGAAAATTTCAAATTTCAGCTTCATATGTGAATATCTGTGATATATGAAATACATAGATGTTGTTGTTTTTTGTTAAATGAATGTGGATGTCTGGATTGGCTACAATTATAAGAAGGCATGCTGGGGCAGAGCTCTCTTATACGTAAATGTTTTGGCTGTGCTTGAAATACCATGAGAAATCTCTTCTTGTCTGATAAATTTCAGTTTAGAAACTCTGAATTCCATATTTTCCAAAACAGAATAGGAATATTTATTCATACTTACCCAGACCTGTAAACTGTACACATCTAAAGATTTCCATGCTGCAGAGGAAACATGTTATTCTTTAACTTAAACTGATAACACAACAAAATGAAACTTGTGTTGTTGTCTTTGTTTTTCTGTGTAGATTTTGTCTGAGCAGTGGGTGAAAACTCATGTTTCACATTGTCCTGGCTGAAGTAATATGTTTATTTAGTTATATAATGTATTGTATGTAATTTGAGTTCTAATTGGTTTGTATCATTATGCTTTGTCGACAGAAACCACACACGCACACACTCTTGCCCTGCTGTGGCCACATTCTCAACTTGAAATGTAAAGAATGACAACTTTATTCCTGGATTCTGCCTGTTTGTTCCTCTCATATCCAAACATTTGCAAGTGTTCTGACCCGACACTTTGAAGTGATTGCTGCCAGCTCAGATTTCCTGAAACCTTCTAAACACACATGCATAAATTTTCACCTTTTTGCATGAGTTAATGGTGGAAATGTGTTTATGTAAATGAAAACCAAATATCAGGCTGAAGAAATTCATTCATGTTGCTAATTACTTTGGGACCTTCAATTCTTCCTGTGCCTCTAAAAACAAATGCAACTTTGACAGTTCGAGCCCCAGCTTGGACAGTCTCTGTCGTTGTGTCCTTGGGCAAGACACTTCACCTGTTGCCTACTGGTGGTGGTCAGAGGGCCCAGTGGCGCCAGTGTCCGGCAGCCTCACCTCTGTCAGTGCGCCCCAGAGCAGCTGTGGCTACAATGTAGCTTGCCATCACCAGTGTGTGAATGGGTGGATGACTGGATGTAGTGTAAAGCGCTTTGGCGTCCTTAGGGACTAAGTAAAGCGCTATACAAATACAGGCCATTTACCATTTACTATGTCCTTATGGTATAGTGAGGGTGCTGAAGCCAATCCCAGCTACCATAGGGAGAGGCAGGGTTCATCTTGGACAGGTCACTTCAGGTCAAACTCAGGACCTTGTTGCTGTGGGGCAACAGTACTAACCACTGTTCCACTGTGCTGCCCATGAGACATAATCACTGTTATTAAAATTTATTTATTTATTTTTAAAAATCACAGTTTTACATACCTATTCTGTGTAACTTTATCACAGGTTTCCGGATGGTCTCCATCAGTCTGAGCTGCTCTTCATCAGTCCAGACGATAATGCCTTCAGTCTCCTGCTTCAGTACAAGTTGCTCTCCCTCCTGAATGCTGCAGAGCTCCTCCTGTTCCTCTTTAATCTGTGGAGGCTGGTCCTCCTGGTCCAGACTGGAGTTCCTCTCCTGGTTACAGACCTGCTGCTCATCCAGACCCTCCTCTTCCTCACAGTCATGTTGTTGTGGGAGGTCTTGAGGAACAAAGAAACACAAGAACAATAATCACTAATGTGTTGATACAAAAACTAATTTTTAAAAGCATGAATCAAAACCTGAACAAATGGTGATCAGCCTGTCATATGACCCATTATGAGCCACACACTTTTAAAAACCCAATTCTTTGATCTCCGGGCTAAAGGAAGAACAACACTTTGTGTTTTAATGCTCAATCAACAATCTATTTAATCAATACAATTCTCTTCATTCCATACCGACTCTTTGAGCAATACGGACGGGAGATGTGCATGGGAGGGGTGCTGCAGATCTCGAAGTGTCTGACAGTTACACACACTCTTATAGCCTCAACCCCCACCGAGTCATTGTTACGGCCTCCGGCCTCAGGTGGCCCCGCCTTCCTCTAGGTAAATCAATGTGTTCCAGGACTCGTGTGTGTGATTGGTTACTGGGAGACCCGTGCCAACCCTCTCTTATGCAGAATGAAGTGTGCCAGACCACACGGACGATTGGCTGCCCCGGGATCCCGTGATGCTCCAAGAGGCAATCAGTGGCTGATCGTACCCACCTGTGGCTACAAAAGGCTGGAGGTCCTTCACTCAGTGGCTGCTGCTTAGGACTGAACATGCAGTTTGCCCTTCGTGCCTCCCTCGTCAATCTTTGTTGAACTTGTTCATATTGCTGAACTTTGTCGAATCTTGGTGCATGCTTTAAACTTAGCCTGATTAGAGTTTTGAGCTGCTAGCTGGCTGTGAGTAGGATTTTGTGAAGCTGGCTTGCCTTAGTTAAAACCCTAGCTTTTATTTTGTGTGCGGCCAGCCTGCCTTAGTTACCCTTTAACTTTTACTCGTGACTGTTCTTTCTTTATGTAATAATTGTCTGCCCAGTGGTCTGTTGCACAGCCCTGTCGGTTTTCTGTTTAAAGTTTGTAAATAAAACCTTTTGCTTTACTCAGTTTTGTGTTGGGGGGCTCGTGTATGTTACTCCCTCCCTGACGCCTAGCAGAGGGGGTCGTAACAGTCATAAAACCTAAGCATTCACATTCTTTCTCTACAAGGTATCATGAAACAGTGTAATATTCCATTCCTGTTTTTTTCTCAAAATAAATAATCAATTAATTTTATTACATGTACATGGGGATGTTCACAGCTCAGCCTCCAACATCAAAATCTGCTGGGGCAGTCCCAACAGCACAGATATTATCAACAACCTTTGTCTCTCAAAACTATGTGCCTGCTAATGCCTCTATCTCCTGCCTCCCTATCTCGTGTCCTTGCTGCCCACTTCTTCACACACTATGTTCTCCTGGCTTTGGCTTACCAACACCTTATCCCACCAAAGGCAGCTTGCCGTCGCCTCTGCTTCTCACCTACACCTCTGACCTATTCTCCCAATTCTGTGTGTGTGCTCTATGTGTGAATGTTTAGTAGCTTGACCTATGACCTACTTAAATAAATAATTAATATAATGCTTTACTATGGTTAATACAACTAAATCCCTAATACTACAATAATCTATTCTCACAACACACACACACACACACACAACAGCTCAGGGAAATAGTTGTGCACACTCATAGCTACATGCTAACATGTTAGCATTGAAGCTCCTCACTGTGAGCAAAGACACAAAGTTCACCAAAGTAAACTGCAGGGTGACACCATGAAAACATCAGTGTCTGAAATCCTTCTTTAAACAAAGCTTCACTTCAACTTCAGAGAAGTCTGTTAACAACTTGTTAAATGTGTTTTCTGCTGACATCTAACTAGATCTTTACTGCACAGCCTCAGTGTTTACAGAGGATCCAACACACGCCTGATGTACTCAACAGTGGAATATGTTAGAGAGAAAAAAAGTTTAATAAATAAATCAATTAAAATGTTTTAAAAACGAATCTATCAGTGACCATGGACCTGCACCAGTCCAACATAGTCCATCACTGGACACTGACCCACAGCACTGATAAATACCCAGTTTAACATCTTCTAGTAAAGTCAGTCACACTGAAGAATCTGAGCTTGAACAGCACAGAGTTAAAAACATGTCCATACCTATGATGTGTGAGTTTCTGTCGGGTTTCCAGCTGATATCCAGCAGTCTGTGCTGACGGTTGATCTCCTCCTCATACTGGACGATGGTTTTTTGAACCTCTGAGAAGATTTCTTCACAAACAGCAGTTAGTCTCTTCTTGATGAACTCTCTCAGATACTGAGCTGAACTCATCGCTGCTTCAACTGGGGCTGAGCGGATCGATACAAGCATCGATGAAGCGATCCAGACGTTGGTATCAGATCCACACTGATGTGACGGGATCAATACTTCAGTTTGTGTCTCTCCTCCAAGTTCAGTCCGCTTCATCAACAGCAGCCATGTCTGCACACACACCGCTCCTCTACCACAGTAGTGCTGTCCTCCTCCGTTCTTCTTCGGGGCCTGATGGCGTTTGACAAATCAGCTTACAGGTGCATTAATCCCGCCTACTGGACTGGAGTGTGGACAGGAGAATAGCAGGAAAAACAAGGATAATTATATTCTTTCATCAATTTTATAATTCGATAGAACAATCATCCATTTACTCATATTAAAGAAGACTGCTATCATCATTTCCTTATTTGTTTGAGCTTTCCTGATTTCTGATTCCAAATATAACAAACTATCCATCGTCCCTCTTTCTTCATGAAACCCACTCTGATCCCCAGAGAAGAGACTGTTAGTATCTAAAAATCAGCTTCATCTGTTTTCATTCTCTCCCCAACAATACGATGGGTTTTTAACTAGTTTACTATTGTCTTTAAAATGCACACTGGATTCATTCAACACGTTTATGAGAACGCATCAATTTACTAGACGATTTAATTACACACTAATCAATATTTATAACAAATAATATATTTATGAGCACAATATCATTTTTAAATAATCTCAAAACATTTCTGACTGTGTGTCTAAATGAAATAAAGTCCAAGATAAGTCAAAAGCTGTGTCCCAATTCATAGGCCGCATCCTTTGGAGCCAGGTGACAAAGGCTGTCCTTGTTCAAAGGCTGCTCCCAATGCGGCCCACAAATGCGTCCTCTTTTTTCATGGATTTCAAGGATGGGTTGGGTTCTTTGGTGGCTCAACCTATCCCAGGATTCATAGCCTGGCGATGGTTGTGGATAATTTTCGAAAAAATGGTGGACAGCTCAAATGGGACAGCCAAAGAGTAAACTTTTAAAATTAAGTACTAACTTTTATGTCACTTCTTTTGTTTTGATGGTTCACTTGTTAAGCTAAAAGAAAGGTGCTTTATTCATCTATCTGTCCTGCACTCTCTCGCTTTTTCTTTCTCTCTGATTGTGGAATAAAAGTATGAACATGTATTTATAAGTTACACTTGTGTTTGAATCCTGCAGCTTATCACACATTTGATTTCCATGTGTGACAACTGCAAGTGTCCAGAGTGAGGACAGACTGAGGGACCCACTGCTGCACATCATCTGTGAGGCTTTGCACCCCTGATGATCCACCAGGACAAACTCAGCAGTGTGTGAGGAAGAGGAGGAGGAAGAGCCAGCAGCAGCTGACAGATGGAGAGAATAGACAGACTGTTCCCTGTTTGTGAAGGACTGCTAGAAAAGTTTAACATAACTAATTGTCTGTCCTGAATCAGTCTTATTAGGTAATGTTCAAATAATTTTATCCTCCCAGTGTTTTCAGTGTGGGAGAAAGTACTCAGGGCCTTCAAGTTACACACTATGAAAGGCAGCAACAAGTTTAACATTCAGAAACCTAAAGTATGTATCAGCAGCAGAATGGAGCTAAAAATAAATGTTTGTTTCAGTTCTATGAAGCTTTGAGTATTTTGGATTAGTAGCACTGCTGTGTTTGTTGCATCATATTGCTGTAATTGTTTATATGCTTTATATATTCTGAGCTAAGTTGATCTATAGTGTTACATCATATTCTATAAGGATGTTATGTGTTTGCGTACTTTCTGCCCAGTTTGACCCATTTAGCAGAAGTCAGCCTGTTTAAGGGTCTGATATCTATTCTGTATGACTTAAAGCAGTTATGACATGGTCTGATTTTCTCACCCAATAAAGGAATATTTCATATATCAGTCTACTCTTCATTCTATCAGAAACCGTTATCACAGCTCGTACATTTTCTTTTTACACAAATATGTAAGCATTAAGCCAAATTTAGTAATGCCAACATATTAAAAGAACAATATTTGTCTCTTGTATATGATACATCTATATATACACTGTCAAAGGAACCTGTCTTCGAGTGAAGATTTAGGAAATATAAATGACTGCAACTTGAATCTTTACTGGAGCTCAGTATTTGACACTGAGTTCAAGTTCATTGCTGTAATTACTAATAATAATTAATATAATAATAACTTTAATATTGGTCATATTATAGTTACATTGCCAAAGTGAGATGACCTTAGTCTCATGAACAACATTAGCTAATTGTTATTTACTAGCTAATCTTAAAATCACTGTTCAGTACAGAAATGAAGCCCAACAATCCTGTAATCTCAGCCTCAGACAAATTTTAGTATTTGTTTTTAAAGCCCTCCATGGCTTGGTGTTGTTTTAAAATAGCTTATGCCGTATCCATCTGTGAGATCTTTTACTGTCTGTAGCAGGGGTCCCCAATCCCAGTCCACGAGGGCCGGTGTCCTTGCAGGTTTTAGATGTGTCCTTGATCCATCACAGCTGATTTAAATGGATAAATTACCTTCTCAACATATCTTGAAGTTCTCCAGAGGCCTGGTAATGAGCTAATCATTTGATTCAGGTGTGTTGACCCAGGGTGAGAGCTAAAACCAGTAGGGATACCGGCCCTCGTGGGCTGGGCTTGGGGACCCCTGGTCTGTATGAATCAAGTGCTGTCTAAAACATCAGTTCTGCCTTCTGGGGTACCTCAAGGATCTGTTTTAGGTCCGATTCTGTTTTTGCTTTATATATATATTCACTCTAGGCCAAATTATCAGATGTTACAATATTATTTTGTATCATCTTTATGCTGATGGTATTCGGTTATACTGTTCTTTCAAAGCTTCTGAGCTTTATAAATTGTCTTGTTTAAATAACTGTCTGTCAGAAATCAAACAATCGTTAAATGACTATTTCCTCCAGTTAAATACAGATAAAACAGAAACTTTAATTATTGCTCCTGATTACATGTTTTCGGAAATATCATTTGAAATATCATTTTTTCAGCATATCAGTTGTTTATATCTTTCAGTTCAATCGAGCCACAGAAACCTGGGTGTCATATTTGACAGTTCAAAGTCACTTGAGAAACACTCCAAACTACTGTTTCTGAACTGTTTATATCATCTAAAAAACATTTATAAACTCAAACTACTGTTGTCAAAGGCAGAACTTGAGTGATTATTCATGCTTTTATTTCTTCTCATTCGGATTGCTGTAATAGTCTTTAACAAATCAGCTTTGGATTGCTTTCAGTCTGTACAGAATGCTGCAGCAAGACTTTTAACTGGCACAAACAAGAGGTCACATATTACTCGAGTTTTGGTTTCTCTTCATTGGCTGCCAGTGCATTTTAGGGTTCATTTAAAAAAAATTAGTAGTAACTTTTAGAGCTCTACACGGTGAAGTTCCCCAGTATATCTCTGACTTGTTGAAACTAGGGGTGGGTTTTGATTACCGATTTATCGATAGATTCTAGCTTGGATAACGTGATATCGATTCATTAAAATCCTGAATCATACTATATCACTGTTGTGAGGTGGCGACGAGGCAAAGCAAACGTAGCCGATGTTTTACCTGATGGGTACAATGTTGCTGCTGCTCCTGCTGCTGATAGGGCTGGAGGGCAGGGCTGTGTTGATCTGAGACTGTAGACATTAAAAAGTCCATAGGAGAGATGGTAGCTGATTAAACAAGTGTCATGAGATAATAACAAAATGCAAAGATTGGTGACAGCGCTTGGAACCATAAGGCAACAAAAAACTGTGAGAAATAATTTAGGCTCTGCCTGTGATTCACTCTTTGCTTCTCTTCTTCCTTCCATCCCATCTTTTCATATATCACTCTCCACTTGCTATGTGAGAACAAGGCACAACTTGCTATTGCAATAAACTATAATCTAATTATCCACACCTAACAACTCTTGCACTTAATCTATAATAAAATGATAACAGAAAAATGTTATAGCCCTGCCTTTAGTAGCCTCACACAGCTCCTACTGTTTCCTCCTCATGTCCTTACCAGGCATTTCTGGACAATGTTATATCCTGAGTAATAATTAAAAAAAAAACCATATACATAAAACACACACATGCACGCACACACAGTGACATTTTAGACCTTCTTCAGAATACTGTATATACTATGGGCATCACTGTGCTGATCCAGAATCCTTACATTATTATTTATTACTAGAGCTACAATAATAAAGCAATGAGGAGGGGGAAGTAATAAATATGAAATAATGTATTTATGATGATTCCATTTGTTTCACTATCCACTCTGTGCAGGGGCAAAGCTTATTACGTTTTTAAACTGTAGAGATACAATCATTTTACTGCTGTAAAATCCAAATTTTGTCTTATTTAAAATATAAATCTAATATAATCTGCTTCTTAATGTATGTTCTTTAAAATACAGCGTGTGTTTTTTAAAATATTATAATATATAATGCATAATTATGTGGACATGCATATTAGATCGTTTTTTAGTGAAATATAATCCCCCCAGAAAGGCAGGAAAAGCGCTGTAAAACATTTTTTAAAAGTTGCCTCAACAAAAGGGCACTTTGGGCACCCATCAGGAAAGGGGCAGGTGCTCCAGCCCCTCCAGCCCCCCCGCACGTGCCTGCTTCATCTCAAGCACTTAGGTCTTGTTGGGATTGAAAATGTTTGATTCCTTCTATTAAAATACGCGGTTATAATCATTTTCATATATTTACTGCAAATGTGCTCATTTCAGTTGGCACTCGGTCTTCTGAAGGTCATAAGCTTCGTTCAGCATGATTGTCAGGACTGATGACTGAAGGAAATGACTTGCAGAGGGGTCTCTACAGACGTATTGCAGAGGGCGTTTATCTTGCTGAACCACATCCCTACAAACACTCATCAGAGATCCGTTTCTCAGTATTATAGCACTCTTCATCTCCCTACAGGCGTATTTATCGCTGTTGTAGCTGAATCTTCCTTAGATAGTTAGATAGTTAGTTTTTGTTAATTTATGTTGTAAATTTATGTTGCATGTAGGGTTGCCAACCGTCCCTTAAAATACGGAATCGTCCCGTATTTAGAAACAAAAGTACACGTCCCGTATTGAGCTAATAAGGGACGCACTTTGTCCCGTAATACAGTGAGAATCAAAAGTAGTCTATAAATGTTTATGGAATTAACGCTTTGTTTGAAAACATAATTCCCAGCCCCTCTCCTGCTTTGTGACCAATGAGCTGACAGCACACTTATGACAATTCGAGTATGACAATTCAGATTACCACTCATCTCATTGGTCGAGGAAAGGTCGCTTGCGGAGAAAATACCGGAAGACAACAGATGACCACAATAAGAAGCATGGCCAACAGGGAAACAAACGCCGACACTGCGGTGCAAGTCTCGGACGACAGTACACCTAAAGCTGGGCAGACACTGTGCGATTTTCAAACTGCACGATTGACTCGCAGGGGTTAGAAGTTGGTAGGTCACGATGCAGGTCTCACACTATACCGCCCGATGCTCTGATGCGACCTGAGTGCTCACACTGTGCCTCCATAAAATGAAGGTTATAACAGAAAATCTGTCGCTCTCTCTCCCTCTGTCTTTCACTCACACAGACACACCACCACCATCAACTTTGCTAAATTGCTAATGAAAAACATTGATCAGGCAGCTGTGATTGAACAGCAGTGTAAATCCAACTATTTTCACGGTTGTTGTGGTCGTGATCATTTTGTGATGCCACATCGAAAAGGCTCGGATGAGCTTTCCAAAGTTCTACAAGTTGTGCCTCCATCGCTTGTGTCCAGATCACACGCTGCACAGCCGTGCTGCTCCGTCTTTTTCACCGACGTTTACGTGTTTGCGAGTGAGCAGTGTGAGCGGCTGCGGTGACACGTCACGAGCGATTGATGATCGGGAGCTGGTCGTGAGGTGTTAATCGCTTCTCGTTACCCCACGTATACTACACGATGCACGATGAAGGCCAAAATCGGGCCGATCACTCAAAAATCGGCTCAAAATGGGCCTAAAACCGCACAGTGTAAGCCCAGCATTAGAGCAGCAATGTTTGTTTCCCTCAGAGAAAGGGAAGAATGGGAAAAGGAAAACACCTGGCTGGAAAAAGTTAATATGGGCATGTGCAGTGAAAATCAGCGCTATGTGGCCAGAAGTGTGATAATATAATTTATTTTGTGTAATAAACGACTGCAAGGATAGATGATTACAACAAATAGATCACTAATACATAAAAGTAATACATAGATGAATAATGATGATGAGTTAAGATGCTTAATCATGGGAACAAGTGGGTTTACAAACAGGAGCAGCTGATTAGCTTTAGAAAAGCTGAAATAATACCTCAGCTGAAGCCAATTGTACTAAATGCACTAAATGTGCACTGTTACAAGAATGTTTTTCTTTCTATTGTTTTCTATTATTTTAAGTTAAGCAGGACAGAGTTCTTTTAAAGAAAGATTTACTTATATTCTCAAAAGTTAAGCATGACAGGCTTCTGTTTAAGAAAGAGACCTGTTTTATTGTGTTAATGTTGTCATTTTGAGCTAAAAATAAATGGCTAAATGATCACTTGTTTCACATGTGTTCATATCACAAAGAATAGAATATGCATCTACTTAAATCAACTTCAAGTCAAATGGTTAAAAAAATAATTTCACACACAAAAAAAGAGCTAGAAAATTCACCACACTGGGAAGGGTGAAGACAACTGGGTCGCCCGGCCCTGGCCACGAGGTGTCCCTTATTTATTTTTCAGGGAGTTGGCAACCCTAATTGGTTGCATGTAGCACCTTGGTCCTGGAGGAACGTTGTTTCGCTTCACTGTGTACTAGGTGTATATGGTTGAAGTGACAATAAAGCCAATTTCAACCTGGTTCCACTCACCGAACGACGACCGTCTGGAGGCGATTTTATGATCACTTTAAATCCGTCCTCGTGTCTCGTTGTCACGGTTACACTGCGCTCACTGTCCGTTTCCTCCACATTACAGGTTCACTTTCACTCTGCTGGTTGTTGCTCTGCTTTTACGCTTTGTTGTTTGTCTTATTATGTTTTCCTTGTTTCACCGCTTCTCTCTCACCATCTACTTCTGTTCTCATTTCACTTCCTGAGACGTCACTTCCCTCTGCCGTCTGCTGTCCATTCACAGCCCGTTTGGTCAATTCAGTCGCCCCTCCCCCCGACACTCCTGCTCTGCTGGTTGCCACAGCAGAGCACGTGACTGAGCAGACGCCTTTGTTTGTTTGTTTTTAGCAGATGAGGTGACTGAATATGATTCATTTACATATTTGTTGTCGTTTTAATCCGTAGCTCCGATTTTCTAAATGAAGCCAAGTATTTTTCTCCTCTCTGTGTCAGTGGGACACAGTAACTCATCTCTGAGTGAGTGCAGCACAGCACACAGCAGCAGAGACAGGATAACAAACTGTGTGACAGGCTGTTCATTGTTCCCACTTTATTAGAGATTTACATGATGAATTCGTAGGAACTAATTACAAGGTCAAAGATAAACAGACATAAATCACATGTGTTTATGTGTGAACAAACAGACATGTGTTAAACATATAAACATGCATTAAAGCCATTAAAGTGTCTTACAGTCCCTGTTAACACATGCCTACTGACACACAGTAATGTGTGTTTGAATACAACCTGAAACCTGTTAATGTTCTGATTTAACAGCAGATTTCTCCACATGCAGGGCAGAGAAATTCCTGCATCTGTCACACAAAAAGTGGAAAATATATTTGTTTGACATTTTAATCACAATAACAAAAAAATAAAAAAATGTTGGTAGATCCACTTTTTAGGAAGATGAGGTGATGAAGAAGAGAGTATTGAGTGGAAAAAGGCCAGTGAGTTCATGTAAATGCTGCTTCTGCTGTAAGAATCAGACCTAAAAGTGAACAAATGCTCCATGATTCTCATTTCTATCCATCATTTTGAACACTGACTATAAATGTGTTCACTTCATTATTGTGTGATTTGGTTTCTTCACGTGTCTCCTTCAGTGCAAATAAAGGACTGTTAGAGTGTGTGCTGTATGTTTTTCTGAAGCATGACAATCCTTTCCAACAAGTATTTCCAGCTGTTTGTCTCCACTCTGCATTTTAGTCTTTCTTCCTGTCATGTCTGTGTTTGTCCACCAGGTGTCTCCCTCAGCTCATTTTCTCCAAATCAGAAGCATCAGATTTGTGGAGACGCTGTACCTCCCAGCAGGGCTGGACTGGGACAAAAAATTGGCCCGGGCATTTTGACTAGCGACCGGCCCACCAGGTATTATAAGATAAGATAAGATAAGATAAGATACCTTTATTAGTCCCACAAGGGGAAATTTCATGTTAATCAGAATCAGAATCAGAATACTTTATTGATCCCTGGGGGAAATTATTTTTTTGTTACAGTGCTCCATTTTAAACCAACATTAAGACAAGACAGACAATACACTAACTAAGAATAGTACAATATATACATATATATACATACATACATAAGTCACTCATAAATAAATAGTTGGAAAAGAAACATGTGTAGCTGTAGCAGTAACCAGTGTGTTAAGTGGATGCGTTGTACAGGGAGATGGCCACAGGCAGGAATGATTTCCTGTGTCGTTCAGTGGTGCTTTTCGGTAATCTCAGTCTCTCACTGAACGAGCTCCTGTGACTGACCAACATGTCATGGAGTGGGTGGGAGGTGTTATCCAACATTGTCTTTATCTTGGACAGCATCCGCCTCTCCGACACCACCTTGAGGGAGTCCAGCTCCATCCCCACAACATTGCTGGCCTTACGGATTAGTTTATTAAGTCTGTTGGCATCTGCGACCCTCAGCCTGCTCCCCCAGCATGCAACAGCATAGAGGATCGCACTGGCCACAACAGACACATAGAAAATCCTCAGCATTTTCTGGCAGATGTTGAAGGACCTCAGTCGCCTCAAAAAATAGAGACGACTCTGGCCCTTCCTGTAAAGTGCTGTGGTGTTTTTAGCCCAGTCCAGTTTATTGTCAATGTGTACTCCAAGGTATTTATAGTCCTCCACAATGTCAACACTGACCCCCTGAATTGAAACAGGGGTCAAGTGTTTCCTGGTCTAAGGCTGCCGACCTATTGCACACAATGGCGGCGCCATCTTACCCTCCGACCATACATACATTAAACAAAAACATTACATGGGGAAGACAGGTCAGAGAGGTATAACAATGGAAAAATGCACCACATGAGGAAAGATAAGGAGAAAAAAATAATCAGTTTGAGAACAGAAAAAAACACCTCTGCACATAGCACATGAAAAAAACATATCTTGCAGCTCCACCCAGCCATCAGTGCCAGGTAGCAGGGGCAAGCTCAGTTTTTTGCACCTGCCTCCTATCATTTAATGTGCAGCTGGAAATCAGTTGCTACAATTCCATGCTCTGCTCCTCCACCATTGCCGTTTATCTCTTCAAGGCATAAGAATCCAGCTGTGATGTTTTCTATCCCTCCTTCTGCAAAGTGCAGAAGCAAAGTTTGCCAAGTTGTTTCTTTATCCCTCATTCACAAAGGCAGGTTTTTCTACCAACAAGTTGCCAGTTTCTTTGCATCTATCATTGCAAAAAGGAGCAGCTAACCCTTCCAGCAATGGGATGCCATGAATCTATAATTCATAAATGCAGGATCAAGCTTTCTACCACAGAGTTGCCACTTTCTCTGCATCTATCATTGCAAAAAGCAGCAGTGAACCCTTCTGCTTCCAGGATGTCAGTTCTCTGCCATCTACATATTGTTTGCAGAAAAAAAAAGAAAAAAAAAAGAAAAAGAACATGGGCACCAGATAGTGAGTTCATTGCTCTACTATCCTTCATTTGCAACATGCTGCAGCAAACTTCCTGACACTGGGATGCCAGTTTATCATTCGCAAAATGCAGAAACAAGTTTTTCTGCCACTGGGATGTGAGTTTCTCCGCATCTAGCCTTCATATGCTAAGCAGCAGTGATTCCTTTTGGCACTAAGATTCCAGGTTATCTGTCTTTATCCCTGCTTGTCAAATGCAGCAGAAAGCTTTTTGCATCAGGATGCCAGGTTCTCTATATTCTAAGCTTCCTTCACAAAATAAAGCAGCTCACTTTTCGAACACTGGATTGGCAGCCTCGGCTATCTATCATTTGCAAAAACAACAACAACAAAAACTATTATCAGCTTCAGGTTGCCAGTTTGTTGCTCTGCTATCCTTGGTTTGCAACTTGCAGTAGTAAAATTTTCTGGCACCAGGATGCCAGTTTGCCTTCCTACTATCCTTCTTTCACAAATGTAGCAGCAAGCTTTCCCCACTGGGATGCCAGTTTCCCTGATTCTACCCACCTTCATAAAATATAACAGTGCATATTCCTGGCACCGTGTTGCCAGTCTTCTTCCCCATATCGTTCATTTGCAAACACAGCAGTAAACATTCCTTACACCGGAATGCCAGTTTCTCAGTTTTGTCCCTTCCTCCGCAAATGCAGTAACAAACCCTTCTGGTACAGGGGTGGCATTTTCTCTGCCATCTATCCTTCCTTCGCAGTGCACCATCGTGGCAACAGGATTCCAGGTTCTCTATCCTCGATTGCTCTTTTTTAAGACATTTTAAGCGCATAATTCCTCAAGGCGTCCCTTCACTTCTCATATGGTTTTTCTAAAGATTTGTAATGTGCTGAATATGAATATGCATATTCAGCACGTTACGGCAGACTGGATGACATGCTCATGCTTTTCAGAATACTTTTATTCACACTTTTGTTTGCTGTTCACTCCAGACCGGCTGCAGCTTCTCAGCTCAGCTACACACATCACCAACAAGAACAACGACAGACAAAAAGCAGAGCGTTTTATGCCGGTGAGGTGTGATTGTAGATGACATGCAGGTGATTCCATCTCCCCTGCAGCAGCACCGCAGACCACACCCCGCCACAGGTATAATTTAAACTCACATGATTATCAACCATAAGAACAAATTCAGATTTATATTGTATAAGGCAGTGGTTCTCAGACTTCTTCATTCCCCACGTGGCAGGACGAAATATTTTCACACCCCATCTAAACAATGACAGAAAAGCCTAGCTGCAACTTTATTTAGACAATAAACTCATTCACAATGAATCCTTCAGTATTTTTTGTTTTAACTTTCATTTCAAACAACTATTTGTAACTTTCATTACTAGACTGCTTCATTAGTCTCCACCACTTCTTCAAAAAAGCAACAAATAAAGCAGAATGTGAACATTGCCAAACATGGAAAAATAAAGTTCAGTCTTATAAAAAACAACAACCCAGAAACCTGTGAACAGAGATGAAAAATATCGAACTTAGTGAGAGTTTAATACTATTCACTCTTAGTGGCTGCAGTGAGCCTGTTTTTGACTGCAGAGCTGTGGCATGGAGACAGAATTTATTTCTCTTGTGTCGGGAGCATTCACTGGGCAGGGCGAGCGGATCCAGTTGACTCCGCCTCCATTACAACCAACTAGACGTGGAAGTATTGAACTGCTTTTGTGAAAAATGAGTGTTGTCACATTACCGTTCAGTTTGTAGGTTACAACAGAAAATGATACATATACTGTCCTCATGTTATCGGACAGGATTATTTCAATAAACAAAAGGACATTTTGACTGATTATTATTTTTATTCTTCTGTTCAGAGCTAAAACCTCCAACATTTCAGGAGTAGTTAGTCATTATAAGAGGTGTTCGTAGACTAAAAATCAAGAGTGTGTGATACTGTTTGTCTATGGTGCGCCTGCTGCCTGCGGCACAGGGAGGAGAGGGCGGGGCGGGATTCTCTGGCTGGCGCAGCATCTAATAACCAACTCGAAAAATAAAACAAAATAAAAACAAACCAACAAACACGAAAACATCAGACATTATGATACAGACTTATAATTTGCACCGACGTTTTATGGAAATTCTATACACGAAAAGTGAGCGCGAGAGCCCTCGGTGCACCTGCTCGCTGCTGAAGTCAAAGTAAACTTTATTGTCATCTCCGCTACATACAGTCCAGTATATAGAGAGACGAGACGACGAGGCTCCAGTTACAGCAGTGCAAGTAAACAAACAATAAATATAAGAAGAGTAAGAAAATAAATATACACTTTAGGACTAGAGGTAAAGGGATCAATAACAATTTAAAATTTATAACTTACAGTTTGATGATTCAAAGTCTCACACACAACCCGTCAAAAGGGGAGGGAGACCTGCTGCTTCCAAATAGAGCACATTTAATTCATAATGATGTAAATCCAAGTCCATTATGTATTCATGATTTGAATCCTGGGTTGTGCGAAATCCCAGAAATAAACCGTAGACAAAGCGAATCTGTGAAATAAGGTGTAGGTCTGTTAGGTTATGATTCTTGGGTTGGTGGACGGGTGTTCATACGGGAGTGCAAAATTAAAACCAAGATGGACAAGAAAAGTTCAAAGCCATCAGATCCTTAGTTTAGAAAAGGAAGTGTTTAGTGGGAGTATTCACCCAGGGCACCAAACAGGCTAGGATCACCACTGCATCCAGGAATAGACATGTCTTGGTGCCTCCATCTCTCATGACTGGATATTAACGTTGACCATGAAACAGCATTTCAAAAGAGCAAATATCTCATTTATTATCTCTAATATCACGGTGGTTAGCACTGTTGCCGCACAGCAAGAAGGTCCTGAGTTCAATTCCACCATCAGGCCGGGGTCTTTCTGTGTGGAGTTCGCATGTTCTCCCCGTGTTTGCGTGGGTTCCCTCCGGGTACTCCGGCTTCCTCCCACCGTCCAAAGACATGCAGCTTGTGGGGATAGGTTAATTGGAAAATCCAAATTGCCATTAGGTGTGAATGTGCGAGTGAATGTGAGTGTGAATGGTTGTCTGTCCCTGTGTGTTGGCCCTGCGACAGACTGGCGACCTGTCCAGGGTGTACCCTGCCTCTCACCCTATGACAGCTGGGATAGGCTCCAGCGCCCCCCGCGACCCTGAAAAGGATAAGCGGAAGCGGATGGATGGATGGATGAATAAACTGTTAAAACATTGGAACGTGCTCAGAGGTTAGCTGCTGTACGCTGTACAGACACACTGACCCTATTGTAAGGTCACTGAGAAGATGCAATGCAATACATCAACAACTGTACAGTGTTCGAATCTCTAATCAGCGATGGTGGAGAAATTCTAAAAGAACAACTTAGAATAAATAAAGCAGTAAAAAGTCACTCGTCAGTTTATTAATACTATTCTGAAAAAGTACTTAAATGCTCGATTTCACTGAAAGTAAATTAAGAACATTTAAAATTATAATTGATTCTATAGCAAAATGGATCATCTAAAGCAATCATCATTGTTTCATTTACTCCTTGATCTTGTTACAGGTTTTCTTTGTATTTATATTTTACAACCATGTTTCACTTTAAAACACGTTGTTAAAAGAAAGAGAAATATGTGTGCAGCCACATTTTTGTTTATGTTAAATAAACATTATTGGTCATTTTACCAACTGATGTTGCCTTTTGAAACAAGATAACTATAACTGACAACATTAATTTGAATGCAATCAGTAAATACAGTTAAGACTGAATATGTGATCCGATAGAATACCAGAGTCAGATAAACATTATTGAAGCGGGACACCAGAGAATAAAAGCAACAAACAAGTACAAAACTAGAAAATATATACTTAAAAAAACATACTTGAATTCACTCAAATTTTGTCATGCCTTGTACGTATTATACACTTGTAGGAAAATAACGTGTCAAGCAAAAACATTTTTGCTGAAAGATCAATGTGAAGATGGAGCCTCCAATCACAACATCCGCAGGTGAAATATTAATATGAAAACATAAAAGTAGAGCTTGTTTTCAGAATTACTTAATTCTGGTAAAACTCTCAATTACATAAAAAAGAATTTACTTGACAGGTCTGGAAAATGAAACCATGGCAAAGTGTCTTAAATCTGCATTTTCTTTAACAAATAATGAATTAGACCAACTGTTAAATTGACATGCAGTTGTTTGCACTAAAGGAAAACACCACTATCATCTCATGCGGCTACCACATCGGCGCCAGCTGCAATGCTGGAGCTGAACAACAACAATCAGAGCTCTGCTACACCCTTAAGTAAAGTGGCATCAGCGGCAGCTGGTGACAGCTGATGATGAGTGGCAGGTGTAGCAGCCTCCAATGCAGAACCCTTCCAGGATCGTGAACGAGCAAACACACACACACAGGGGGAGACAGAGGGAAAAGGGAGAGCGACCAATGACAATATGGAAAATAACATGGAAAACAAATATATTAATAAGGACCTCCCGGGCAGGACGATCCGAGAGGATTGCCAGCCCGAGTTAAGAACAAAACCCATAAGTGCTGGGTCCCTGGACCAAGGCCTGGACCCTGGGTCCTTAAATCAATGACATTAAACACATTGCTTATTAGTTTAGCTTGAGACTTTCCCATTTCACACTTATTCAAGAACAGCTTTCTGAACTTATATTTTATTAAATTTTTCTACTCAAATTTTTTGAAAATATGAACTGTACTGAATTTGAAGGTTTTTAGCTCTGGTGCTGTCTACTCTCTAGTTTTTTTCCACTTCAAGGCTTCGGGTGAACCCGTTGTGAGAACTTGCCCCACTGTATCATGTGACTTACTGAGATCACATGAGCCAAGAGTGGGTGTTAAGGCGTCTGGGAAGGGATCTCAAAACTGGATTATAGATGGCAGACAGTTGGTGTCATAAACCACCGCCTTTGTTCAAAGATGGTTGTTCACAGTGGACATAGATGGCTTCTTTCACTCTTCTTTTAAACCATTTGTCTTTATCAGAAATGCGAACATTGGCATCCTCGAAAGAGTGACCTTTGACCTTTAGATGCAGATGTACAGCTGAGTCTTATCCTGTCGAGGTGGCTCTTCCCTGTTGTGCCATGTGTTTATGCAGTGGCTGTTTGGTCTTTCCAATGTAGAGAACAAAGCATTCCTCGCTACACTGTACATGCAGCTCCTGTCTGTGTCATTGTTTCACAAATCAAGATACAGTGATAATCAAATTGGCCAGCAGGTGTCACTGTGGAGATATAATAAATTACTTACTTATTTAATCAATATAATTCCAGCACAAATGCCTCAAACATTTCAGTGTTTCATGAAGCTTCACTTTGCCCATGAGTACGAGAAGCAGAGGAGGAAAGGGACAGTAGCACACAAAGACAGAGGCAGCGATGTGTCCTTCTGGAGTACAGATCGATACAGAAATATCAATTCCTCTTATACCAGATAGCTATGTTCCACAATCGTTTCTATATATTAAAACATCAATATTTTAGTAAACTGAGGTAAATTTGTGGTTTATGATTAACAGGAACACAGTGTAAAGTAACTACATTGTTGCTATTGTTGGGATCATCTAAATGATTGGTAGGAACTACTTCTGTCACAGTGATATGTAATGCATCATCGCTCACATGTGCTCAGTCACTCGATTTACAATAATAGCTGATTATAGTCATGTGTGGATCTATTTCAGCTCCACAAACAGCCAAGATGCAGTTTGTAACACATGTGACAAGACCACAATCCTTATCAAACACAAACAAAAGTAAATCATAACACAGAAGCGTCTTCAAATTAGCCTGTAGGGGGAGGTGAACAGTCACTGTGTTGTTCTTTACTCCCCTATTCAGAGGTGCAACATTTCTGCTGGGATGTATGTGATGTGGGACAGCTACTGGAAAGAAGTAACCAAGTTGACCCCGTCCTCCAAAATTATCCCAAGTGTGGAGGAAGGAGAAAACTCAAGGTGTACTTTAGGGAAGAGCTCAAACACAGCTTGCCTGCTCTCTGAGGTGTAGACGACTTGCTACTAGAGCTCATGCCAACAATCAGAGCTATGCCAAATGTCAAATCTTCCTGTTCCGGTGGCACCACAGGGTCAGTTGTTCATGCCAGTTCATGGTCAGCAAAAAGTAATCCCCAATACCAACATATGCAGCCAGCCAGCCCTTCTTCTATAGCCCTGCCCATCGACGGAGAAGACACGTGCAACATGATCATGATAACTGTGTACACTGTTACAGGTGTGGTAGCAGTGAGCACTATTGGGCACGAGTGAGAGGAGGATAGACAGCTCGGGTAAAACTTCTTTATTTATTACGTGTATTTTGTGTTATTTCGGTCATTAAATATTCTGACATGGTTGCTGAACAATCGCTGTGTTGTTCTTAACTTAAGTTATACTCAACACAGACGAGCACTATCCAGGTACAGAGGGACAAAATGTGGTGCTGTTGGCGACGTGAATTCTGGAACGTGGCTGATGTGTAGGCTTAGGGTTTTTTTTATTGAGTACCATGTGTTCAAATTTACACTGACTAATATGGTTATGAAATAACTGATGAAATAAATACATGCTACACTAAATAGCTGTATGAGTTTAGCCTGGACTAAAATGTGCGTCCTTGAAATCACCTCACATGAATTTAGTTGTCCGAGATTTAGTCAGCTAAGGTTGCATATAGCATTTAAACTGGATTAAATAGGCCAGGTATCATAAAAATGTACAGCATACCTGTAGTAAAACAGTCACTGCAGGCTTTAAAAAATACAAATACAGCTCAAAAATATATCATACATAAGATAATAGCTTATATCTAGAAAATGTTTCTCAGCTGTATTATCATTATAATCAGTCACATTTGCTTTTGATTGTTAAATTAATATTTCAAAATGTTGGCATTGGCTTTTCGGGTTCTTTATTTCTCTCATGAGAATTCTTCACATTTAAACAATAAGAACAAGTAGTCTGATGTCTTGCATTCATTATGAAGGTATACTTTTAAATACACTACGTTTTATTTTTAGTTTCAGAACACATTAGGTTTTTGCACAAAGTATCAGATCAGTAACACCGACATTACCTTGAATTTTACTTGGTATCACTTCAGAAAAGACATCAGTGGTATCACACGTCACTTTTAGAGGCTTCAGAGTGTGTGTTGAGTAATCCAGGAAGATTTTTGTGAAGGTTGGGGAAACCTGCATTCAGCTGAGACTGAAGAAGTCACTTGGATGAGTGACGAAACGTTTCTCCCACTGAAAATGTCCGAAGGAACGACAATCAACCTTTTGAGACTATTCAAGGGTCTTTTTGAGATTGAACCAGCAAGAAAGAGATTTTCCCGTTTTGATTTTGATCTGATTTCTCCCAATACCCACATAGTAATAATAACTACAGAAATACCAATAAACAACACAGCACATCACATGTTCTTACATCTTTCTTATAATTTCTGTTGTGTTCAAAAGAGCTTGGATTCAACAACATCGCCTCATCTATGCTGAGACATTACAGAGACCTGCAAAAAAACAAGGAGACCAACCAAGGTGGACCAAGCTCAGGTAAGTCACAGGATGTGATGATAAGACAGTATACAAACATAAGATTAGATAGTACATTTCTGTTAAACAACATTATTTATATTTATTTTCTAATTAGTTGGACATAAATTATCTGACATTAAGGAGTGGGACTACAGTTTTTCGTGGCCCTTCTTCCCCCTTTTCACCTCAAATTAGTGGAAGGGGATCTGCTTGGCATGGGAGACACAGGTAGCGCCGAATGAGGTCATCCCAAAATCACGTCCTCAGTTCATCTTCATGCCATCTGCCCTTATTTACTAGAAATGCTGTCAACATTGATTTAAAATGTAAGGGACTCTCTCAGTTATTGATTTTTTTTAAATGGTGTGTGTGCAGACTGAGGTGTGGGTCGTAGCTGTTTTTCATTTCTTTTTTCTCTCTTCTCCAGCTCAGCCAATCACAGGCCAGCAGCCTGTGGCTAAAGGAATGGCCAAAGCTCTGTTTGACTTCACAGCAGAAAGCGAGGATGAGCTCACACTGAAGGTGTGTGAGGAGCCATAAGTATTTGGACACAAACACACTGTAGTCTTGGCTCTGTACACTTTCAAAGTGCTGATTTTATACATAATCCCTCCTTCACTGGCATTAATACCTCTGTAGACTTCATGTTGACAGTTCCAGTAATCTGACGAGTTTCTCCTTGGATAATGAGAGAACAGGACTCACCTGGTCATGAAACTATCAGTTAACTATTCACGTATTTTTAAGCCTCAGAAAATTGGCTTAAAAAAAGAAAAAGTATAAAAACAGTTGTTAATCCAGTGTTTTTGTTAAGCGCCTTAAATTAAGGCTGAAAGACTGCACTTCAATCACATCTTGACTGGTTGCTTTCAAATCCACTCTGGTGGTGTACACAAGAAAAACTACAGAAAACAATATATCACTGACAAATCCTTACAGATATAAATAAAATACCCTGTCAGATTTCCTGTGTTTACTTTTAGGTGTTGATTTTTTTGGGTGGGTTAATAACATATCTGCTCTCTCTCTTTGTGTTTCTGTGCAGGCCAGTGATATAATCACACAGGTGGAGCCTGTGGATGAACAGCTGATGTGGGTAAACAAAGAATGAAACTGCTGTTTGCTGCCGCTCTATAAAACAGGTTGGAGGTTTTGAACTGGAAACCTCCGACCTGTCGATGCTACAGGGAGTGCTGGTGCTCCCACGGACACGCACATGAATCTGATCCAGTGTTGTTGAGAAAAACTGAAACTTTTAAAGGAATACAATCAACTCAGGGTATGCTGGAGGTTTGATAACTTATTTGAAGTGTCTGTGGTCATGATATCTGCGCACTGGATGATTAAGAGGCGGATTTTCCTCTCAGGGTCCATCGGTGGATCTAGCCCATATAATAAATAAACATGTAACCCAATAAGTATAAAATCCAGAAAGCTGGAAAGAAACAACATGGGGCAAACACAAGTCTAACTTAAGTTCCACTGCTTTTTGTAAGAAAAAAAAAATCAGATTGTTACAAGCTTAATTTACATAAAATGTCAGAAATCTGCACTGTCATGAAAAAAAATTAAACCAAATTTTTCATGATTTGTCAGATTAACCTTCTGAGGTCCAAAATATGATTGGCCATTTTTGACTTCTTTTGATTTTACATTTGTATTTCACCTTTAAATTGTTTCATTTTATTTTTCCCCTTGCCTTGTTTGGTATCATTCTTTTCAGCTCAACCTCAGTGGTCTGAATTTAGTTGTTTTTTGTCCAATTCAATTCAATTTTATTTATATAGCGCCAAATCACAACAACAGTCACCTCAAGGCACTTTATATTGTACAGTAGATCCTACAATAATAGAAACAGAGAAAACCCCAATAACCATATGACCCCCTATGAGCAAGCATTTTGGCGACAGTGGGAAGGAAGAACTCCCTTTTAACAGGAAGAAACTTCCGGCAGAACCAGGCTCAGGGAGGGGCGGAAGACAGGATAAAGACATGCTGTGGAAGAGAGACAGAGATTAATAACAGATATGATTCAATGCAGAGAGGTCTGTTAACACATAGTGAGTGAGAAAGGTGACTGGAAAGGAAAAACTCAATGCATCATGGGAATCCCCCAGCAGCCTACGTCTATTGCCGCATAACTAAGGGAGGATTCAGGGTCACCTGGTCCAGCCCTAACTATATGCTTTAGCAAAAAGGAAAGATTAAAGTAGAGATAGTGTCTGTCTCCCGAATCCAAACTGGAAGCTGGTTCCACAGAAGAGGGGCCTGAAAATTGAAGGCTCTGCCTCCCATTCTACTTTTAAATACTCTAGGAACAACAAGCAGACCTGCAGTGAACTCGTTTTTCAGCATCACTCTGAGACAGGACATTTCTAATTTTAGAGATGTTGCACAAATGGAAGAAAGCAGTTTTACATATTTGTTTAATATGTGCGTTGAAGGACTCCAAGGTTCCTCACAGTATTACTGGAGGCCAAGGTAATGCCATCCAGAGAAAGAATCTGGTTAGATACCATATTTCTATGATTTTAGGGCCCAAGTGGCAGGACAAGAGATGAGAGATGAGTCCACTGTCAGAGGCCATAAGAAGATCATTTGTAACCTTCACTAAAGCTGTTTCTGTGCTGTGATGAGCTCTGAAACCTGACTGAATCTCTTAAAATAAACCATTCCTCTGCAGATGATCTGTTAGCTGTTTGACAACTACTCTTTCAAGGATTTTTAATATGAAAGGAAGGTTGGAGATTGGCCTATAATTAGTTAAGACAGCTGGGTCTAGGGATGGGTTTTTAACCCTCTGTGGTCCAGGGTATACTTGGCCGTTTTTGACTACTTTTGATTTTACCTCTATATTTCACCTTTAAAAACGCTTTATCTTGCCTTGTTTGGTATCATTTTTTTTCCAGCACAACCTCAAATATCTGAAATCTGAGTTATTTTTTCCATTTTGGCATATTATATTAGCACAATTCATCTAAATTCAGACAAAAAAATTCAAAATCCGAATAGAAAAAAGTTATATTTTATACTGTAAAACCCACAAACATGTTTATTGAATCATTTTCACAACTTGGAATGCAAATAGAAATTGTACAGTTCTAAAAATCCTGCACATGTTTTGCAAACAACAAAGTTATATGGTACTATTTACCTAAAAATGCAGCCAAGGCCTCAGGCGTTTTTTTTTGTTTTTTTTAATATAACCATTTAAATCTATTTACAGAACAATCAGGTGTTCTGCATCAAATAAGAAGGCACACAAATTATTTGTGCCAGTCCAAATAAAAATAGTTTGTGTTCAGTATAAGACAGAGGAGAACACCACAGGCCTAAACCCTGCAGGTTTGACAGCAGGAGGTGCATCAGTCCAGTTTTCCAGGTGGAAACAGCGTTTACACTGGAATCTGCCTTTGGTGGCTTTTTGGAGCAAATGTGACATTCAGCAGTCTAACTGACACACAATACAAAACAATAACTACACAACACACTAACTATAGGCTCCAAACACACTACACGTCACTAATGTCTCACATATGAAAACTCGCTCTCTCTCTCTTTCTTTCACTCGCCCGCTTTCCGTCGCGGGTGTCACTCCTAAAAACTTCCTCTTTTCCTTAAACAACAAGTGTCACATGTTGCCATATCATTTTTTGATTGGCTGACATGGTAAACTCTAACACCAATAGGGAAGGGTGTTTTTTCTTTTTCTTTTTTCACTCGCAAGTGGAGAGTGTTTGCTAGCGCTGTCCTTAGAAAACGCAGTTTTTACCGTTCTTCCTGCTGTAAACACCACTGTTTTGTTCAGAAAAAAACATTGCGTGTATTTTTTATCATAACATTGGTTTTACCTGGCCAATCGAGACAATTCAAAAACTGGTATATAGTTTGAAGTTCGCATTTTCGACCCAATGGAGACTGAGTCGCTGCATCTTGTAACTGTGTCATCTTAAATTGGTCATGTGATTTTGACACGCCGGTGCATCCGTCGGCCCCAGAGGGTTAAGGCAAAAAAAGGGTGGGACTAACAAGCTGTACTGGGGACTTCCCTCTTCAAGCATGAAACTTGGTATTTGATACTTTTGCTTCCTGACAAAAATAAACACAATTCTTGACTGTTGTTCAATTTTGTTGATTTTTATTTTGATAAAAACTCACTTGAGCAAAGGATTAAAACTATTAAATAGAACGGGAGCATACCGAACTTTAACCATCAAGAAATGTGAGATCAGTTTTTCTGATACAATTAATAGAATAATGTAATAAACTGAACAAACAACACAGAGTTCTTTACTGCTCTGGAAAAAAATAGTGACTTGAATATGGATCATCTTTTCACTCAGGTGTTCACCAATGACTCACAGCTGTCTCACATTCTCTAAATATGAACATTTTAACCAGGATGAATTCTCATATGCTTCTTTAATTGCGTCCTCTGGACAAATCTTTTCCCACAGGTGCTACAAGAATATGGTTTCTCACCTGTGTGAATTCTTGTGTGTTTTTTGATAGCTGATAAGTCAGTAAATCTTTTCCCACACGTGCTACAAGAATATGGTTTCTCACCTGTGTGAATTCTCGTGTGTTTTTTGAACGCTGATGGGTCAGCAAATCTTTTCCCACAGGTGCTACAACAATATGGTTTCTCACCTGTGTGAATTCTCATATGTTTTTTTAACGCTGATGAGTCAGAAGATCTTTTCCCACAGGTGCTACAAGAATACGGTTTCTCACCTGTGTGAACTCTTAGATGTGCAGTCATTCTGTATTTATCAGGTAAAGTTTTTCCACAGACGTCACACTGAATAGACTTGTTCTTTGTGTCCGTTCTACTTGGACGTCTGTTCTTCAGCTCCGTACGTCTAGAAGATCCTGAGTCCACATGCTGGCTTTCTTCATGATCTCGGCTCTCTGCTCTAGAAGAGCTGTGAGAAAGGAGCTGCTCACTTTTTGGTTCTGGTTCACTGTGGGAACTTTCCTCATAAGTGGGTGTCACCATGAAAGTATCAGCCTCCTGCTTCAGTCCAAGCTGCTCTCCCTCCTGACTGCTGCACACTTCCTCCTGTTCCTCTTTAATCTGTGGAGGCTGTGGGTCCTTCTGGTCCAGAATGGAGTTCCTCTCCTGGTTACAGACCTGCTGGTCTGTAAGAACATCTTCTTCCTCAAAAGCATGCTGCTGTACAACATCTGAAGGCACAAAGGAGAAAAAATGATAGCAAAACAAACATTTGAGAAAATATTTACTGGTCTTAACCATTAGCAGGTCTCTACATAGTGAGCATGTTGCTCACATATACCACTGAAATTTAAAGTGTACAAATGTGACAAATTATTCAGGCACTGATGCAAATGTTTAGTTCTAACATTCTTATTAGCAAAGGTCAAATTTCAAATTCATATGTGAATATCTGTGACGTATGAAATAAATAGATGTTGTGTTTTGTTAAATGAATGTGTATGTCTGGATTGGCTACAGTTATAACAAGGCATGCTAGGGCAGAGTTCTATTACATAGGTGTAAACGTTTTGGCTGTGCTTGAAATGCCGTAAAAAAAAATCTCTTCTTGCCTGATAAATCTAAGTTTAGAAACTCTGAATTCCATATTTTCCAAAACAGAATAGAAATATTTATTCATAGTTACCCATGTTGGAGTCAAATGTTAAATATTGTCATTGTGTTACTTAAATTTGTAAGTCTTAGTTCAAGCAGCAGCATCAAAGACATTCCTTTGTCTCTGACCACCTCTCCAGCCAATTTGTTGGTGGGGGAGGCTATAGTGTTTCATTATAGGGACATCCTATGTTAAGGTTGTGTTTTTTGGTTAGTAAACTTCCTGCCGTTATGACCCTTTTGTGGGCAGGAGGACACACAAGTGCACCCCCAAACACAAACACACACTCGCACATGCATATACATACACACACATGCACACACGTGCACACATAGTTATTTGGATAAAAGTTGCCACTGTTGTACTTAAATTTGTAAATCTTGTCCTAAACTGCATGTTTAGATGTTTTTCTGTTCCTCCCCTACACACCTTAGATGGTGGGGAAGGCAATTAGCTTAGTGTTTAACATTTCATGAAAGATTCTGGGTTTCCTTATTTGGTAAAGAATGTTTACTTCCTGCCCTTTATAGGCTCACCTGTGTTTGTATATAGTGGACCGCTGAAGGGGTTAAATCGTATACAGGGGTGAGGGGAGACGACCCTTTGTGATCAGAAGACAGTGCCTTTAACTTTTATGACCATATGGGTTTTACAATGGGTGGTGCTTCTGCTCACGGAATAAAAAAACTGCAGGGAAGGCTGGTTCTTTGAAGTTGTCTGGGATCGGGCAGGAGCTCTTAGCTCCAAGACCCTGATCCGATCAGCTTCCCTTTAAAATGGATAGAGCTTTGTTCACAGGAATAAGTCTCTGAACTAGGGCTGGGCCATATCATACCGTTCACAGTAATACCAGTATAATGTTGGGCAACGACAAGAAAAGGAAATATCGCGATAGAACATGGGTAAAACGCGCATGCGCAGTGCCTTTGTTTTCGTACGCACATGGCGAAAAAGGCACAGCGGCAACTGAGAATGACAAGGGTGAAAGTGGATCGTTGAATGAAACGGAGGAACCAGAATTGGTTTGTAAAAATGCAACTTCAGCAGTGTGGAACTGGTTTAGCTTTCATCCGTCAGATTTATTACCTTTTCCTAAAAGACTTTCACATGTGGGCACTCCCATATGCAATGAAACAAAGAGCCCCTATCCACTCCCCACTTAATACAGGCGTCTGGGATGTTTGGGTTAAAATGATGCAATTTTGAGAGGGTAATATAGAGTCTTGTTAACCATCTATATTGAAGTAATGTTGATTGTCTGACTCTAGGCCAAGGAGCATGATTTATACCACTCATCATCAGATATATCCATTTGCAAATCATTCCTCCATGCCTCTAAAATAGACTCTATGGAAAACTCCAAAGAATCAACAAACACTTTGGAAAAATGCAGAAACTTGACCTCTCCCATTAAGATGTTTTATAACTGTGCTCTCTAGAGAACAGTAGGTGGAGAGTTCTAAGCTTTAACCTTGTGTGGTTAAAATAAAATTTCTTAATTGAAGAAAATTGAAAAAGTGTTTTGCAGGAATAGAAAATGTACTTCTAAGTTGTTCAAAAGACAGAGTATTATTCCTAAATAAATCAGACACTTTTCTTATACCTTGATCGAATCAAAGTCTAAAGCCTGCATCTGCCCTACCGGGAGGAAAGCTGTTGTTTCTAAATATTGGAGGGAACCTTGACAGTTGTGATGTTTCTCCCAAGTAGTTATGTGTTTCAAACCAGATTATTATAGTGTTTTTCAGAAACGGATTCTCAGTTTGTTTATTTAGTGTCTTCCTGGTAGCCAAAAAGTAGCACATTAAATTTGGAAGTTTTGATTTAGTATTGATTTGTTTAAGTTGGTGCAAAACAGGATCACATCATCAGCATATAGGGCAATACGATGGTCAATATTGCCTACTTTAATTCCTGATGTTTTTATGAATTGAATTGACAATGCAAGAGGCTCAACTGCCAAGGTGAACAAGAGAGGTGACAAGGGGGACCCTTGTCTAGTTCCGCGGTGTAGTCTGAATGGTGTGGAAAAATGACTGTTAGTTAAAATCTCTGCTTGAGGATTGGAGTATATCAATTGAATCCATTTAAAAAATGTGTTTCCAATACCAAACTTTTTCAGAACTTCAAATACAAACGGCCATTCCATCCTGTCAAAGGCTTTTTCAGCATCCCCTGAAATTAAAGCATTGTCTCTGCCCTTTTTTTTCATAAATGATATTCATGACCCTCCAAATATTGTGAGAAACTTAGATGTTTCACATCTTTCATTCTGCTGGATTTTATGCATGCATTTACCTTTTTGCATGAGTTAATGGCAAAAATGTGTTCATGTAAATGAAAACAGAAAATCAGGCTAAAGAGATTCATTCATGCTGCTTATTACAGTTGGACCTTCAATTCTTCTTGTGCCTCTAAAAATAAATGCAACCTTGAGCTGTGGTTATTCTCTTCCATTTGTTCTTATTAGGGTATGGGGTGCTGGAGCCAATCCCAGCTACCATAGGGAGAGGCAGGGTTGACCCTGGAAAGGTCAACACTCTGTCGCAGGGGCAACACAGAAAGACAGACAACTATTCGCACTGACATTCATACCTATGGGCAATTTAGAGTCACCAACTAACCTAACCCAGCTGTGTGCATGTCTCTGGAGAGTGAACAAGGGGAGAACATACAAACTCCACACAGAAAGACCTAGACACCTGGGGCCCGTTCTTCGTACGTCGCTTACTACATCCAAGATCAAATGACACATCCAAGATCAAATCATCGCGCTAACCGTGAGCTCGCTAATCCGGTTCTCCGAACACACCTGCTGTTGACGATTAGTACAGCTGGATGAAGTAATGTGAGATCACTGGGTGTCGTAAAAGGGGCTACGCATCGAGAGTAGAAACATTGATCGGCAACCCTCTGATTGGTCGGCGAAAATGTCGAAGGAGCGCGCTCGGTATTTTTCGGCAGCAGAGCAAGAACTCTTGAGTGAGGGATTTCAGGAGTTTCAGAGTTTAATCAGAACGCAAGGGAACACTGCAAAGGCTGCAAAAGCAAGGAGAGAGGGCTGGCAGAAAGTTGCTGACAAATTAAACTCGTAAGTAATTTAATAATAACAATAATAATGGAGTGGATCTATATAGCGCTTTTCAAGGCACCCAAAGCACTTTACAATGCCACTATTCAGTCACTCTCACATTCACACACTTGTGGAGGCAGCTACGGTTGTAGCCACAGCTGCCCTGGGGCAGACTGACAGAAGCCAGGCTGCCATATCGCGCCATCGGCCCCTCTGGCCAACACCAGTAGGTGGTAGGGTAGATTTATTATATTACACCATATTATCCAATATTATATTACATTATATTATATTATGTTATATTATATCCCCTTTCACATTAGAGCCACAACAGGACCCACTAGAACATGGGAACAAGTAAAAGTGAAATATAAGAATATTCTACAGAATGGTAATATTTATCACTTATATTGCTTTTAGTCTCTTGGAAAGAGACCCTGGAATAATCTGTTTGTTTATAACAGCAACCAAGAAAAGGGCAGAGCAACAAAAGACAGGTGGTGGTCCTGCACCCCCTCGTCAACAAGTTGGTTAAGTAAATAATACCCTCACGGGAATATCGATATCTCTCTATGAGCACACTGTCGCGCTGAGCTAAAGGATCCTGTCTATCCCGCAATATACGCTGAATTCTGAAAACTCTCCTTATCAATCTTGCACCTTCTGCAATGGGCTGCTCGTGTAAACGGACAGGACATGGCTGCGACAGACTTCCCAAATCCACCTTCGCTTTTATAGCCATGGTCTCTCATCTTGATTACACGAAGTGATTTACAATTACTACTCTGAAATATGAATTACATCTGTAATAATCACATACATGTAATAGAATGTTAATAGTACATTTCCCTTTTTTAGGGAATGACCTGTATGTATCTGTGTGACATCAATAAAAGGATCAAGTGCTGCATTATCTTTAGTTACATTGATGTTTTTTATTTATGGTGAAACAGTGGTGGAATATCGCTGTTGCTTTCGTATAAATGAAGCGGACATACCTGCGTGGCCGCGATCTAATCCTGTTTACATAAAGTAAGCCTGCTCCCGAGCAGGTTTACGCTTACGGCTCTGTTGCTATGACAGCAAGTCCCGGATGAGCTTCGGGGAACCGAACGATCCAAGATCACGCGAAATCGTCAACAATCTAATCCAGCTAACTTACTTAGCGAGGTACGAAGAACGGACCCCAGGTGGAGTCAAACCCAGGACCTTGTTGTTGGGAGCCAACAGTGCTAACCACTGTTCCACTGTGATGCCTGTGAGTCATATTCAATGTTATAAAGACATCACAGTTTTACATACCTATTCTGTGTAGCTTTATCTCAGGTTTCCAGATAGTCTCCATCTGTCTGAGCTGCTCTTCATCAGTCCAGACGATAATGCCTTCAGCCTCCTTCTTCAGTCCAAGCTGCTCTCCCTCCTGACTGCTGCAGAGCTCCTCCTGTTCCTCTTTAATCTGTGGAGGCTCTGGGTCCTCCTGGTCCAGACTGGAGTTCCTCTCCTGGTTACAGACCTGCTGCTCATCCAGACCCTCCTCTTCCTCACAGTCATGTTGTCGTGGGAAGTCTCGAGGAACAAAGAAACAGAAGAATAATAATGACCAATGTGTTGATACATAAACTCAAACTATTTTATAAAGCATGAATCAAAACCTGAATAAATGCCGATCAGCCTGTCATATGACCAATTATGAGCCACACACACACAGAGGGAAATAGCTAACAGCTAAACGCTAACATGTTAGCATTGAAGCTCCTCACTCCACACAGAAAGACACAAAGTTTCCCAAACTAAACTGCAGGGTGACACCATGAAAACATCAGTGTCTGAAATCCTTCTTTAAATGAAGATTCACTTCAACTTCAGAGAAGTCTGTTAACAACTTGTTAAATGTGTTTTCTGCTGACATCTAACTAGATCTTTACTGCACAGCCTCAGTGTTTACAGAGGATCCAACACACACCTGATGTACTCAACAGTGGAATATGTTAGAGAAAAAAAAGTTTAGTAAATAAATCAATTAAAATGTTTTAAAACCTAACCTATCAGTGACCATGGACCTGCACCAGTCCAACATAGTCCATCACTGGACACTGACCCACAGCACTGATAAATACCCAGTTTAACATCTTCTAGTAAAGTCAGTCACACTGAAGAATCTGAGCTTGAACAGCACAGAGTTAAAAACATGTCCATACCTATGATGTGTGAGTTTCTGTCGGGTTTCCGGCTGATATCCAGCAGTCTGTGCTGACGGTTGATCTCCTCCTCATACTGGACGATGGTTTTTTGAACCTCTGAGAAGATTTCTTCACAAACAGCAGTTAGTCTCTTCTTGATGAACTCTCTCAGATACTGAACTGAACTCATCGCTGCTTCAACTCAGGCTGAGCGGATCGATACAAGCATCGATGAAGCGATACAGGTATTGCTATCAGATCCACACTGATGTGATGGGATCAATACTTCAGTTTGTGTCTCTCCTCCAAGTTCAGTCCGCTTCATCAACAGCAGCCATGTCTGCACACACACCGCTCCTCTACCACAGTAGTGCTGTCCTCCTCCGTTCTTCTTCGGGGCCTGATGGCGTTTGACAAATCAGCTTACAGTTGCATTAATCCCGCCTATTGGACTGGAGTGTGGACAGGAGAATAGCAGGAAAAACAAGGATAATTATATTCTTTCATCAATTTTATAATTCGATAGTATAATTTGCCATTTACTGCTAAAATTGTCATTTGTGCTGCTTCTGTTTTAAAGATATTAATGAAAATGTAAAGGTCAAAAGATCAACCAGCCCCTCCACATTACACAAATCAAACTAAATTGATGTCAAACATTTGTGCTACGTTTTGTGCTGCAACATATTTTGTTTGTGCTGCTATCATTTAAAATATATTAATAAAATAAGGTCTTGATGCGTGCTTAATGATCAAGGTAAGTAAATCTCAAAAGGTTGATTCTGTTCATCAGACAGCTGGGCCAGTATATCGCTGACCTGTTGAAACCTCATGCTTCATCCCGAGCACATAGTTCTTCAGGGCAGAAGTTACTGTTGCCCCCACGTACTAGGTTCAAAACCTGTGGGGATCAGGCTTTTCAGGCACCAAGGCTGTGGGACTCTCTATCGTTGTCGTTACGCTGCCAAGACTCCACTACAAACAAACTTATATTCAGTAAAAGGACTAGATGTTGTAGTCCTTGATAATGCTTCTGATTGAATTTAATCTAATTGTGAAGCACTTTGTGATTTTTATCTGTGAAAAGTGATATATAAATACATTTTATTTAATTACTTGATGTATTTTATGTGGCAGCATGTTATAGAGTCGTGTGTCTTTATTTTGCTGAACCACATCCCTACAAACACTCATCAGAGATCCGTTTCTCAGTATTATAGCACTCTTCATCTCTCTACAGGCGTATTTATCGCTGTTGTAGCTGAATCTGGTTCCACTCACCGAACGACGACCGTCTGGAGACGATTTTATGATCACTTTAAATCCGTCCTCGTGTCTCGTTGTCACGGTTACACTGCGCTCACTGTCCGTTTCCTCCACATTACAGGTTTACTTTCACTCTGCTTGTTGTTCTCCTTTTCCGCTTTGTTTTCTGTTTGTTTGTCTTATTGTGTTTATCTTATTTCATCGCTACATCGCTCACCATCCACTTCTATTCTCATTTCACTTCCTGAGACGTCACTTCCCTCTGCAGTCTGCTGTCCATTCACAGCCCGTTAGGTCAACTTAGAGCCCCTCCCCCCTACACTGCTGACTGAGCAGACACCTTTGTTTGTTTGTTTTTTGGTTTACAAAACTTATAGAGACAGTGTAAAGAGGCCCGTACAACAAATCTGCGACATGTTGAAAGACACTTGCTTAACCTTATTATTGATACAATATTTATCACAGGTCCTCCATCATTCTGCTCCTGTATGTCATTAAATAAGGAAGAGCAGCAGTGTTTAGAAGCAGAGCCAGTAACATAATTAATTATATTATTAATATTGTTCTTTGAACATTTTTCTTTCACATCATTATCACAAATATATAAAGCTGTGATCAATTTTTCTTTCAGTCTCTCTGCTCATTTTGCTCCAGGTTCATTTGTGTGTAATCATTTTCTCACATATGAATTCAGATCAGACTCACTGAGCTCAACATGAACTTCCTGCGAGCAGAAACTAAAATTAGCGCAAAAACAGCAGGAATATTTGAAACATGGTGGATGTGTTGCAGACGAGTAGGAAGCAGAAATATCTGCCTAAATTTTATTGGAGTTTTATTATTTTTATTTTAAACCATAATGTTTGCTGATATCATGCCCCTATTGTTTGCTCTCATCAATGTTCTGTTTTTAACTGTTTTTCACATCTGGTCCAAGTATTCTTCAACTAAACATCAGAAACCTTTATTCTAAACTAGTTTTTTTTTTTTAAAGCATCAGATACAGAGTAACTATCTACCATGATTTTAATGAGTCTTCTGGCAACAGATTTGAACTGGGACTGGTTATCTTATGTACTGAGAGAAGAAATCAATACTCACTACAGCTCACTTTTAGATTTTATTTGTTCTCCTCCAAAGTCTGGATTGTAAAACTGAAAGGCCTAAGAGCAAAATTCCTGCCAAATCTTCTGAAATTCAAACAAAGCAGTTCAAGTAGTTATCAAGTACAAACCTTTCATCTAAAAATGTCTTTAAATGATTTTACTCTAAATACAATAACTGGTTGTTAGTAGCACGATTACATAATCGTAAAAAATGCCCATAAATGTAAGTTCATTTTGAATCAGTGCAATATTATTTTCACACATCAATGGACCACTGAACTTCTCAGCTCATTTAGAAATTACACAAGTACATATAATGGTCAGAGATCAACATGAACCCGTCTTCTCTATTTGACTTTAATCAACTCTGCAGTGGCTCCAAGTCCATAAAGAAAAAGTCCAGCATAGAGCGGCTGAGTGAATGTGGTCTGGACTCTGTGGAGGAGAGTCATGGTTTCAGAGACGCTGTAGAAAGACAGAATACCTGCTCTGTGATCCAGGTACACTCCTACTCTGGAGGACCGAGGACCTGAGAGGACAGTTTGGACTTTGTTATATTGAAATTCATAACCGTTTGTGTCACAATATAATGCCTGAGATTTGTCATTCCATCCAAATCCACATTCATTGCCCCTTCCTGCTCTGCTGATATTCTTGTATGCAACTGCGACATAAACTGCTCTCCCTCTCCACTCCACCTCCCAGTAACAACGTCCAGTCAGACTCTCTCTACTCAGGACCTGACACCATACAGTGAATCTGTCTGGATGATCAAAATAAGACTTTTGTTGCTTCATAAATGCTACTTTTCTGTTCCCCTCAGATAATAACAGATGTGTGTTTGCTGTGTTTGGATCCAGTGTGATTTCACGTGAATATTTTAAGAATCCAGCTCTGGTCTTTGGCTCTGCTGGTGACAGTAAAACATCCACTTCAGTCACTGTCAGTGAGATGTTTGTCCATTCCTCTCTCAGAATGTCCTGTAGTTTATCTCTGGTCTCTGACACAGCTGCTGTCACATCCTCAAAGTAGCTCAGAGGACGAATATTGATGCTGGATGAGTGTGTAGACTCACTGAGTGCTGACAGTGAGGGGTAGTTGTGTAGAAACTGGTTGTGATCCTCTGTGTGTGAGAGCTGCTCCAGCTCGCCGTCTTTCCTCTTCAGCTCAGCGATCTCCTGCTCCAGCTTCTCCTGAAGCTCTTTGACTCGACTCACTTCAGTTTCCTGCTGGGATCTGACCTGCTGCTTCACATCAGAGCTTCTTTTCTGGATGAGACGGATCAGCTTAGTGAACATTGTTGCGAAATCAGTTTCACCCCGGTTCGTTTTATTCCTCATAAGTTCCAGAGACGGCACCAGAACTCAGTAGTTATTTCACAAAACCTTTATTCATCTTCATTTAAGCATGCACTTCTAGAACGGAAGACGAGGCCGATGTCCCTCTGCAAAATCTTCACCCCTTTGTTAGTTACAGCCAGCTTTATAGAAGCGACCCCATCATAAAACCCTTATATAACTATAAAACATAGTGTGCTGCAAACTCTGTATCCTCTGGGGAATTTCCACTCAGCATTAACTCCTCTTTGTCTTACTTTCACAGTTCAACTGGGGGAGGGTCTCCTAAAATCTACTCCTAAGTTCATGACACAGTCAGGCCTTTATTTAGATCCAGGGCAGTGTCAGTGTCTCACAATTCTATATCCTATCTAACACATTCCTAAACTCTAAAATAAGCTAAACATTCCTACAACACCTTCTCACTGTCCTCCACTGCTTTATCAGCAGAGCCATTGATGGCCTCCACCTCCTGTTGAAGCAGCTTCACATCTTTCTCTCGCTCCTGGATTCTCTGCTGGATGTTTAGTCGTCTCACCTCGAGCTCCTTCTGCTTCTCAGTCCTTTCTGCTGCAGCTGGGACTGTTTCATGGCCTTCATGTTCATCCATCAAGCAGAGATACAGTGGGGCAAAAAAGTATTTAGTCAGCCACCGATTGTGCAAGTTCCCCCACCTAAAATGATGACAGAGGTCAGTAATTTGCACCAGAGGTACACTTCAACTGTGAGAGACAGAATGTGAAAAAAAAAATCCATGGATCCACATGGTAGGATTTGTAAAGAATTTATTCGTAAATCAGGGTGGAAAATAAGTATTTGGTCAATAACAAAAATACAACTCAATACTTTGTAACATAACCTTTGTTGGCAATAACAGAGGTCAAATGTTTACTATAGGTCTTTACCAGGTTTGCACACACAGTAGCTGGTATTTTGGCCCATTCCTCCATGCAGATCTTCTCGAGAGCAGTGATGTTTTGGGGCTGTCGCCGAGCAACACGGACTTTCAACTCCCGCCACAGATTTTCTATGGGGTTGAGGTCTGGAGACTGGCTAGGCCACTCCAGGACTTTCAAATGCTTCTTACGGAGCCACTCCTTTGTTGCCCGGGCGGTGTGTTTTGGATCATTGTCATGTTGGAAGACCCAGCCTCGTTTCATCTTCAAAGTTCTCACTGATGGAAGGAGGTTTTGGCTCAAAATCTCACGATACATGGCCCCATTCATTCTGTCCTTAACACGGGTCAGTCGTCCTGTCCCCTTGGCAGAAAAACAGCCCCATAGCATGATGTTTCCACCCCCATGCTTCACAGTAGGTATGGTGTTCTTGGGATGCAACTCAGTATTCTTCTTCCTCCAAACACGACGAGTTGAGTTTATACCAAAAAGTTCTACTTTGGTTTCATCTGACCACATGACATTCTCCCAATCCTCTGCTGTATCATCCATGTGCTCTCTGGCAAACTTCAGACGGGCCTGGACATGCACTGGCTTCAGCAGCGGAACACGTCTGGCACTGCGGGATTTGATTCCCTGCCGTTGTAGTGTGTTACTGATGGTGACCTTTGTTACTTTGGTCCCAGCTCTCTGCAGGTCATTCACCAGGTCCCCCCGTGTGGTTCTGGGATCTTTGCTCACCGTTCTCATGATCATTTTGACCCCACGGGATGAGATCTTGCGTGGAGCCCCAGATCGAGGGAGATTATCAGTGGTCTTGTATGTCTTCCATTTTCTGATGATTGCTCCCACAGTTGATTTTTTTCACACCAAGCTGCTTGCCTATTGTAGATTCACTCTTCCCAGTCTGGTGCAGGTCTACAATACTTTTCCTGGTGTCCTTCGAAAGCTCTTTGGTCTTGGCCATGGCGGAGTTTGGAGTCTGACTGTTTGAGGCTGTGGACAGGTGTCTTTTATACAGATGATGAGTTCAAACAGGTGCCATTCATACAGGTAACGAGTGGGGGACAGAAAAGCTTCTTACAGAAGACGTTACAGGTCTGTGAGAGCCAGAGATTTTCCTTGTTTGAGGTGACCAAATACTTATTTTCCACCCTGATTTACGAATAAATTCTTTACAAATCCTACCATGTGAATTTATGGATTTTTTTTTCAACAACTGTCAACTGTCTCTCACAGTTGAAGTGTACCTCTGGTGCAAATTACTGACCTCTGTCATCATTTTAATTGGGGGAACTTGCACAATCGGTGGCTGACTAAATACTTTTTTGCCCCACTGTATGCTTTAGCAAAAAGGAAAGTTTTAAGGCGAATCTTGAGAGTAGAGATAGTGTCTGTCTCCCGAATCCACACTGAAACATAATTTCTTTAGGGATTAATAAAGTATACTGATTCTGATTGTTTCAGGATGACCTGCCATTATCCAATGACACATCTGCTTACCTGTATCTTTTGCTCGTTTATCCTCCTCTTCTTTTGTCTTTTTTTTTTTCTAAACTGAGCACCTGATGTACGGAATGCCAGGACTGCCATAATGAATTAATTAAATACACCATTAAATAATTAATTAAATGTGTCAATAATTAATTAAAATTGGAATTAATTAATTAAATAAATTGTTATGACACATGTAATTAATTAATTATTGACACATCTAATTAATTATTTATGTTTTTCACATTTTAATTAATTATTAACACATTTAATTATTTAATGATATATTTATTTATTTCATTTTGGCAGTCCTGGCGCCTGGCTCTCATCTTGAATTAATTTTATCTGTCAGCCTCACCCATCAAACTCAGGGGGCGGGGTTAACGCTGCCCATGCAGCTTCTCTAACATTTGATTGGTTGCCGTGCAAAGTAAGTCAAAGCAGGTCGATCCTAGATAATCGATTGCTTGTGTAGACTTGGGGCAGCCAGGTATCCCAGAATGCAGATCAAATCACAGCCAGCAATGGTGGTGGTGTAGTTTTAAAATACCCCGTTTTTCTGTCACCAGCTACACTTTTAACAGTGTTTTGGCTGCGAATGTCGCGACATATGTCTGGTCAGGTTGTCAACATAGAACATGTTTGCAAAAGTGCTCAGATGTTTTCAGAGATTTCACTAGCTCTGCTAACAGTCAGCATGCAGAGTGCACCCAGGGGGTTACGTTAACCGGTTTGTTTACATATTCCACTCTCCGTGTTTCACATGTTGCATTCGTTTTTTAATAGTTATTCAACTGTATTCTAAGCACCAGCTGTCTGTTAGAATGTGATTTTCTCTCTCTCTCTCTCTCTCTTTTTTTTTTTTTTGCTTTTTCGGTCATGTTATGTTTACCTGTCAAAGGTTTGTTACAAACTATGAAACACATCGTGCAGACTTCTGGATGTTAGAAGAAAACTAATACTGCTCATGAATGAGACTAAAGGCAGGAAGGTGTCCTTTAAAACTAAACATGTTAATAGGACCTCCCTATTTATATCATAGTTTATGATATAGCACGTGTATTTCAGTAATAGCCTGCTGATTTCAGTGTAGCGGTGAACAGTCGCACAGCTCACGTAGTATCTGTGATACTCCTTAACTATAATTTATCCAAGTTAACTTCAGTTAACTATTCAGACAGTTCTTTTGCAATGAAAAACATAAACACTCATGCTGCCGGTAGGTTTCCTCAGTGCCCGCTTTTAACATTACAGCTGTTTATGCAGTAACCAGGGTAACCACAGACTCTGAGCGGCTGGATCGACGGAGGTCAGACAACAATTTTACATGTATGATCTTAAAACAGGACACAGCCACTATACGTGCTGGCCTCATATCAAATGTGAAGGCAGACTGAGTCTATGTTTGACGTTTGTTTATATCTAATCTTCCTTTTCAAACATTTAAACAGCAGCGAGTCTGCAGCTGAGGGAATACAAACTCAAATTGTCGGAACAGGTTTGCTCGTTTCTTGGATTCATTTGGTGATTTATTAAATGTATAACTATTATTCTAATCTGCTGCTGAGTCTCTTACACTTTTCTTTATGCTGTATATTTTCACGTCTCTGGAATAGTTGGCAGTTAGATAGTCAGCTGGGAAACTCTGTGTTAACTCATGGAGCTGAGGATATCGTGGATATGCTGACCTCGCTCCGTGGTGTACAGGGCCGTTTACCCTCATGATTAATATTCACAATAAAAATATTAGCTGAACATCATGAAGTCTGTATGTGTTTCATAGTGTCGAACAACCTTTGTACAGCTAAAGCCAGCAGTTACTACATGACAGAAACACCAACGTTATCTCTTTTATGCGTTTATACACAGGTCACGCTGATTACTGAACAAAAACCCAAAGATCAGATGTTAAACAGATTTATTTGCTCTCTCTCCTCCTTAAACATGTTTTTAATGTTAGTTATAATTCAGAATTGGCGACTGAAACACGTAGGACACATAAGAACATCAGGAAATAAAACACCGATAAATATAACCTCAGTAAAAGAAGTCAGCGGGGGTTACTACAGCTGTGTACCGGGGCCTGCGCTTTGTCGACGGTAATAATAGCTCGATTGCTTGCGAGGCGAGCGGGTCTATCCCACGCTTTGCCGTGAGACTGGACAGACATCTCTGAAATCATCGAAGCACTTTTGCAAAGAGGCTGTATGTTGACAAACCGACCAGACACATGAAGATTAAACCACTACATTCTCGGCTAAAAAAATATTAAAACGGTATTTGGTGACACACAAACAGGGTTTTTCAAAGTTCAGTTCTGTTAGCTTCCACATGCCGGTTGTTGTGTGCTAAAAACAATGGCCACCAGGCCAAAGCAATGGTTTTGACTCGATCAGCGTTAACCCCGCCCCCTGGGTTTGATGGATGAGGCTGACAGATAAAATTATTTCAAGATGACTGCCAGGCGCCAGGACTGGCAAAATGAAATAAATAAATATATCATTAAATAATTAATTAAATGCGTCAATAATTAATTAAATGTGTCAATAATTAATAAAAATGTGAAATATTTAATTATTTATGTATTTCACATTTTTATTAATTATAGACACATTTAATTATTTATGTGTGTCTATAATTAATTAAAATGTGAAATACATAAATAATTAATTAAATGTGTCAATAATTAATTAATTACATGTGTCATAACTATTTATTTAATTAATTAATTCCAATTTTAATTAATTATTGACACATTTAATTAATTATTTAATGGTGTATTTAATTAATTCATTATGGCAGTCCTGGCGTTCCATACTGATGGCTTTGAACTTTTCTTGTCCATCTTGGTTTTAATTTTGCATTCCAGTATGAACACCCATCCCCCAACTCGAGGATCACCACAAGGTGTATTTCTGGGATTTCGCACAACCCAGTATTCAAATCAAGAGTACATAATGGACTTGGATTTACAGCATTATGAATGAAATGTGCTCTATTTGGAAGCAGCCGGCCCCCTCACCTTTCGATGTGTTGTGTGTGAGACTTTAAATCATCAAACTGTAAATGATAAGTTTTAAATTGTTATTAATCCCTTTACCACTAGTCCTAAAGTGTATATTTATTTTTTTTACTCTTCTTATATATATATTGTTTGTTTACTTGCACTGATGTAACTGGAGCCTCGTCGTCTCGTCTCTCTATATCCTGGACTGTATGTAGCGGAGATGACAAAGTTTACTTTGACTTCAGCAGCAAGCAGGCGCACCGAGGGCTCTCGCGCTCACTCTGAACATATAGAATTTCGAAAAAACATTGGTGCAAATTATAAGTCTGTATCATAATGTCTGGTGTTTTCGTGTTTGTTGGTTTGTTTTTATTTTGTTTTATTTTGGGGGTGGGTTATTAGACGTTGCTCCAGCCAGCCAGTGAATACCCTGCCGCCCCGCCCTCTCCTCCCTGTGCCGCAAGCAGCAGGCGCACCTCGCAAACGGAGGGCGCCCTTACTCCCAGAAAATGGGCGATAGAAAACCAATCGGTGCCTATGCCATTCCCAATATGCGCTGGCATGACGTCGGGGCAGCATGAGTACGAGCAATTTTTTAAATTTATTTATTTATTTTTGCCGATGCCCGTGATGCCCCCACCACGATGCCGCCCCGGGCAACTGCCCATGTCGCCCGTATCAAAAACCGCTACTGCCTGTCAGTACTCTTGCTGCAGCATTTTGTCTAGCAGCACAAGCACAGAGATGAGTCCACTGTCAGAGGCCATAAGAAGATCATTTGTAACCTTCACTAAAGCCGTTTCTGTGCTGTGATGAGCTCTGAAACCTGACTGAATCTCTTCAAATAAACCATTCCTCTGCAGATGATCAGTTAGCTGTTTGACAACTACTTTTTCAAGGATTTTTAATATGAAAGGAAGGTTGGAGATTGGCCTATAATTAGCTAAGATAGCTGGGTCTAGGGATGGCTTTTTGAGTAAAGGTTAAACTACAGCCAGCTTGAAGGCCTGTGGTACATTGACTGATTATTAGAGATAGGATAGGTTGATCATATTTAAGATTGAAGCATTAATTAATGGCAGGACTTCTTTGAGCAGTTTTGTAGGAATGGGGTCTAAAAGACACGTTGATGGTTTGGAGGAAGTAATTACTGAAGTTAAATCAGAAAGATCAATTGGAGAAAAGGAGTCTAACTTAACATCAATGGTACTAAAAGTAGCTGTAGATAATATTACATCTGTGAGATGATTATTGGTAATTTTTTCTTTAATGATTAAAATTTTATTTGTGAAGAAGTTCATGAAATCATTACTAGTTAACATTAAAGGGATGGTTGGCTCAAAAGAGCTCTGACTTTTTGTCAGCCTGGCTACAGTGCTGAAGAGAAACCTGGGGTTGTTCTTATTTTCTTCAATCAGTGACAAATAGTAAGATGTTCTGGCTTTGCGGAGGGCTTTCTTTTAAAGCAGCAAACTATTTCTCCAGGCTAAATGATGATCTTCTAAATTTATGAGTTATCTGCTTTAGGCTACGTGTTTGAGAATTATACCATGGAGTCAGGTACTGATTTGAGGCCTTAGTTTTCACAGGAGCTACAGTATCCAGAGTCGTACGTAGTGAGGAGGTAAAAATTATTAACAAGTTAATTGATCTCTGATGGGGTAGTGTTCAGATAGCTGCTCTGCTCTATGAGCATTGAAGATGATAACAGTGGAAGGATTATATTCTTAAACTTAGTTACAGCGCTTTCAGAAAGACATCTACTGTGATAAAGTCTACTCTCCATTGTTGTGTAATCAATTATTGTAAATGTAAATGTTATCAGGAAATGATCAGACAGGAGAGGGTTTTCAGGAAACACTGTTAAATATTCAGTTTCTATGCCATATGTTAAAACAAGATCAAGAGTGTGATTAAAGTGGTGGGTGGGTTCTTTTACACTTTGAGAGAAGCCAATTGTGTCTAATAAGAGATTAAATGCCATATTGAGGCTGTCATTTTTAGCATCTACATGGATGTGAAAATCACCCACAATAACTATTTTATCTGAGCTGAGAACTAAATCAGATATATAGTCTGAGAAATCAGAGAGAAACTCTGTGTAAGGCCCAGGTGGACGATAGATGATAACAAGTAAGGCTGGTTTCTGAGTTTTACAGCTGGGGTGGACAAGGTTTAATTCATTTGACAGCATCAGGCTGTCAAATGAATTAAAAGTCTGTCTTGGTCTTTCGTTAATTAATAGGCTGGTGTGAAAAATTGCTGCCACACCGCCCCCTCGGCCTGTGCTTTGAGGTTTCTGGTAGTTAGAATGACTCGGGAGTGTTGATTCATTTAAACTAACATAATCATCCGGCTGCAACCAGGTACTGTTCTTTCTTTGTGATTTTTTATATTTAAGTTGTTTGTTGCTGGTTTTTAGTTTATTTTTTGTCTTTTTGGGAGCTGACACAGTCTCAATGGAAATGGGTTTTTTGGGGGGGTAGCAGGAGGAGAGAAGCTGCAGAGAGGCGTGTAAGATTGCAACTCTGCTTCCTGGTCCCAACTGTGGATTGTCATATTTTGGGGGGGGTTTAATAAATTTTTCCATATTTCTAGAAATGAGAGCTGCTCCATCCAAAGTGGGATGGATGCCGTCTCTCCTAACAAGACCAGGTTTCCTCCAGAAGGTTTGCCAATTATCTATGAAGACCACATCGTTTCTTGGACACCACTCAGAGAGCCAGCAATTTCAGGAGAACATGCGGCTAAACATGTCACTCCTGGTCTGATTGGAGAGGGGACCAGAGAAAACTACAGAGTCCGACATTGTTTTGGCAAAGTTACACACCGATTCAATATTGATTTTAGTGACCTCCGATTGGCGTAACCGGGTGTCATCACTGCCGACGTGAAGTATGATTTTACTGTATTTACGTTTACCCTTAGCCAGTAGTTTTAAATTTCCTTCAATGTCGCCTGCTCTGGCCCCTGGAAGACAATTGACTATGGTTGCCAGTGTCTCTAGCTTCACATGTCTGAGAACAGAATCACCAATTACCAGAGTTTGACCCCCCCCAGCCGCCTTCTTTCCCCAGCTGCTTGAGATCTGCCGGGGAACAGCTAGCGGGGCCTACGCTATCTTCGGCTGCACCAGCTACAGGGGCCTGGCTAGCTATGGGTGAATGAAGGGTGCGAAGCCGAGTCTCCAATTCAGTAATCCTGGCCTCCAGAGCTACAAATATGATACATTTCTTACAAGTATCATTACTGCTAAAGGAGGCTGAGGAATAACTAAACATCTGACACAATGAGCAGGAAAGTGCAGGAGGGACAGGTGAAGTAGCCATGGTGCTAACGAGTCGGCTATGAGCTAAGCTAAGCTAGCTAGCTTACTTACAACTGGGCTCATCAGCATATTTACATGCTTCCATCTCCCATTTCTGCTCGGTAGCACCTCATAGTTTTCGACTTTACTTTTTCTCCCTCCCTCACGCTCACACACACACAGCGGGAGGGGTGGTCCCACACGTTCTCCCTGTAGCACGGACTACACCATGAGGCTACAGTCTTAAAGGGCCATGCCTGTAACACTCTGCCGTTGTATTAAATCATTTTTTTTGTATAATAATTTTAAAATTTTTTTTGTCACATCTGCAAGTACAGGTGACGTGGGCCACAAATGGCCTTCGGGCCGCGAGTTTCAGACCCCTGTTCTAGAGGCTTCTCAAAAGCCTCTAGAAGGAAATTAGTTATCGTGTGACAGTTTTATGGCAAAGGAGGGTGGGAAGGGATCAGTTGACAAAGAGCGAGTGAATTCGACAAAGTCGAAAGCTGACGGCAGCTCGCGGCCCTTGCTGTCGAGGTAGGGCTTCATGTGTGACAGACAGTAGTCTGCCTGCGGGTGGGATGGGTACCAGTGTCCGGTGCCATGATTGCACCGGTTCTGATATAAACAGTAGTAACCAGACCGAAAAGCAGCGCACATTTCTGTGCTTTTTTTTCCTGAGCTGTGATACACTTCTAGCCAATCATTTTACGTTTCTGAGGATAGTAGGTGGGTCCAGGTATGTACGTTCTTTTAGAGCAGAGCTACAGATTAAAAATGCCCAAGGTGAAGCGGTCAAAAGTCTGGCTGTACTTCACAGCAAAATATGCAAACTCAGCAGCCTGCAACAAGTGCTTTAAGCTGATACTGTGATACTGTCAAAGGAGGTAACACCTCGAATCCAATGAAACACCTGGCGACGCATAGCGTTTTTTTTTTTAAAAGCCGAGAAATGCGCCGTATTTGATAGCTTGCTGCGAGACCTCGCACCGAGCACATCTACTGCGGGTGTGGTGCCTGTTATCGGACCCGGATTTAGCAACATCCCCCAAAAACCCGAAGAGGAGAGTCCTGGCCCCTAGCCCTGCCAGTGTAGCAGAAATGATGACGGATGATGATGGCAGCAGCAGCCGTTCTTCTCTGCGTGAGTAGCTTAATGTTGTTCGTGTGTAATTTACGTTGAGTAGGCTAACCACGTTATTACATTAATGCATGTAAGGTGAACTAGCAAACATCATCACAGCTACATGCGGCTGTCTTCTTGTTTGATGACAGATACTCCCTTCACCCTGGCCAAAAAGGCTAAAATGACCAAAGAAAAAGAGGGAAACGGCTAAACATGAGAGGTTTTTGGACAAAGTTTGTGTTTTTTCCATTGATTAAGCACTGCTACCAGCCAAGAGTGATACCATATATGCCCCATAGCTGCAGAAAAGGCTAACATTGTTATTTTTTTTTACAAAAAACCAGCTGAACATGAGAGGTTTTTGGACCAATTTTGTGTTCTCCATTCTTTAAGCACCGGTTTGAGCACCGGCACCATTTCAAGAGTACCGATTTGGCACCAGTATCGGATAAAACCTAAACAATACCCATCCCTAGGTGGGACTGACAAAATATACTGGGGACTTCCCCCTTCAAGCATGAAACTTGGTATTTGATACTTTTGCTCCCTTACAAGAATAAACACAATTCTTGACTGTTGCTCACTTTCTTCATTTTTATTGTGACTTAAACTCAGTTGAGCAAAGGATTAAAACTATTAACCAGAATACTGGTTTGGGGTCCATTTGTCCCATTATAGGATATAAAGTAATAATAATAAACAACAGAGCTAAACAATGAACCAATAGAAAAGAGCATACTGAACCTTAACCCTCATGAAATGTAAGATCAGTTTTCCTGATACAATTAATAAAATAATGTAATAAACTGAAGCTGAGAGTTCTTTACTGCTCTGGAAAAAAAGAAAAAAAATGATTTGAATATGGATCATCTTTTTACTCAGGTGTTCAGCAATGACTCACATCTGTCCCACATTTTCTAAGTATATACGTTTTACACCGTATGAATTCTCATGTGCTTCTTTAATTGTAGCTTATCGACAAACCTTTTCCCACAGATGCTACAAGGAAACGGTTTCTCACCTGTGTGAATTCTTATATGGCAGTCCAAACTTGACTTCTGAATAAATCCTTTGCCACAAGTGCTACAAGAATGTGGCTTCTCACCTGTGTGAATTCTCGTGTGTGTTTTGAATCCTGATGAGTCAGAAAATCTTTTCCCACAGGTGCTACAACAATATGGCTTCTCACCTGTGTGAACTCTCGTGTGTGTTTTGAATGCTGACAAGGTACAAATTTTCTTCCCACAGGTGCTACAACAATATGGCTTCTCACCTGTGTGAATTCTCGTGTGTGTTTTCATTGCTGATGAGGTAGCAAATCTTTTCCCACAGGTGCTACAACAATATGGCTTCTCACCTGTGTGAACTCTCCTGTGTGTTTTGAACGCTGATGAGTCAGAAAATCTTTTCCCACAGGTGCTACAAGAATAAGGTTTCTCACCTGTGTGAATTCTCGTGTGTTTTTTTAACGCTGATGAGTCAGAAAATCTTTTCGCACAGGTGCTACAAGAATACGGCTTCTCACCTGTGTGAACTCTTAGATGTGCAATCAGTTTGTATTTATCAGGTAAAGTTTTTCCACACACGTCACATTGTACAGACTTGTTCTTTGTGTCTGTTCTACTTTGACTCACTGACACAAGAGTGTTGTCTACTCTCTGACTGTGACGTCTCTTCTTCAGCTCTGCATTTCTAGTTGATCTTGAGTCCACATGCCCATTTTCTTCATAATCTCGGCTCTCTGCTTCAGGAGAGCTGTGAGAAAGGAGCTGCTCGCTGTTTGGTTCTGGTTCACTGTGGTCACTTTTCTCATAAGCGGGTGTCACCTTGAAAGTATCAGCCTCCTGCTTCAGTCCAAGCTGCTCTCCCTCCTGACTTCTGCATAGTTCCTCCTGTTCCTCTTTAATCTGTGGAGGCTGTGGATCCTCCTGGTCCAGACTGGAGTTCCTCTCCTGGTTAAAGACCTGCTGGTCTGTAAGAACATCCTCTTCTTTAAAAGCATGCTGATGGACATCTAAAGGCACAAAGGGGACAAAATGATAGCAAAACAAACATTTGAGAAAATATTTACTGGTCTAAACCATTAGCAGATCTCTACATCTTGAGTATGTTGCTCACATATACCACTGAAATTTAAAATGTAAAAATGTGAAAAATTAGGAGGTTTGAAAACTCTGAGTTCTTCTTGTGCCTTGAACCCCTGGCTAGCTATCGAGCTGGTGGGTAACAGACGTCTCTGAAAACGTCAGAGCACTTTTGCAAATAGGTGATGTCTTGATAAACCGTGCAGATATCTGAAGTTTACACAGCTACATTTCTCGCCTGAAAATATGTTAAAAGTTAATTTTGTCACCCAGAAAGAGTAATATTAAAACTAAGTAGCTGCCGCCATTGTTGGGAACGTAAATTGGCTGAGGCGCACTATGATTCCTGGGATAGGTTGGGCCACGAAGGATACACCCAACCCATCCTTCAAATCTGGGAAAATGAAGGACACATTTGTAGGCCGCATTTGGAGGAATCTTCGAATTTGGACAGCCTTCATTGCATTGCTGCAACGTAATCGGCCTACAAATGCAGACTCCGAAGGATGCAGGCCCTGAATTTGGACACAGCTATGATACTGGACACTACTTCTTCTTTGGGGTATAATGGCAGCTGTCATTCTTGTACATGCAGTGCTGCCATCTTCTGTTTCAGTCCATTATTACAATCTTAAATCTTACAAAACTTCCCATGACAAGTTGACTATTAAATTAGTGGTGGACGATTTTGATGGTAGACTAATCATGGCAGCCCTAGAAATAACTAAATGTTTTTTGTTAAATGAATGTGGATGTCTGGATTGGCTATAGTTATAAGATGGCATGCTGGGGCAGAGCTCTCTTGCACAGTGTTTTGGCTGTGCCTGAAATGCCATGAAAACTCTCTTTGTCTGATAAATTTCAGTTTAGAAACTCTGAATTCATATTTTCCAAAACAGAATAGAAATATTTATTCATACTTACTCAGACCTGTAAACTGTTCAAAACTCACCATTTCCATGCTGCAGAGGAAACATGTAATTCTTAAACTGATAACACAACAAAATGAAACTTGTGTTGTTGGCTTTGTGTCTCTGTGCAGATTTTGTCTGAGCAGTGGGTGGAAATTTGAAACTCAGATGTTTCACATCTTTCATTCTGCTGAATTCTTATGCACTAATTTTTCACCTTTTTGCATGAATTAATGGTGGAAATGCATTTATGTAAATGAAAACAGAAAATTATACCAAAGAGATTAAATCATGCTGCTTTTTACTTTTGGACTTTCAATTCTTCCTGTGACTCTGAAAATAAATGCAACCAACTAACCTAACCCAGCTGTCTGCATGTCTCTGGAGAGTGAACAAGGGGAGAACATGCAAACTCCACACAGAAAGGCCCGGCCACATGATGGAGTCAAACTCAGGACCTTGTTGCTGTGGGCCAACAGCGCTAGCCACTGTTCCACTGTGACACCCATGAGTCATATTCACTGTTATTAAAACATCACAGTTTTACATACCTATTCTGTGTAACTTTATCTCAGGTTTACAGATGGTCTCCAGCAGTCTGAGCTGCTCTTCATCAGTCCAGACAATAATGCCTTCAGCCTCCTTCTTCAGTCCAAGCTGCTCTCCCTCCTGACTGCTGCAGAGCTCCTCTTGTTCCTCTTTAATCTGTGGAGGCTCTGGGTCCTCCTGGTCCAGACTGGAGTTCCTCTCCTGGTTACAGACCTGCTGCTCATCCAGACCCTCCTCTTCCTCACAGTCATATTGTTGTGGGAGGTCTTGAGGAACAAAGAAACACAAGAACAATAATTACAAATGTGTTGATATAAAAACTCAAACTATCTTTTAAAAGCTACATGCTAACATGTTAGGATCGAAGTTTCCCAAACTAAACTGCAGGGTGACACCATGAAAACATCAGTGTCTGAAATCCTTCTTTAAACAAAGCTTCACTTTAACTTCAGAGAAGTCTGTTAACAACTTGTTAAATGTGTTTTCTGCTGACATCTAACTAGATCTTTACTGCACAGTCTCAGTGTTTACAGAGGATCCAACACACGCCTGATGTACTCAACAGTGGAATATGTTAGAGAGAAAAAAGTTTAATAAATAAATCAAAATTTTTAAAACCTAACCTATCAGTGACCATGGACCTGCACCAATCCAACATAGTCCATCACTGGACACTGACCCACAGCACTGATAAATACCCAGTTTAACATCTTCTAGTAAAGTCAGTCACACTGAAGAATCTGAGCTTGAACAGCACAGAGTTAAAAACATGTCCATACCTATGATGTGTGAGTTTCTGTCGGGTTTCCGGCTGATATCCAGCAGTCTGTGCTGACGGTTGATCTCCTCCTCATACTGGACGATGGTTTTTTGAACCTCTGAGAAGATTTCTTCACAAACAGCAGTTAGTCTCTTCTTGATGAACTCTCTCAGATACTGAACTGAACTCATCGCTGCTTCAACTCAGGCTGAGCGGATCGATACAAGCATCGATGAAGCGATACAGGTATTGCTATCAGATCCACACTGATGTGACGGGATTGATACTTCAGTTTGTGTCTCTCCTCCAAGTTCAGTTCGCTTCATCAACAGCAGCCATGTCTGCACACACACTGCTCCTCTACCACAGTAGTGCTGTCCTCCTCCGTTCTTCTTCGGGACCTGATGGCGTTTGACAAATCAGCTTACAGGTGCATTAATCCCGCCTACTGGACTGGAGTGTGGACAGGAGAATAGCAGGAAAAACAAGGATAATTATATTCTTTCATCAATCTTATAATTCAATAGAACAATCATCCATTTACTCGTAGATTTCTGAGTTTAATGAGGAGTCTCTCTTTCCATAACATGTTGTATGGCTGTATTAAAGAAGACTGCTATCATCATTTCCTTATTTGTTTGAGCTTTCCTGATGTCTGATTCCAAATATAATAAACTATCCATCGTCCCTCTTTCTTTATGAAACCCACTCTGATCCCCAGAGAAGAGACTGTTAGTATCTAAAAATCAGCTTCATCTGTTTTCATGCTCTCCCCAATGATACGATGGGTTTTTAACTAGTTTACTATTATCTGCTTCCTGACTGATGGGATTGTGCCTTTTTCATATACAGTGGGGCAAAAAAGTATTTAGCCAGCCACCGATTGTGCAAGTTCCCCCAATTTTAATGATGACAGAGGTCAGTAATTTACACCAGAGGTACACTTCTGGTCCTAGCACACTTCAAATCCTGTCTCCCCCCCACCCTGGACCCCCACCAATTCGCATACCGCCAGAACAGGAGCACAGAGGATGCAGTCTCCATCGCACTGCACTCTGTCCTCTCACACCTGGACAACAACAACACCTACGCCAGAATGCTGTTTATAGACTTCAGTTCAGCGTTCAATACAATCCACCCCTCACAACTCATCAAGAAACTGACAGACCTGGGCATCAGTTCCCTCATCTGCAAATGGTTACTGGACTTCCTGACCAACCGCCCCCAACATGTCCGGCTGGATAACCACTGCTCATCTACCATCACAATGAACACCGGTGTACCACAAGGCTGTGTGATGAGCCCTTTCCTCTACTCCCTCTTCACCCACGACTGCAGACCTGCTGATGGTTCCAACACCATCATTAAGTTTGCAGATGACACCACGGTGATTGGCCTCATCAGTGACAACGATGAGGCCGCCTACAGGGAGGAAGTGGATCGTCTGGCTGAGTGGTGCGACAGAAACAACCTGCTGCTTAACACCGAGAAGACCAAGGAGCTCATCGTGGACTACAGGAGGAATGCTGGCCCACATCCACCCATCCACATTAAGGGGACGGCTGTGGAGCGTGTGAGCAGCTTCAAGTTCCTGGGAGTCCACATCTCCAAGGATCTCACCTGGACGACCAACTGCTCCAAGCTGGTCAAGAAGGCTCATCAGCGCCCCTTCTTCTTGAGGACTCTGAGGAAGAACCACCTGTCCTCAGACATCCTGGTGAACTTCTATCGTTGCACCATCGAGAGCATCCTGACCAACTGTATAACAGTCTGGTACGGGAACTGCTCTGCCTCGGACCGGAAGGCGTTGCAGAGGGTCGTGAAAACTGCCCAGCGCATCGCCGGAGCACCACTTCCTGCCATAAAAGACATCTACAGGAAGAGGTGTCTGAAAAGGGCTGGGAAAATCATCAAAGACCCCAGTCACCCGTCACATGGACTCTTCACCCTCCTGTCCTCTGGGAGGCGCTACAGGAGCCTCCGGACTAAGACCACCAGGTACCGGAACAGCTTCTTCCCCACAGCTGTCAGACTCCTGAACTCTGCCTCCTGACATCTGACCCACGTTAACATATGGACTGAACATACACACACCCACAATGGACAACTGTACCCTCAAACACACAATAATAACATGGACTGAACCACCACTCACAACCACTAGCACTTTATATAGCCTCTGTAGAAACTATCTACACCCTCACTTATCTTAACTGCACTACTGTATAGCTCTGTGTAAATAATCATTCTGTACATTCGATAATCTTTAATTCTACAACTGTTTACAACTTCCATAGTTCACATTTCTGTATATCTCAGATTTCTGTAAAGTTATTTATTTCATATTCTGTATAGTTTTTCATATTTATATCCTGTTCATAGCCTGTACATAGCTTGTACTCACTACAGCCTGTACATACTTATAGTTATAGCATATTCACAACATAGTTCATACCGTGTACATTATAACATACCATAATAGACCCATTTCTGTAATATACTTACATATCTATACTATTGCTAATATATATTGTAATATATCTATATCACTAAAGCACTTCTGGATGGATGCAAACTGCATTTCGTTGCCCTGTACCTGTGCATGTGCAATGACAATAAAGTTGAATTCTATTCTATTCTACTGAAACAATACGGGAATAGAGCAGATGTTATAGAATTCAACATTAATGAATCAATGGTACAGAAGTGGAGGAAGCACAGTTTTTGGCTTTCCCCATATTTCAAAATCTACTTTGTCTCTTTCCTATTAATGTCACCTGGCATAATTAGCAGATGATATTGCTTGCAGCTGGTGCAATGCTTTCGACCAAAACAGGGACCGCTTGATGAAAAGTTTCAAATAACTATAGTATCAGAATCAGTTTAGGTAATGTTAAAATAATTTTATCATTTAAGTGTTTTCAGTGTGGGAGAAAGTACTCTGGGCCTTCAAGTTAAACACTATTAAAAGCAGTAACAAGTTTAATATTCAGAAACTTAAATTATGTATCAGTAGCAGAATCAGGGTACACATTTTTCAGGGTCAAGCACCTTTTAAGCACTTTCAAGGTCCATTTTTCAAGCTTTTCCAGCACATTACCGAGGAGCCTCGCGGTGTAATACATACTGTGCTTCAACGTAATATTACTGTACTGTGTGTGTATAAGGACCACAAATGATACATGTTAAGAGACATGGTTACAAAGAGGATTTCAAACTCCAGGCTGTCAGTGACGCAGTAGAACCTGAGAACAGAGGAGCTGCGAAATCTGTCTGTCTTTGTTATTATGCTCAGCATCTTTTAGTTTACATTTTGACTGCACAATTGTGAGCCTTTTGTTATGCACAAAAACAACATTGTTTTATTTTATTTATGGAGCATTATTATTTAATAAATGCTGATAATTTATTTCTGAGTAATTTTTTCTTGTAAATCTATGCTGTATGTTAATAAAAGTGCCTGTGTGAGATTTGGGACACAGCTTTGACTAAGAACTCTCTTTTTGTTCTTACTTTATGGCTTTAAAAAAATATCGAGATATATATCGTATATTGATATCCAGCTAAAGAATATCGAGATATGAATTCTGGGTCATATCGCCCAGTCCTACTCAGTTAAGACTTTAAGAATGCACAAGCATCTACCTAAAATCTAGTTATTTAGTCTGTCGTCTGTGGTATTATTAGGTACAATTATAATGTATTGTTCATCTCCCTTAAATAAAACAGGCAACCTTAAAGTATGAAATATTCCTATATCAAAAACACTTAAATTTGTCTGTTGTCTCAGTGCCCCACAGGCCTCAATGTGAGCTTGAAGCCATGTATAATTTATAAAAATAAACAAATATTGAATGAAAGCCAGGGATGTGTTACGTTCACATTCTCAAAAATTATTTACTAGGACTTACCATTTACTCATCCCTGACTGTCCAATCAATCAATCAATCAATCAATCAAGGCTTTATTCACCAGGTGCAGGTTGCCCTGCAGTGAAATAGGACCCCTCCCCCCAACCTTACACACACAACACAGACATCACATGGGGATACAGGTCGGAGATCGGTAGCGTTACAGAAAAAAACACTGAAATATGCACTACAATGGGAAAGTATAAGAGGAAAAAAAGAGACCTCTACTCATGCTGGGCTCCTGGGAGGACAGCATGAGAACAGGAAACAAAAAAATTCCTCTGCACAAAAAAGCACATAAATGTCCACAGCACAACATTATGGAACACGTGACATACCACAGGGTCGGGTGGGGGGTGAGGAGTAATCCGAAGCAAACACAGCAGCCATCCTGCCCAGCGCTACCATTCCAGTACGGGCTCAGACCCGCCGTGTTCCCAGGAGGGAACAAGCATCGAAGGCGTTTGGAAAGGCAGGGGGGATGAGTGTGTGCATATCAGTGTATGTGTGTGTCTGCGTGTCCAGAGTTCAGCTGAGACAGTGTCCTTCGCCCTGCTAGGCTAAGTAAACAGTCTTCCAGCCAACCCAGGTGGCCTTGCATGGAATGGGAAGGAACAGTCTAAACACAGTCGTTATTAGGGTGTTTTTGTTCGGCTCAGCCTTGCCACCGCAGCTGGCGCCGAAAGGGTATCCGCATGAAGTGATAGTGCTTTTTACTTTAGTGCGAACAGCTCACATGAATTTCAAAGCTGTTTTAACAGTCCAACACTGGTCTCTCAATCTCCCGTTGGAGAGCCGTGAGCTTCTCCATGATGTTATCAAACTTGCGCTCTGTGATGTTGTCATTCTTGTGCTCAAAGAGCCGATTCTGAGAACTCACAACCACAGTGACACACTGTTACAGATGTCATCCAATTTGCGCCCAGGGGTGTTATTCCGAGCGAGCCCCTCCAAGATGTAATCCAGTCTGCACTCAGAGATCTTATTCTGAGTATTCACGGCAGCCGTAAGCCTCTCCAAGATCTTATCCGTGCTACACTCAATGAGCTCATTTTGAGAAACTCACGCCTCTTCCCATCGTTTCAATCCCAGCGAGCAGCCTTGTGGGGGTTTGAACAGCCAGTTCCGCTTCCTTAATTCTTCGATAAGTCAGGGCCAAGCCAGCTCCGATCAGCAAGAACCCTGTTACCATGGTTCCGAATAGGTAGATATCTTCAGCACTCAGGCTCACCCGAGCCCAGACTTCTCGTTGAGAAGGGGTGTCAATTGCATTTAGGGACCAGTTGATCAAATCCATAATACCTCTTTTAGGTTTTAGAGAACAGACTGTGAGAGAATGTTCCAGGGAAAAGTAATACAAAAAACATGAGGCTAGACAAGGACATAAGAGGCTAAGCAGGGAAGCTAAGGGAGAGGATGAGAGGAGAAAAGTGCGACCGCCTTCGTCAAGAGCAAGACCCCGGCGGGGTCACATATTGAAACAGACTGACATGCAGAGGTGCAAGTCAGCCCAGGTTGTATAATTTTTGCCCAGTTTGACCCATTTAGCAGAAGTCAGCCTGTTTAAGGCTCTGATATCTATTCTGTAAGATGACATGGTATGATTTTCTCACCCAATAAAGGAAAATTTTAATATATTGGTCTACTCTCCATTTTATCAGAAACAGTTATCACAGCTTGTAAATTTTATTTTTATACATATATGTAAGCATTGAGCCAAAACTGAATTTTGGAACTGAAACTGAATTCAAAGCAAATGAATTCATTTTCAAAATATAAAATTCAATTTTAATTTAGTCACAATCAGTTTCAAACCAATAAATTGAATTTCAAATTAGGCTAATTCATATTCAGTTTTAAAAAGTATTTATTCAAGTTAGAATTCAGATTCAATCTGAGCAATTCAAATTCAAACTTAACTTAGTCAAATTCAGTTTCTAATGGCACAACGTTCTGCCCATAAATTTCCTCCAGTTAAATACAGATAAAACAGAAACTTTAATTGTGCTCCTGATTACATGTTTTCAGAAATTAAGCAGCATATCAGGATTTAAACCCTTCAGTTCAATCGAATCTCAGAAAAGTTGTCACTTGAGAAACACTCCAAACTACTGTTTCGTAACTGTTTGTATCATCTAAAGAAACATTTATAAACTCAGACTACTGGTGTCAAAGGCAGAACTTGAGATGATTATTCATGCTTTTCTTTCTTCTCGTTTTTAATTTTCTGATTGTTTTATATTATTATTTATATTTCTGGTTTTATTGTGGAGCAGTTTGGGATTTTTATCTGTGAAAAGTGATATATAAATAAATTTTACTTACTTGATGTCTTTTAAATGTGCTATGTAAAAAAAGCTGACGTGACTTGTGACTTTACTAAAATGTCAGCCTTTTCTTCATCATCAGTTGCATTTATATCGTTTATTTAGCACTATTGAATTGTGATAAATACTTCAGACTTTCCCAGGTACTAACACCTGCTGTCACAGCTGACCCGCACATTAAATCAGTAACACTCTGTGAACTCTCTTTTTCCCTTTCAACATCAATACACACCAAATTATTATCTTATGGATAAGCCAGTATGTTTTAGAGTCGGATGTCTTTATCTTGCTGAACCACATCCCTACAAACACTCATCAGAGATCCGTTTCTCAGTATTTTATCACTCTTCATCTCCCTACAGGCGTATTTATCGCTGTTGTAGCTGAATCTGGTTCCACTCACCGAACGACGACCGTCTGGAGACGATTTTATGATCACTTTAAATCCGTCCTCGTGTCTCGTTGTCACGGTTACACTGCGCTCACTGTCCGTTTCCTCCACATTACAGGTTTACTTTCACTCTTGTTATTGCTCTCCTTTTACGCTTTGTTCTTTGTTAGTATCTTTTATGATATTTACTAGTGATGTGACGTTCTGCGTCGAGTAATGGAGGAAGCGTTTCCGCGATGCGCGTAACGGGGCTTGCTTCATTTATGGGAGGAGCTGAAAATGATGACGTCCGAAGCCTCGCTGCCCGGCTGTACCACGTGACTGGTTCAGGAAGTGGTTCGAACTTTGCCGCGAGCTATGATAGAGATATAAACCCCTCAGACTTCAAAATGTGGGTGTTTGATGGAGAGTTGCGGTTAGTGAGAGTTTGGAGACAGTTTGGAGGTTTATGAGAGTGAGGAGAGAAAGTCAGGAGAGAATGGAGCCAGCTAAGAAGAGGAGCATGTCCTCCCTTGTGTGGGAACATTTTGATTTCATTCCTCCCAACAAGGTATGTAAATTTCTACAGAAGATGCATTTTCATAATACTGATGGTGCAATACAATTTATGTTAAGCGCCGTTACTTTTGTACAAGGTGAAGTGTTTGCTCTGTGCCAGGGAGCTGGGATATAACAACAACACCTCATCCATGCTTAGGCACTACAGAGCTTTGCATGATAATAAGGGGAACACCGATTGTGGAGCAAGACCAGGTGAGCCATCAAATGCCATGATAATACAGCATGCAGTAATGTTACTACATGATATAACAATATTATACAGCTGTTATAAGTTACGTGTGTGATATTTATATTTGTGCTTTGTCTTTATTGTCTTTCCTCAGGAGAACAATCTCAAATAGATGAAGACCTGGTTAGCATGGTGATTGAGGACTCACAGCCATTTAGCATTGTGGAGGACAAAGGATTTAAAAGATTTGTTAAATCATTAAATCCTAGCTATGTTCTCCCCACTAAAAAGGCCATAAAAGCAGTGAAAATTTAGTTTTTACTGAATAAAATGTGAACAGGCAGGACTGAGGCCTCAGTCTGTAGCTGTCTATACCTCAACGTTACAAAAGCACAACCACTGTCCACACCCCAACCACACCTCACCTCACGGTAAATAATCATTTCCATTTTAAGCATTTCCAAATAATCATTTTCCATACTGCCAGTATAAATATACACAGTATACTGTCGTTGCTTCCAAATTGGCATTTGATGCATCCTTCCCCTGAATTTGGACCAGCCATCCTTCAAATTCGGGGAAAAGGACGCATTTGTCGCCACATTTGAAGGACTCTTTGAATTCCGACAGCCCTTCGCTGCAGGTGAGCCCATCTCCCCTGCACAACACTGCAGACTGTGCACCACAATCATCCTTAGATTAAAAAAAGAATCAGATATAATTAATCTCAACTGTAAATACCATCTATCCATCCTCTACTTCTTATTCTTTTCAAGGTTGTGTGGGAGCTTATCCCAGCTACCACAGGGTAAGAAATACAAAGAGTTTACAAAGAAGTGAGATGACAAAGTTCAAAGGTAACTGAGAATATTCTGGTATGCATGTTTATGCAGAAGTGTTTGATTTTAATGTTATTAGTGCACAATGCTAAGTAGATTTATTCAAAAGTCAAATAACATACCAACATTGGCTTTGATGGTCTGATGTTTGGGGCTTTCCATTTCTAAATGTTACAGATGAGATTTGCATCCAGCTCCTGTCCTGCACACAGTTTGGACAAAATCACCCCATGAAACCATCAGAAACTCCAGGCTGGAAAACAGTTAAGTTATAAACTTTTTAAAAACAAAAACAAAACAAAGAAAAAAAAAGCAAAAATGTAATAAATGGAATTTATAAGAGCGTTACGCAGAGAGGTGTGGAACACATCAGACATCACTCAGTCTAAACTGAAGTAATTAGTACTTAGTTTATTGGACATCCCTTACACATACAAACAGTAACTTCCAAAAATGCCCCCCTGTCTTCTTCTTCTGTCATTTTTAACAACAGCTTGCATCCAAAGATGTTGCACTACTGCCATCTCCTGGCTTTTATTCTAAATTCACTTCCAAATCCTTAGATCCTCTTGATGAGACCAGTATTTCTTAAAAAACAAAACAAAAAGCCACTCCTTTCCCTTCATTATGACCTAACTGATTAACCACCTTTTCAAATGTTAGTTCCATTACACCACCCATTTCTACCCTCAACACTCTCTTACATACTTCCTACAACTAATAAGCACATGTTCAACCGTCCCCATAGCATTACACCAATCACACAACCCAGTCGGATGTTTCCCCATCCTAAAAAGAGTACCATTTAGAAAGCAATGACCTGTTTGTATTCTACTTATAATAACCTATAATATCCTGTCTATTTAATCCACTATGGCTCTTAACTTCTATTGTGTTTTGTATCCTATATAAATGTCTCCCTTTTACTTCATTATCCCATGCTATTTTCCAGAAATTCTTACTTTCTGTCCAAACTGTATTTTTCCCTTGCTTTGCTTTGTAGTAGAATTGTCTTGAACGTTCCAGCGAATAGGTTTATGCTACGAACCTATCAATGTATTTATAAGTTACACTTGTGTTTGAATCCTGCAGCTTATCACACATTTGATTTCCATGTGTGACAACTGCAAGTGTCCAGAGTGAGGACAGACTGAGGGACCCACTGCTGCACATCATCTGTGAGGCTTTGCACCCCTGATGATCCACCAGGACAAACTCAGCAGTGTGTGAGGAAGAGGAGGAGGAAGAGCCAGCAGCAGCTGACAGATGGAGGGAATAGACAGACTGTTCAAGTTACACACTATGAAAGGCAGCAACAAGTTTAATATTCAGAAACCTAAAGTATGTATCAGCAGCAGAATGGAGCTAAAAATGGTGGCCCCTAGAAACAAAGCACGTACAAATTCCAAAACATATTTCTAGCGTTAACTGAACTTCCTTAACAGAGCTACCTAGATCACTTAAATTACACAATTGAAATCATATGTGTATTGTTTGTGTATTTATACACAAGCACTCATATATATTCAAATAATTTAAAAAAAAATTTTTTTACCTGTTACTACCACACACCAAATCTAGTCGTTGGTATTTACTGGCTTGTGTAGCCACTAGACAACAAAAGCTCAATGTTGCGCCTAGCATTCTGGAGCACTTCTGTTGTCTTTTGTACGTGTTTTGGAGTTTTTCCGTGCTTCGGGGTTTGTACGTGCTTTGTCTGTAGGGGCCACCGTAAATATACTTTCATTTATTCACTCCACATAAAATGTAATAAATAAATCATATTATACAAAAACCAACTATTCACGTTTCAACTTTTGGCTACTTAAATTTTCAGGTTTTTTTTAAACAAATTTAAAGTGAAACAACACAAAACACTGCAAACCACAACACAATTAAATATAAATTAAAATATGAAAACAAAGAGAAGATGCACATTCTGTCATATGGGCCTGCATGAATAAACTTTCTGAATCCTTTATCATCTGAAAATAGTTGTGGATGATTACTATACCTTTCTAACGTGACGTTGTTGTCCCTGGCTCTCTCTCTCTCTCCCTCCGGCTCTGTTCCTGTGCTACTGCGAGTGTAACTACCGCCCCTTCCCCCTCTGCCCAGCGCAAAACACAAGGCTCACATGCGGAGTGAAGCGGGGAAAAAAGTGCGAGAGAGAGGGTGATAGAAAAAAAACAAAAAAAAACACGGCTCCCAATAAGGAGCCGGCTCGCGTAGTCCATGTCAAAGATCCGGTTCTAAGAGCCATTTCATTCGCGACTGACAAATCACTAGTCCACAAAGTGCGCATACTACAAAGCGTGTGGTCACTGGATTGGGACACAGCTATTAGATACTATCTAGCTTTCCAAGACTTGTTTCAGCAGCAGAATTATATACTATACACCCATAGTCCAATACTGATCTAATTAACCCAGTATATACAGCTTTCAATGACCCTCTATTCATTTCCTGCCAGCTTTATATACTCTGAGACCACAGCTTCTCAATTCAAACTGGCCTATAAAAGAAGTGCAGTTAAGACAAGCTTCCTCTTTACAGAAACAAACAAGACAGCTACCACAGAGGTAACTTTCAAACATTTTGCTGCATTGGTGCTTTCAACAAAGCAATAATCTGTTAATCTTGTTTTCCTCTTTGAATCAGCCTAAAACCAGGAGTCACAAAAGTAAAACAAAATGACAAAAAAGTATGACAAACATCGAGTGTTTGAGCAGGGATAAATGATTTATTTCTTTTAGTTTCATTAACTGTATACATAACCTGTTTTGGGGAATTGTGGATTCCAATCCGATTAATATTTCTCCTTACCACTAAACTGTCTGATAGTCCCTGTTAACACATGCCTGCTGACAGATGATACAAAGTAACATGTCTTTGAATACAATCTGAAGTCTGTTAATGTTCTGATTTAACAGCAGATTTCTCGACATGCAGGACCGAGAAATTCCTGCCACAAAAGTGGAAAATATATTTATTTGACATTTTAATCAGAATAACAGAGAAATAAACAGTTGGTGAATTCATGTGAATGCTGCTTCTGCTGTAAGTCACAGACCTATAAATGTATAAATGCTCCACGATTCTCATTTCTATCCATCATCTTGAACACTGACTATAAATGTGTTCACTTCATTATTGTGTGATTTGGTTTCTTCACGTGTCTCCTTCAGTGCAAATAAAGGACTGTTAGAGTGACTGAATGAATGACAATCCTTTCCAACAAGTATTTCCAGCTGTTTGTCTCCACTCTGCACTTTAGTCTTTCTTCTTGTCATGTCTGTGTTTGTCCACCAGGTGTCTCCCTCAGCTCATTTTCTCCAAATCAGAAGCATCAGATTTGTGGAGACGCTCTGCCTGCCAGACACAGCTCAGGGCAAGAAACATGTCTATCCTCCACAATATACAGGCCTGTGTTATTTAGTATTTATATTTCAATGTATAAATGATCGAGTGTGATCAAACTTTACATCCCAAAAAATGACATTAAATGTCATCATTCTAGACAAAATAATAATGCAATATCAAAAACCTCAAGGATTCAAATCTTACTACATTGGAACATTTAAAAACTCAAAGACATTAAGTTTACAGTCATATATGATCAAGAAAATCAACAATCTTCACATTTCAGAAACTGGAACCAGCTTTAAATGTGACTAAAATAATGATAAAACAATCAATTCTCTAATCATTGACTAACTGATGAATCACTGCAGCTCCAATATATTGTTGCATTTGACAACCCACTACAGCAACTACAGAATAAAACCACTAACCAGACTGATGACAGATTTCAAACATGCTGAATATGAAGAGTAGTATCATTTAAACTCACATGATTATCAGCCATAAGAACAAATTCAGATTTATATTGATGTAAGGTATATAAATGTAAGTACAGTTTGAATCAGTGCAATATTATTTTCACACATCAATGTGGTGGGTTGCAATTTTAAAGCCAACGTGATAACGTGATATTCGGCCAATGGTGTGGAGATTCAGCTTTTTAGATTGAATTAAAATCAAGTCACTCAAATTTTTTTTCTCTCTGCAAAGGAGCAGAATTCTTGAAACAGGGTTCTTTAAACAGAGTTATATGAACAGCAAAACAGTACATCACAATACACAAAACAAGAAGACAACACACGGCAAAACAAACAAAGCAAAGGCCAGGGTGTAGAGCCTTTAAGCACAATCAGTAGAGACACACAAAGTAACAAAAAGAAAAAGCTGGTGGGGTCATATCTGACCTTCCTGTAATAGGAGACAACAAACAGCTGCTGAGTAACTTTACCATTCCTTGTCCTTTCACTGATTTAGTTTTAAGTTTAAACTAGTACAAGTATTTTGCCAACTTTGCAAATGTTGATATTACAACAATTATGGATTAAATCACTGGTTCACTCCAATGCATCAATTTTTACCCACGTTGTTGTGTTTCTGATATTCAATACTTGTGTTACATAACTTGCCCTGCCTTTCTTTCCCCTCCTTATTGTCCATCACTTTTATGACTCCTTTTTACAGGGTTAAGGCCAAAGTGAGCTCAAACGTTTGAACTTAATGATTGTTGGCCCAGTTTGGACTGTCATACCAGGTGCATCTTCCAATGGGCCAAGTTCGACTATCTGTATGTCATAACCTGTCACCATGGTCTATAAATCTGTCAAAAGTTACATATAAGTTGTACTTAATAAATTACAGAGCAAAACTGTATGCATGAACAGGTAATCATTCAACAGATGACACAGCCTTATGATATGAATATGGATAATATTTCACTTAAGTATATGAGTCTTATAGAGTTTGATTATAAGAGTTAAATGCTTAGCAGGGTAAATCCTCTATGAAAAACATTCCAGTGTGGATATCTACTGTGTACAAGCATACATGATTATATGTAATATATGTCCTCAAAAAATCCAGAACAAATGGACAGCTGAACTTCTCCGTCTAAAATGTAAAGCCTCATTTAGAAATTACACAACTACATATAATGGTCAGGGATCAACATGAACATATCTTCTCTGTCTATTTCACCTTAATCAATTCTGAAGTGACTCCATCTCCATAAAGATATAGTCCCGCATAGAGCGGCTGAGTGAATGTGGTCTGGACTCTGTGGAGGAGAGTCATGGTTTCAGAGACGCTGTAGAAAGACAGAATACCTGCTCTGTGATCAAGGTACACTCCTACTCTGGAGGACCGAGGACCTGAGAGGACAATTTGTGCACTGTTGTACAAGAACTGATAACTGTTAGTGTAACAATATAATGCCCAAGATCTGTCATTGAATCCAAATACACATTCATTGAGGCTCCCAACTCTGCTGATATTCTTGCATGTGACTGCTACACAAACCTCTCCCCCTCTCCACTCCACCTCCCAATAACAACGTTTAGTCAGACTCTCTCTACTCAGGACCTGAAAACACCAATCAGCAAATCTGTCTGGATGATCAGAATAAGACTGTTGTTGCTTCATTCGTGCTACTTTTCTGTTCCCCTCAGATAATAACAGATGTGTGTTTGCTGTGTTTGGATCCAGTGTGATTTCATGTGAATATTTTAAGAATTCAGCTCTGGTCTTTGGCTCAGGTGGTGACAGTAAAACATCCACTTCAGTGACTGTCAGTGAGATGTTTGTCCATTCCTTTCTCAGAATGTCCTGTAGTCTATCTCTGGTCTCTGACACAGCTGCTGTCACATCCTCAAAGTAGCTCAGAGGACGAATATTGATGCTGGATGAGTGTGTAGACTCACTGAGTGCTGACAGTGAGGGGTAGTTGTGTAGAAACTGGTTGTGATCCTCTGTGTGTGAGAGCTGCTCCAGCTCGCCGTCTTTCCTCTTCAGCTCAGCGATCTCCTGCTCCAGCTTCTCCTGAAGCTCTTTGACTCGACTCACTTCAGTTTCCTGCTGGGATCTGACCTGCTGCTTCACATCAGAGCTTCTTTTCTGGAGGAGACGGATCAGCTCAGTGAACATCTTCTCACTGTCCTCCAGTGTTTTATCAGCAGAGCCATTGATGGCCTCCACCTCCCTTTGAAGCAGCTTCACATCTTTCTCTCGCTCCTGGATTCTCTGCTGGATGTTTAGTCGTCTCACCTCGAGCTCCTTCTGCTTCTCAGTCCTTTCTGCTGCAGCTGGGACTGTTTCATGGCCTTTATGTTCATCCATTGAGCAGACAAAACAGATACTCTGCTGGTCAGTACGACAGAAAATCTTCATCACCTCATCATGACGAGAGCAGATGTTCTCCTGGAGCTTCTTGGAGGGGGCCACCAGCTTGTGTTTCTTTAATGATGGTGAATCATAGTGAGGTTGGAGGTGTTTCTCACAGTAGGAGGCCAAACAGAATAAACAGGACTTGACGGCTTTCCACTTCCTCCCAGTGCAGACATCACAGGCCACATCTTCAGGTCCAGCATAGCAGTGATCAGCTGGAGCAGCTTGGAGTCCAGTCTTCTTCAGCTGCTCCACTAAAGCTGCTAATATGGTGTTTTTCTCCAGGACAGGCCTCGGTATGAAAGTCTTCCTACACTGAGGGCAGCTGTGGATTCCCTTCCTGTCCTCTTCATCAAAGTGGGTTTTAATACAGTTCATGCAGTAGCTGTGTCCACAGGGAATAGTAACCGGACCCTTCAGTAAATCCAAACAGATGGAACAAGAGAAGGTTTCTTCATCCAGCTGAACTCCTTTCTGCGCCATTTCTCCTCTCAGTGTCAGTGACTGTGTGCGTTTCTCTTCCATATAACTGAAACTAGTCTGAGGTGTAATCTCCACAAAGTCTTTTTCTTCAGTAAACAGAGCTTATCACAGCCTACACGTCACAACATGTTGGTTACACCCATGAGGAGGAAACACGTGGACAGAGAGGAGGTGATGTGTTTAAGAGCAGGAAGAAGAGGGAGGGTTATCAGGCTGTGCTTCACTCCAGGAAGAGGAGCACTTCCCTTTTTAACTTCCCTTTTCCCACTTAAGTTGGCTTTATTAAACGTTAGATCTTTAGCTGGGAAAACATTTTTAATTAATGATTTAATCACTGAGCACAGCCTTAATTTTATGTTTTTAACTGAAACTTGGTTGGACCAAAGTAACAGTGGAGCTGTTCTCATCGAGACGACCCATCCTAACTACAGTTTTATCAGTGAGGCCAGGGTGAGCAGGAGAGGAGGGGGGGTTGCTGTCTTATTTAATGAATCATTTCAATGTAAGCAGCTATCTCCTGGAAGTTTTCAGTCTTTTGAATATGTGGCTTTACAGCTGAAGGCCCCATCCAAAGTTGTGTTTCTTAATGTTTACAGGCCTCCCAAATACTGCACAGACTTTTTTAATGACCTCAGTGAACTGCTGTCTGTGATCTGTGTTGATTTTGACTGTGTAATTATTGTTGGGGATTTTAACATCCATGTGGACAACCCTCAGGACAAAGTGACTAAAGACCTGAGTAACACTCTGGGCAACTTTGGGCTGACTCAGCATGTAACAGAGGCCACACATAATAGAGGACACACTCTTGACCTACTGATCTCCAAAGGCCTGAGCATTTCAAAGGTTACTGTGTCTGATGTGGGCGTGTCTGATCATTACTGTGTTTTCTTTGAAAGTAAAATCTCAGCCCACACAAATATATCAACAACAGTGATCACAAAACGGTGTATAACTGAACACAGTAGTGCAATTTTTAACCAGGTCTTCCCATTAACACCTGACCTGTCCAGAGGGTCAGTCAATGAGCTCATCAATAGCTTCAATGCTAACATGTTAAATGTAATGGACACTATTGCTCCCATTAAGGTGAAGGTTATCTCTGGAAGGAAAAAGTCTCCATGGAGAAACTCCACACTGGTGAAAAATGAAAAAAGAGAGTGTAGGAAAGCTGAGCGCAGATGGAGAAAAACAAACCTCCAGGTTCATTATGACATTTATAAAGAGAAACTTCACAATTATAATTTACAACTGAGGAGTGCAAGGAGGTCCTACTTCTCTGACATCATCACTAAAAACAGCCATAATGCTCGGGTCTTATTTTCTACAGTTGACAGGCTAACAAACCCTCCTGTGTCAGTGGCAGCTGAACTTCATTCAACCATGGCCTGCAATGACTTTGCCAAATTCTTCACAGAAAAAATCCAAAAAATTAGACAAGCAATTGGTACATCAACAGCAGATCCAGGATATGTACTGTGTCCACCAAAAAACTGTTTAAATACCATGAAACAGTTTAAACCTATTAACAGCAAAGACCTGGAGGACATCTTAGGTCAACTGAACTCCTCCTCCTGCTGTTTAGATGTCCTGCCAACAAGTTTTTTCAAAAAGGTCTCAAAGACTTTAGAGTCAGACCTGTTACAGATCGTCAACTTTTCTTTATTATCAGGTGTGTTTCCAGAATCACTAAAAACTGCTGTAATCAAACCTATACTGAAAAAGGACAATCTTGACAAGACACAAATGAACAACTACAGGCCGATCTCAAATCTCCCATTTTTAAGTAAGATCATTGAAAAAGCAGTTTCTCAACAGCTCAATTACTTCTTAAAACAGAATAATTGCTACGATGCCTTCCAGTCAGGTTTTAGACAGAACCACAGCACTGAAACCGCTCTGACCAAAGTGTTTAATGACATATGTCTGAATACAGACAGTGGAAAAATGTCAGTCTTAGTTTTACTGGATCTCAGTGCAGCATTTGATACAGTTGACCACAACATATTACTCAAACGACTGGAGAACTGGGCAGGTCTTTCAGGAACTGTACTAAACTGGTTCAAACATACTTAGAAAACAGGAAATACTTTGTATCAATAGGTAACTTCACATCTGAGCAGACAAGTATCACATGTGGAGTTCCCCAAGGTTCCATCTTGGGACCCTTTCTGTTTAACATTTACATGCTCCCACTGGCACAGATTATAAAGAACAACAAAATAAACTATCACAGCTATGCAGATGACACACAAATATATATCACAATGTCACCAGGAGACCAAGGCCCTGTGCAGGCTCTTGGTAAATGCATTGAGGAAAATCAATGACTGGTTGTGCCACAATTTTCTCCAGCTAAACAAAAACAAAACTGAGGTAATAGCCTTTGGCGCCAAAGAAAAACGATTACAGGTCACCAGAGAACTTCAATCTATACATCTAAAAACCACAAACCAGGCGAGAAATTTGGGTGTAGTGATGGATGCAGACCTAAACTTAGAAAAACACATTAAGACAATAACAAAGTCAGCTTACTATCACCTCAAGAATATTTCAAGGATAAAAGATCTGATGTCTCAACAGGACCTGGAAAAACTAGTCCATGCATTCATCTTTAGTAGGCTTGATTACTGTAACAGCATCTTTACAGGTCTACCTAAAAAATCAGTCAGACAACTACAGCTCATTCAGAACTCTGCTGCTCGAGTCCTCACTAAGACCAAAAAAGTGGACCACATCAGTCCAGCTCTGAGGTCTTTACACTGGCTGCCTGTCCGTCAGAGGATAGACTTTAAAGTTCTGATGCTGGTCTATAAAGCTCTGAATGGTTTAGGACCAAAATACATCAATGACCTCCTGACCCAGTATGAACCTTCCAGATCCCTCAGGTCATCTGGATCCGGTCTTTTATCAGTTCCCAGAGTCAGAACCAGACACGGAGAAGCTGCATTCAGCTTTTATGCTCCTTATATCTGGAACAAACTCCCAGAAAGCCTCAGATCAGCTGAAACACTCAGTTTATTTAAATCCAGGTTGAAGACTCACCTGTTCTCAGCTGCATTTGAATAAAGCACCAAATCCACACTTTTAAGCTTAAATTTCAAAACTTACATTTAACTACTGATTTTATCTACTGTTCTGATTTTATCTGTTTTGATTTTATATACTGTTTTGTTTGTTTGTTTGTTTGTTTGTTTGTTAATTAGTTAGTTAGTTTATTTGCTTGTTTTAATCAATTTTAAATCATGCTTTTTATTTGTTTTTGTTTCTAATGTCTCTGTAAAGCACTTTGAATCACCTTGCTGTTGAATTGTGCTATACAAATAAACTTGCCTTGCCTTGCCTTGCCTTGCCTTGCCTTTAGAAATGTCAGAGTTCTCACTGAAGTTAACAAACAGTCCTTAAGTTTCAGTTAATACAGAAGGATAATAAACCTAAATATACAGATAATGAAGCCACTGACATGATGCTTATGTTGCATTTAAGTTCATGTTCATTTCAATTGTTTCTCTCCCTCAAAAACCATCAAACTCATATGCCAACTACTAAATCTAGCGCACCGCTAGATTTAGTAGTTGGCATATGAGGCAGTAAACAAATAAAAGTGTTTTGAAACACATTCAGCTCCACAAAACTTTGATAAATATTTGACAACAACAATAAAAAGGAACCTTGTGTTTTACTGAGTTGTGTGACTGATGTAGCTACGTGACTATAGTTGCCAATGAAGTGTAGGTAGAAGTTGGCGAATCTGAGAAATTGTTGCCGGTGCTTCCGGGATGTGGGAGTCAAAAACAAACCTGTCCCGGAAATCCTGGAGAACATTATTAATGATTGCCTGAAAAAAAACGTTGGAGAATTTATGAGTCCAAACGGCATCACAAAGAATTTGAAATGTCCAAGGGGTGTGTTGAATGCAGTTTTCCACTTATCCCCTTGTCTGATGCAAACCAGGTGATAAGCGTTGCATAGATGAAACTTTGTGAAGATATTGGCTCCGTAGAGGGGTTTGAAAGCTGAACTAATGAGGGGTAGTGGGTATTTGTTTTTTATTGTTATATCTTTATATCCAGAAGTCAATACGTGGCAGGAGGGAACCATCCTTCTTCCCCACAAAAAAGAATCCCGCGCGACCCTGAGAGGAGAAACGTCGAATGATGCCGGCCGCGAGCGAGTCCTTAATGTATTTCTCCATGGCTGAACATTCTGGATGGGAAAGGTTATAGAGCCGACTAGACGGAGGAGAACTGGGAAGTAACTCAATGGGGAAATAATACGGTCTGTGAGGCGAGTGAGTGCTTTGCTTTTGCTAAACACTTCCTGCAAATCGTTGTACTCCGAGGGTATACTGTACAGTATACCCTCGGAGTACAACGGCTCCTGATCTTTCCTCTACAGTGTAGAGCAGGGGTGTCAAACGTACGGCCCGCGGGCCGGATCAGGCCTGCAAACGGGTTTAATCCGGCCCGTGAGATGATTATGTAAAGTATAAAAATGAGCAGCAATTTTTCAATAAAGAAACTGCTGTTCCAATTGTGTCCATTGGATGGCGCAATAGCAATTGTGAGCTACTTATGTTTTGCCCGCAAAATTTAAACCTGATGTGCTTTGGCACCGTCATTGCCCCAATATGTCTCTGTCAAAAAAGAGAAAAGTGGATGCAGAGTGCAGAGTGTTCCAAGAAAAAGGGTCATCCTCCTATTTATTTACGGAAGTGAATGGGAAAGCTGTATGTTTGGTTTGTTCCCAGCATGTTGCAGTGCTGAAAGAATATAACCTCCGTCGCCACTATGTGAGTCTTCATGCCGACAAATATGACAACTTTCAAGGACAGCGGAGAAGAGAGAAGGTGAATGAACTGTTGGCGGGTCTGAAGAAACAGCAGTCTGTGTTTACTCACAGCCGAGACATCAGTGATGCTGCAGTGAAAGCTAGCTACCTCATTGCTAACGAAATTACACTAGCTTCAAAACCATTTAGTGAGGGTGAATTTGTAAAAACATGTATGATGAGGGCATCGGAGATTGTGTGCCCTGAAAAGTGCCAGGCCTTTGCAAATATCAGCCTGACAAGAACAGTTGCCGACAGGATTTCTGATCTTTCAGCGGATTTGGACAGCCAGTTGAAGCAAAAAATAGTCATTTATTGTGTCTGTGAAGGTTCTCAGTCATCCAGGTCATCGTAGTCAAAGGAGCTTGCAAAGAAAAGCGTCTGGACTTCTTTAAGTTGCTTGAAGACGTTTCACCTCTCATCCGAGAAGCTTCTTCAGTTCAGTCATTTATTGTGTTTTCAGTTGCAATTGATGAAGGCACGGACATTACAGATGTTGCACAACTGGCAATTTTCATCCGCGGAGTTGATGACACATTGACCGTCACCGAGGAGTTTGTGGAATTGGTACCGATGACAGATACAACGACCGCAGCTGATATTTTCACCGCACTCGTCGGCGCGCTGGACAGGGTCGGAGTGGACTGGTCCCGCGCTGTCAGCCTGGCTACAGATGGTGCGCCCTCAATTATCGGGTAGAAAGTAGGCGTTGTAAAAAAGTTCAGAGATAAAGTGCAATCTGCAAATGGAGGACGTGATTTTTGGACTTTTCACTGTATTTTGCACCAGGAGGCTTTGTGTTGCAAGTCACTGAAAATGGATAACGTCATGAAGGCGGTCATTCAAACTGTTAATTTTATCCGATCCAGAAGCCTCAATCACCATCAGTTTGACAGTCTTCTCAGAGAGAAAGACCACATCTATGGCTTGCCATACCACACTGAGGTAAGATGGTTGAGCCGAGGTGCTGTGCTGAGGGGTTTCTTTGATTTATGAGAAGAAATTGAACAGTTTATGGAAGAAAAGAGGAAACCAGTGTAGGAATTTCATTCCGCAGAATGGATGCAGGACCTTGCATTTATGGTGGATGTTACAGAGCACCTGAATAACTTGAACAAACAGCTGCAAGGATGCAACAAAGTTGTCACGCAGTATTATGACAGCATACATTCTTTCAAGTTGAAGCTGTTATTGTGGGAGACGCAGCTCGCTGGTGGTGATGCAGCTCACTTCCCCTGTCTGAAAAATGTGTGCACGATCCAAAGTGTGGCAGATATGAAGCGGTTTAAAGATAAAATAACGGGACTGTTACTAGAGTTTGAGCAACGATTTCAGATTTTTGGTGAACTGGAGAAAGACTTCAAAGTTTTTTGCTCGCCGTTCACCGTGAATCCCTTTGATCTGCCCGTCAGGATCCAACTTGAAATAATAGACTTGCAGTGTGACTCGGATTTGAAGGGCAAATTTGCTGCAGGTGGCTTGAACACATTCTATCAGAATCTCTTGCCAGGTTACCCCAACTTGACAGCCCTCGCTGCGAAACTGTTGTGCATGTTCGGAACCGCGTATCTTTGTGAGCAAGTTTTCTCTGTAATGAAAATAAATAAAACAAAACTGCACTCAAGGCTCACGCACAGGCACTTGAATCACATCCTGAAGTTAGCTGTCGCTCAGGATGTGAAGGCTGATATTGATGAGCTGGTGAAAGCTAAAAGATGCCAGGTATCAGGAGTCAAATAAACTATGCAACCCCACTGAAAGTGCTGCATGAGACACCCTGATGTAGTTCTGTGATCTGTGATATACTTCTGTGAATCACTGAGGCACTTTGTGCTTGTGTGTTCTTTGTCCTCAGAATTTTCAAATAACTTTTTTTTTTCAAATAACTTGAGATGTTTTATGATTATTAGCTATGTTGTGCCTGTACCATTTTGAACATACTGTCCACAGGCTCTAGATTTATTTTTATGTTGATCGTATTAAAACTAAGAAAACAATCTGAAGTTGTTGTTTTTAAGTTATATATACAATGATTTTACCAATCCGGCCCACTTGAGAATAGAATTTTCTCTCTGAACTAAAATGAGTTTGACACCCCTGGTGTAGAGGAAAGATCAGCAGTCAGTTCGTTCTCACAGGCGAGCTGAGCGGCCTCTGGGGGACACGCGGAGGTAAGTCTGTTAGCATGGCAGAATAGACTCCAACTAGCTACTCGTTGCCCTTCCCAATCAAGGTGGGGGTTGTGGGTGGGGCTAATCACAACGTGAGGGAGGATAATCCCTCAAGTTTTACGGGCTCATCTCGAGAGCGAGTTGATCCTTCATGGTCTCATTTAATGACTGAAGATAGATTCCCAGCAAAGCCTGATCTGGCCAGCCGACCTCTGCCATGGCTGTTGGGAAATCATTAAGATAGTTGACTATCATCTTAGCCAACTCCCCGATGAACATTTAGCATTTTTTCTAGCAGTACTGCCCTCAGAAACCTCCTCACATTTCAGCCCTCATTTCTCATCATACTCAACATGACTTTAAACACTTTCCTTATTAGTTTAGCTTGGGACTTTCCTGTTTCATGCTTTTTCAAGAACAGCTTTCTGAATTTATATTTTCCTAAAGTTTGCTATTCCATGTTTTTCTTAATACTAAATGTACCTAATTTGAATGATTTTAATCATTAGTGTTTTCAGTTGGAACACCTTGTTTGTTTTTAAGAAAAAAAAAAGATGCAGAGCAAAACTCAGTTTAGCTTGGATTTTGCACCTCAAGTGTCCATCCATCATTCTAAATGATAATCAGAATTACCTTTTAACATTTTTTTGTTTGTTTTTTAAATTGGGACATGAACTTATTCTTAAAGTTTTCTTTTTAAATCTCCACATCAAATCTGAGTGGATCAAAGAAGTATAATTTGAAATATAGAAACAGTAATTACAAATATTTGACTTCAGGTTATTCATATAATCAAAAGTGTATATCCCAAATCTGTATTTTTTTAAAGAAAATTACAAACGAACATACAAACAGTCTAGAGTTGACATTTCGTTTTTCCACCTATCACGTGCAAATTTCTTTTTAAGTTGTGTTTTTGGTGACACTTTGGAATGCTTTCCACTTCCTCCATTGTCTATCATATTTACATCCCATCAGTCTAATATTGAATGTTATTTTTTCCATCTCTGAGATACCCTCTACAATCCTAATCCAATCTTGTTGAGAAGGAGGGTCTGGGTGTAACCACTTCTTTGGGGTTGCTTTTATAGTTGCGGCTAGAATTATTTTTACTAGATATAAGTCCTCCTTTTGTACCTGTTCCTTTATGTTTCAAAGGTACATCACTTGACAGGCGAATTCGTTGTGCTAACATACTAACCCATTCCTTCTCTGTTATAGTTATGGCCAGTTCAGCTTCCTATTTCCTTTTAAGGTAAAAGGTTGTGTCCTGTCTATCTTCTTCTAATGATCTATAGAAGGTGGAAATTGCTTTGAATTGTTTATGTTCATAGCATTTTTTTTACTAGTCCAATAACACCCAATGGTTTTTCAAGCCAGTCAGTCTTTATTTGCTTTACGCAATAGTCCCTTACTTGCAGATATCTAAAAAAATCTCTATTTCCCAATTTGTATTTATTTTTTAGTTGTTGGAAACTCATTAGTGTTCCATTTTTCATTAGAGTACAAACTGCTGTAATCCCTTTTAACTCCCACCATTTGAATGTTTGGTCCAATTGTCCTGGCTGAAATTCTTTATCATGTCTAAACCATCTCAGCAAAAATAATTGTTTTTTTAACTGACGTTTTTCTATTACTGTGTCCCATCTGTCTAATGTAAATTTCACAATTTGATTCATTCTACTTTTATAAGAGGTCATTAGTTGTTTGTCAGAGATAAAAATTTGAATTTTGTTTCCCTCAATTTCTTTCTCAAATTCCTTCCACCGTGCCTCATAATCTGATCTTCACTAACAAACAAGAGACCTAAATTGGGCTGCGTAAAAGTATTCCCTTAGGTTGGGCAAAGCCATCCCTCCCTTATACTTTGGGAGTTGCAATGTTGTTAACCTTGTTCTGGGCTTCTTCCCATCCCATATAAACCTTGAGATCATTTTGTCCCATATTTTAAATTTACTTTGAGGTATGGGAAGTGGGAGTGATTGATACACGGATAGCAATATTGGGAGAACGTTCATCTTTATTATTTGGATTCTACAGTAAAAATTTGTAGGTATTGTTGATCACCATTCTAAGTCTTTTTTTATGTTACCCTCCACCTGATTGTAGTTTGTGTCAAACATAGCAGATAATGATTTTGTCAAGGTTACACCCAAATATTTCATGGTATTCAAGTGCCACTTTAGTTTATGTCCATCTATAATCTTTTGAGAAGGTGTATAGTTGAATGATAGTATTTGTGTTTTGGATGCATTAATTTTATAGCCCGATAAGTGTTCAAAGGTATGGAATAGTTGCATCAGAATTGGAAAACACTTGTCAGGATTTCGTAAGAAAACAATGACATCGTCAGCAAATAATTCAATAAGATGTTTTTGTCCGGCTAGAGTTACCCACTCCAAATTTGGATCTTGCCGCTTTGCTTATGCTAGTGGCTCGGCATATAGAATTGGTGACAAGACACAGCCCTGTTTTGTACCTCTATGTAGCTGAATTCTGTCCCTCAGGCTACCATTCACCTTGATTCTGGCTGTAGATCGATTATAGATTGTCCTTATACACTGTATTGAACTCTCCTTAAACCCAAATTTTTTCAATACTTCAAATAGGAAGAGCCAACTAACACTATCAAATACCTTTTCTTGATCTAAACTTATTAACACAGTACAAATATTGGTCTTTTCGGCATTGTCGATGATGTGGAGGATGCTCCTTGTATTATTCTGTGCCTGATGTCCCTTAATGAATCCGGTTTGGTCCACTTCTATCAAGTCCGGTACAAAGTTTTCAAGTCTTTTGTTAATAATCGAGGCGTACAGTTTGTAATTGTTATTAAGAAGGAAATGGGTCTATAGTTCTTGCAATACTCTTTGTTCTTGCCTTCTTTATGTAAAATTGTGATAATGGCTTCTCCCCATGATGGTGGGGCTAGCCCTGTTTCAGAGTCCAGTTAAAGCAGGATAGAAGAAGTGGCTTGAGTTCTTCTTTAAACACTTTATAAAATTCAGACTGAAAGCCATCACTTCCTGGGGCTTTGTTTGTTTTCTGCTTGGCAATAGCTTTATCTAATTCCTTATCAGTAATCTGTGAGATCAATAATGGAGGGCAGGTTGAGTGGATCAAGGAAATATTTAATTGTCTCATGATCTGAGTTGTGAGTACAGTCTCGTGTAGTATTTTTTAAACTCATTTTCTATCTGTTTTGGGCCCTGATTCGTAATAAGTTTGCTGTGTAAACCTAGCCTTTTTTTTCTACTTCTTATTTCAGTAATTCATCAATTTGGTTTCTAATATCTGGTATTTCTTCTAAAATTAATGATTTTTTAGATTGTTTGTGCTTCTTCTCAAGACGTTTAAGTTTTTCTGTTAAATTTTTATATAAAGCCAGTCGCACAGTTTTTTGTGCTGCTGTTAGAGCTATTAGTTTTCTCCGTAAAACTGCCTTTAGTGCATCCCAAAGTATGATTGGGCTCACATCTCCAGTATCGTTGTCTTCTATATACAATTTTCTTAACATATTCATCCCTATTTAGAATACCCAAATTAAGTCTCCATGCTGTATATATTTTCCTATTATTAAGGCTTAGTTCTAGATCAAACTGTGATCTGAGACATCGGCCACCCCAATTTTGCATTCTGTAACATTATGAATTTCTTCAATATTAATTAGAAAATAATAAATTCTCGAATATGTAACGGGAGGGATGGAATAATGTCATAGTCCCTAGTTTGAGGGTTGAGTGTTCTCCATACATCTATCAATCCCACCTCCTGTAATATTGTGTTCATAAAGTTTGTCAGGCGAATTTTACACATTGCAACACTGGTTATATCAATGTTCCGATTTAACACAACATTGTAGGCCCCTGCACATACCACTAGACCTTCAGATTCTTGTGTCACTAAATTGAATAAATCTTTGAAATCACTTTTCTTAATTCCTGGTGGGGCATGGATATTGACCAGGGTGACTAGTTTATTTTCCAATTTCCCTTTAATTAAAAAATATCTACCTTCCTTATTAGACACCTCACTATAACATTCAAATCTGACAGAATTTGCTATTAAAGTAGCAACTCCTCTTTTCTGACGAGGGTTTTAATAGTTTTGCAATTTTAATTAGTTTTTATTTTTATTTAGTTTTGACTTCAGATTTTCAATTTTATATCAGTTTTAATTCGTCTTTACCAATTGTTTGCTAGTTTAGTTTAGTTTTTATTTTTTGAAAATCCTTAGTTTCAGTTTAGTTTTGATTAGTTTCAGTTATAGTTTTAGTTGTGTTTGCAAAAATTAAGTGTATCAAAATCCCAGTTTCATCATATCAGTCATTCTCTTCTGCTTATCCTTGGGTATGTTGCTATTCCAGCTACCATACCCTGCACCCTGGACAGGTCGCCTGTCGCAGGGCTAACACGCAGAGACAGACAACTCACATTTCCACCTATGGGTTCTTTAAATAAATAAATAAATACATAAATAAATAAAGGCAGATGAAAAACCATTGATACCAGGCAACTATAAAATGTATATCTTGGCCCCAATGAGACTATTAACTCTTGCAGCACTGGGTGTTCGTAATTTTGGTTCAAGTGAATTGATAAACTTTTTGAAGGCAATTGACTCACACAGTTATGTAGATATCCCCGTCCTGTTGTCTCGGGATGCATCACGCTGCCTTGCCTGGGGTTAGCTTCTGTTTTCTGGGGATGAGGGTTGAGTGTGCTCCCTTACCTTCTCAAGGTAAGCTAGGTTAGCCTTCTTGTGTGAGCTTTTCAAGTGCACTTTAAGGTTTGTGGGGTTTTTTTTCCCTTTAGAAATGTCCCTCATAATTTGTCTCTTTCCACTACAAGACACTTGCTTTATCCAAAACACAGTCATATTCAAAGTAATCCCAAATTGGACTCTGGCGCTTTCTCACGACTTTTCCTGACATGATTCTGCGCGTGGACGGAGCAGCAACACAGACGACTCGACTAACGTACTGCCACCTGCTGGCATAATGAGATAGCAAGAAAAAAATCTGGAAACTAAACTTCATTTTCACCCTCGACTATTGTATGACACGCACACATCAATGAAAACTAAACACATTTTTGCTATAAATTCAGTTAATTTTAGTTAGTTTTGTGAACAGTTTTAGTTAGTTTTCCTTTTTTTGTTTTTGTTTTTATTTTTATTTCCGTTAACGAAAATGTTTTTTCACTTCTAGTTTTCGTTATTTCGTTAGTTTTCGTTAACGATAATAACCTTGTTTCTGACTTTGTCTATAGGAGTTATAATAAGTGTTTTTATAGCCAAGTCTTTTCAATTTTTCATGTTCTTGTGAAGGCAGATGGGTCTCCTGCAAGAATATTACCTGTGCCTTTTCTTTTTTGAGTTTTGCTACCACCTTACTTCTTTTGACTGGATTATTCAATCCATTCACATTTAATGGCACCAGTTTAATATTATTAAAAGACATGTAATCTGCACAACTGTCAGTCGTAATTCTCTAGACAACAAAAAATTATGGCCTGAACATTTGGCCAACTACCATAGAAAAACAGAACGATAAAGGAAAAGAAAACAAATCCTAGAAGACCCGACTTCCACATTAGGGTGAATACCTCACACCCTGAGTCCCCGTTGGCAGGCTGAGGAGAAAGTCTCTTTACAGAGGGCCCCTCCTTGGCGGTGATACGTAATGTTTCACGCATAGAAAAGTCACACGACCTCTGGCAGCGATAGTTAAGGTCAAAGTGAAGTCTATTTATTTGTATTAAACTTTTCAGTGAGACACTCTTTTCGATCATCACTCTCAGGTATAAAAATAAATTGTCAATATCAAGTATGGAAATAAAATAACTTGGATAGTCAGTAGTTTGAAACTCGTAGCTCTAAACTTAAATGTCTCGGTGTAAACATAGTCTGTACCTTAAGTGACGTAGATGATATCCTCATCCTCTCTGGAATCAGTGTATACTGTCCTCTTGTCGTGTCAATTCACTGCCATAGTGTAGCTCGTGACAGATGCTCCATCTCCGGTCCCAAATCCGTTGGATCCGCTCCTGGCAGCTCCTCTTTTTCTCAACTCAAGCGCAGCTTTCCGTGCGCTGTCATAGATGTGTACACCCGTATCCCAGTGGATACGAATTTTGTCAAGTGGTGTTTGGAATCTGATGCCTTTGTCTTTCAATGCTCTTTTGATGCTTCTGTCCTGACGCTTCTGGGCCACCTCTGTGGCATAGTCATGGTCGAATGATATATGCTGACCTTCGTACACAACTTTACCAGCCCAGGCTCTTTTTAAGCTGTCCTCCTTACGTATATATTCCTGGAAGTTTATTATTATTGACCTGGGTGGCGCGTTGTGACACGGATTTCCCGTCAAAGCTCTGTGGGCTCGGTGTATCTGTAGGCTCATATCATGTGGCAGTGAAAGGGCTTTTTATGTGACGCACACCCTCCCCAAGAAATACAGGACGGGCTAATTACTTCCCTTCCCAGCAGCTCTCTCCTCAATCGTTTGTCCAGGAATGAACTAAGACCATTTAGCTCAGAAGTGCCATGAATCCCATAACTGCCCAGAGGCTGCTCTGCTGGGTAATGTAGTTCACACTAACACAGGCTTTTCTACAGCCACCCCTGTATTTGTGCAACAAATACACATCATTGCAAAAAGTCTGTGTTGTACTGTGCGGAGGTCTCTTCCTCTGGAATCTGAGGCAGGGTGACCAGCTTAACAACTGGTTGGATGTAAGGTAAGGTAAGGTAACTTTATTTATTTATGTAAGTATGATCCTTTACTTGGACCTCAGCCGATCGCACTATACCATCTGCTCCGGGAAACACCTTTGAAATCTTCCCAACTGGCCACATGGCCCTGGGCAGTTGCGAGTCCACGATCATGATGACCTTACCTACAGCGAGGTCGGATGTCAGATCCCGCCATTTTTGTCTGAGCTGAAGACCTGGGAGGTACCTCCGAATGAACTGGCTCCAGACGTGGTCAACAATTACCTGGCTTTGTTTCCTTCTTCAACTGGTGATAAAATGACCTGGTCCGTAAACCACCTACAGCAGTGAAGCGTCCTGCCGCCCCATGAGCAGGAGATTTGGGGTAATGGGGTCAGGATCAGCAATATCCGAGGATGTGTAACCAAGAGGTTTCGCATTAAGGATCCCTTCTACCTCAAGGAGAGCCGTGCGGAGGACTTCTTCCATCACAATCTGATCCTTCAGGATGACCTGGAGTGCCCCCTTAACTGACCTTATCTCTCTTTCCCAGGCCCCCCCAAAATGGGGGGCATGCGGTGGATTACAATGAAAGGTTATCCTCTGCTTTTCCAGCTGTGCCTGAAGAATTGGCGTCATCATAGAGAAAGCGTCCTGTAACTCTCGAGCACCCCCTCGGAAATTAGTGCCCTGATCTGACCATATCTTGAATGGGGTACCCCGACAAGAGATGAATCTTCGCACGGCCATGAGGAAAGCGTCTGAGTCCAGGCATGGCAGCAAATCCAGGTGTACACAACTTGTGGTTAGGCACTTAAAGATTATGCTCCAACGCTTCTCATGCCTCCGGCCTATCTTGATAGTGTAGGGCAGTGGTCCCCAACCTTTTTTTTGCGCCACGGACCGGTTTATGCCCGACATTATTTTCACGGACCGGCCTTTAAGGTGTCATGGATAAATACAACAAAATAAAACTAGTACCGGTACCGAAAAAAAGAAGATTTATTCATAACACACGTGAAAAGACCCAGGAAAACCGAGTTAACGATAAAAACGATAACAAAATAACGCTGAAAACCGATAAAAACCCTGAAAACCATACATTTCACACCTGAGCCTTAACTCACGCGGCCCGGTACTGAACAACTCACGGACTGGTACCGGTCCGAGGCCCGGGGGTTGGGGACCGCTGGTGTAGGGACCAAAGCAATTAACTCCAGTTGAACAGAAAGCAGGTTTGTGGATCCAGAGCCTCGCTGCTGGCAAATCAGCCATTATGGTGGGAGCAGGCCTCCCCCGCCAAGGTACTCTGCACATTGTCTTTGATGTCTCCAGATTACTTGTCGCCCTCTGATGATCCAATAAGTGCGCCGTATCTCTGCAAAGACGGGCTCTGGACCAGAGTGCAACAGAATCGTGTCAAAGTGTTGGACGAGGAGCTTAGTTACCGGGTGTTTGGGAGGTAGCACGATAGGGTGTATGGTGTCTGAGTCCAGACCTTCGGCACGTCTCAGGCGTCCTCCAACCCTTATCAGGCCAGTAACCGGATCATACTCAGGGCAGAGCGAACAAAGTGGACTATTTAGGGCCAGAGTTTGTCCCTTCATCAAAGCCATCACCTCCTCCGGAAAACTGTCATACTGAGCTGACTTTAAGATGGCTATCTCTGCTTCCACACGATCAGTGGCGGTCATTGGAGGAGAAACCGCCCCATGATGAGCAAGGTAAGTTGCTTTCACAAGCTCCTCCCAAGATGTGAAGTTGCCCGGGTCTGGAGTAGGAGACTGTGCCACTGTGACAAGCCCACATAGCATCCCTTTGCGCAGCTCATCTGTAGTCTCAGCCCTACCAGTAGGTTGGGAGGGCCAGTGTGCCAAACTTTGTTGCAAGAACTTGAGGCCCTGAGCCCAACGGCAGGCTGCCGAAAAACTACAGAGTTCCTTCCCCCTTGTGATGTCATCAGCCGGGTTTTCTGCTGACGTGACATATCTCCACTGTTGAGAACTGGTGAGCTCCTGGATTTCAGCAATTCGAGTCCCAACAAAGACCTTGTACCAGCAGGAATCCGACTGCAACCAACTCAGCACAGTAGTAGAGTCGGTCCACAAGATGGTATTCTGCAGTGGTAGAGTAAGCTCAGTTGAGGGTCTTTGCTGTTATGCTGTTAAAGACTAAGCGGGCTTTGTTGTTGTGATGAACAAGATGGTGTGGAATGTACCAGGATTCAGTGGAACCATGCACCTCCTCCGGAGTCAACTTTACCACACAGCCTGCCTTCTCCAGTTTTTTGATCTCCTCATTTTATGTCTGTGCTCTGCTGGGGTCCTTGCATAGCCGACGCTCATTGCCTCCCAGAAGAGCCTTGACAGCCTCTTGAGGTGCCTTCACCTGAGGAAACTGTGTGGCAAAGCAAGGGAGTAGCATATCAGTGGACTCCCTCTACCTGTACTCGGACTGTCCTTGATTCAAGGATGTTGATTGCCTGCTGGTCCTCCTTTGACCTGGTGACCTCCTTTTCATTCCTAAACGGGAGGAGGTCAATCTGCCACAGCCTCTCAACATCTTTGGAGAGCTCTGATGTCTGTGGGATCAATGATGAGTGCAAGCAATGTTCCCTCTAAGCTGCGCGCGTGTGCAATTGCGCACTGCTGGCACGGTCTCTGCGCACAGAAAATCTGCGTTGCACACAAAAAAAAATTGAACCTGAATTTAAATTAAGTTTAAAACTTTAACAATTCTGCAGTGTTAGTCAGTAAGTGACAGGCTGCTCCCATATGGGATTAAAATGATGCCACTTTATCCCATAGTCCAGCCAATAATGTGATTCACATTTGTATATACGCAGCTAATCAACGTCGTTGACAGGCTATGACAGCGTCCTTGTGTGCAGACACCAGTGTTTTAGCTAGCAAAGCGGTGTGGCTGATGTGGAGTGAAGCCACGTTAATGACAACATGTACAACCATTGGAGATGTGAGCAGGACAGACGGAACAATTGACAGAAAAAGTGTGGACTTTATACCAGTTTTTAAATTGTGTTGATAGGCCACGTAAAACCAGAGTTATAATAAAAATATATACAATGTTTGGTTTTCTTCCTGAATACTATTGTTGTTTATATTTACTGCGGGAAGAAACGGTAAAAACAGCATTTTATACAGTGGGGCAAAAAAGTATTTAGTCAGCCACCGATTGTGCAAGTTCCCCCACTTAAAATGATGACAGAGGTCAGTAATTTGCACCAGAGGTACACTTCAACAGTGAGAGACAGAATGTGAAAAAAAAATCCATGAATTCACATGGTAGGATTTGTAAAGGATTTATTCGTAAATCAGGGTGGGAAAGCTAAGCCTAGGTTCCGAGTCCTCCCCACCTCAACTGAACACGGCCGTCTCTGCATGCCTGCATAGGCCCCTCAGCTTCTTCATAGCGAGGTGGTTGCAGGGCAAACAGGCAGTTCCATCAAGCAACCCTAGTCGTCTGACCGGAGCCAACCGTCAGAAACATCAACCTCCTGACAATCAAACCCCCACCAGCTCAGGTCTCAAGGAGGCGGAGCCATGGGAGGGAACGCTGTGGGAGGGGCCCAGAATCAGGCGACCCAAACATGGGTACACCTGTCCAGGCCCCACTCCAGTGGTAAGTTCTTCAACATCCACCTCACGATAATCAACCTCCACCGGCCCGGGCCTCACAGAGGCGGGGCCGTGGGAGGGAATGCTGTGGGAGGGCCGCAGAACCAGGGAACCCAGACATGGGTACACCTATCTGGACCCTACTCAAGTGGCAGCCAGAGGGGATGGAAGTTCTTCAACATCCGCCTCACAATAATCAACCTCCACCGGCCCAGGCCTCACAGAGGTGGAGCCATGGGAGGGAACGCTGCAGCCATCAACCTCATTTAGCCTGAGAGGCACAGGATTGGGGCGGGCTCTCCACGCCCAGCCCGCCTGCAGCTGTCATGTCAAGCTCCATCCATAGATGGAGCGAGAAAATGGCCACCAGCACGGCATAAGTAACCCTCATGCCCCTGTTAGGGCATGCCGCCCTGCCCAGGGAAGGCCCGAAGGGGCAACTAGGGACCAGGGGGGGCTAACAAGGGAGGGGCCAAAGGGAGCTACTCCTGCGATGCCCGGCATCAACCAACTGCAGGCAGGGGACCATAAATGCCGGGAGGCAGGGCACACATGGCCTGCAACCAGGCCAACCAGGCAGCAGTGGCACCTTAGGCAGTAGGCGCTGAGGCTGCGTGATAGCAACAACCTTGAGGTCCACTCTACTAGATGGGACCTCAGGAAGGGCTAATTCCCACACCCGGAGTGCTCCAATCAAGAGGTGAAGGGACCCATCTTACTCGACACTGTGCCCGGGGACCAGCAGGGGGCAGCCCAAGGACAGGTGGGCAACACCAGAGGAGAGGATGGAAGCTTCATCGACATCTGCCACCTGGCAGTCAACCTCCACAAGCCCAGGCCTCACAGAGGCGGAGCCATGGCAGGGACGCTGGGGGAGGGGCCAGCAGTAAATCAGCAACAGGTGTGGGGGGTACCCAGCCCATGGCCTGCCTAAACTGGTGTCACAGCAGTGGCAGCCATGTTCCCCATAGTAGCCTGCTCTCTCATTTTTTGAGGCAGAGAAGGGGGAGGGGCGGTCCATTTAATGCTTTCAAAACCAAGCACGGTCTGTCTAGTTCGTGCTGGCAACAAATCAGTGCATGCAAGCATCAGCTACTTCAGCCAGCACAGCATGCTCTAGGCTGCTTTCATGTTAGTCATTTATTTGCCCTTTTTCACCTAGGCACAGCAACACTGCTCGTGCCTATTGTAAAAAGGCAAAAATGCCATACACAAACATGTTTGGGACGTGTGGGCTGCCATACTTCTGCTACCAAGCAAAGGGGCGGGGCCACACGCTAACCAGGATGTGCTAACAGACAGCCGGCAGTAGCCGCCACCGGAATTCCCCTTTCACTGTTTATTAGCTCCTGTGTCACATTGCTGACACATTGCATATGCTTGGAACTCTGACACATTTCCCCAATGTAGCCGAGCTACGAGCGGAGCACCTACTGGCCGCGTTAACCCGCGAGCTGCGGGCAACACGCCAGACAGGCTAACCGGCTAGAATGCTACTCGCAGGCCGGTTAACGATTAGCTGGCAGTTTATTCCCCACAGTGTTAAGCAGGCCAACAGCGAATGCTTGGAACGCTGAAGCCATATCCCCTCTGTGTTAACACACATAGCAGCCGAGCTGCACAGTGCCAAGGCGACAGCGAATGCTTGAATGCTGAAGCCGTGTCCCTGCTGTGTTTCCTCACTGTAGCTGAGCTACTCGCTAGTGTTGCGAAAAGCAGTTTCACCCCGGTTCTTTTTTATTCCCCGGGCATCCAGAGACGGCACCAGACTCAGTAGTCATTACACAAAACCTTTATTCATCTTTATTCGTCTTCATTCATCTTTAGTTAAGCATGCATCTTCTAGAAGGGGAGATGTGCAAGGCCAGTGTCCCTCTGCAGATGTTCCACTCCTTTGTTTGTTACAGTCAGCTTTATAGAAGTGACCCCATCATAAAAACCCCTATGGTGTGCTGCAAACTCTGTGTCTGTTTGTGTATGCACGAGCATGTGAGTGCCTGTATGTGCGGTACCCATATGTCTATGTGAGTGCACATGAGTGACTGTGCATGTAGGTGTGGGTGCGTCGTAACAGTCAAAGCACTGTGTGTGTGTCTCTGTGTATGTGACTTCCTACCAGTCATAAAAGTAATCTCCTCACTCAATCTACACCAAATTACTTTAGACAAGATACAAAACACAGTTAACATATTACATTACAAACACTGAGACCCCCACTTTGCATCCACTGGGCCATTGCCCTCTTGTTGTCTTACATTTACAGATAAGGTGGAGAGTCTCCTGCAAACCTACTTCTAAATTATAACAATTATGACCGTTTATTAGATTCAGGTTAAAGCATCAGCAACCCCCAACTGTAGCTTCCTGTCTCCTTTTATGACAGCAACAATTACAACAATTACACACACTCTCAGGCCTACATCTAAGCCAAACTGAAACACAGTCCAATCCTTCCTTATTCCTCTGATCTAAACAAATTTAACACATCATATTATAATAATTATTTTCTTGTACTCACACTAGCTGGCAGCCGCACAGCGTGGTCCGACCAGCGCATAAGCCTGTTTTTTTTTTTCGAGGCGACATGCCAGGAAAGGGGGACCAACCAAGGCGAAGCAAAGGGCCAGCTAGGTGGAAGCAAGCTAAGGGATACCAGGGCATACCAAGGGAATACCGGGGAACACCAGGGGAGTACCGGGGAATACCAGGGGAGAGGCAGCGCCCATGGAGGATGCGGAAGCACGCTCCTGATGGACGCACATTCATACAGAACTCTCAAGGCACTCACACACACAGACAAACAAGTGGAGATCAAACAATCACTGGTGTCACGTCTGCACAGCTGTTTTATACGTGAGCTGTGGGATGCAGATGGCTGTTTAGTTCTAACTTACTAGCAAAGTTCATCTTCATATGTGGATGTCTGTAATGCTGTATGTGTATGACATGTAAGGATGTTGGTGAACTATTGTTAAATATCTGGAATTGGTACAGTTCTAAAGCATGCTGTTCAAATTTAGCATCCCTGCTAGCAGACACACTCTGTCCCTTTCATTTCTGCGATGTCAGGTGACTTTGGTGTCATGAGGCTTAAGGGCAAGTTTAATACAGAAGATCTGTAATTGCTTAACCGCCTGCTTTCAGGTATGGTGCTGGTCCTATGGTGCTGAGTTGCATCAAAAGAACACCATACCACTGTGAAGAAGAGGTTGGAAACATCATGCTTTGGAGCTGTTTTTCTGCAAAGGGACCAGGACGACTGATTCATGTAAAGGAAGGACTGAATGGGGCCACGTATTGTGACATTTTGAGTGAAAAACTCCTTTCCTCACCAAGGGCATTGAAGATGAATTATGGCTGGGTCTTTCAGCATGACAATGATCCCAAATACAGCACCCGGATAACAAAGATGTGGCTTCATAAAAAGCATTTCAAGGCCCTGGAGTGGGCTAGCCAGTCTCCAGATCTCAACCTCATAGAAAGTCTTTGGAGGGAGTTGAAAGTCTGTGTTGCCCAGCGATGGCCCCAAAACATCACTGCTCTAGAGGAGATCTGCATGTAGGAATGGGCCAAAATACCAGCAACAGTGTGTGAAAAACTTGAGACTTAGAGAAGACTGTTACGTCTGGTTCAGTTTGGGTAAGAAGGAAAAACAGCCGAGTCCGTGTAGGTGACAAACATAGTGATTTTATTACATGCTTCTAAGACAGAAGCATGGGAAGACAAGCGTACAGCCACAGATCTCCAAAGAGTGGACCGTTCCCTATCCTTATATAACCCATGACGACATCACACAGTTAGACCTTACTGGAAATGATAACAGTCTCCCCATAGTCCAAAGTTCTCCTTATACAAACATCAGATGATACTTTAGAGAAAACCAAGTGTGTGACATGTCATGTTGTGCAGTTCGGTGAGCCTGTGTGTCCAACTAGAGAATGTCCTGACATGACCTCCCTGTGTAAATAAGGGTGAACGTGCGTGTTTACATAACTCTCTATGTGCATGTTCTGATGTAGGCCTGCAAATGAATTAGAACAAGGTCCTGCTAGACCCTCCAGTTATGGACGGTGAATACAATGCTGTGGATACCATTTGAGACTTGATTACAATGATGATAATATGCATACATTAATCTTTACTCAGATTACCATAGATATAAAACAAAGATTCTACTGTCATCAGATTCCACAATGGTAAATGATTAATGATTGATACTTCTAATTATAACTGTGATCATAAAAATACAAAATAAAATATCTCCTGGTCACATTCCTCCTCTTTGGGCTGGCTTGCCAGCCCAACTCACACCAGGATCTGTCTCCAAACCAAACAAACACGTTATGACACTTATCAACCCCAACACCTCCGTTGTTTTCCAATTTTCCCACAACCCAGCTGTTCTTTTAGCTTCAGACTCGAGTTTCAGCCTGTCACGCTTCAGGCCCCTTCCCCACCTCCTCTTGGAGTGAAGAAACGCCCTCGGATTCTTCTTTCTTCGACTTCCGGGGTTAGACCACCCTTCAGTCGTTACACAGATCTGGGATTACAAAGATCTGTATGTTTGTTGTCCGTTGTCACCGCCGTGTCCCCCTTTTTGCCAAAAGCCTCTCGAACCTCGTTGGTCTCTGGTGTTCCTAGCTTTTGCCAACCCCTTCCTGGTTATCGCTGTGGTTATGGGATCCATCTTCTCAAGGAGCCCCAAGGCCATGACACTTGACCCCAGTTGCTGTGAAGGGTCCCCATATCTCCGTGTCCCCGTCTGGTGTCTGTTCCCTTCTCTGCAAGAGACAGAAAGCCAACACCTCTCCTGCGCTGGCTCTCCTAACCTAATGTTGTTGACTTTGTTTATTCCAATCCTATGCTATGCCTATGTGTGTAAGGGTGCATGCACTTAACCCTCTGCACGTGAAGTCAATAGCTCCAATATATCAATCCGATCCGTTGTCGGATGAAGCTTTTGACCTTCACAGACTAAGTGCCAGCTCCTTATAAGCACATTTGCAATGTGTGTATAAAAATGAACAACAGACCTCAAACAAATTGGGCATTCTTAATTCTAACTTGAGTGTAGTACTCAGTTTCTGATCATCTAATTATGCTTCTCACTGGTCCCCTAAATTGTCTAAAAACCTTTAATTTTGCCATACCTAAATTATTAAAACACAGACCAAATCATAGACCCCCTATATAGCTTTTGCCTTTATGAGCACACTTCAATAATGAGCAACAACCTGCAATCTGTACCAAAAATCTTCATGGTCCCACCTGCAATTAAAGATCAAATGCATTTTATACCTGTTTTAATTCTTCCTTATATAGACCCTCCTCAGTTTCAGGTTAGTTGCGATTAGTCTCAATTAATTGTTCTAATTGTATTTTGCAATTCAGCTAAAAAGCAAACCTGTTAAAGCAAACAGCTTATTTACAACCACCTGCAAATCATAAGAGTAATAAACGATTCAGCACAACAGACAAGTATCATGTTCAGGATTTCTCTGATCATTAAATCACTATTATTGCCACAATTTGTTTTATTCACCCTTTGGGCAATGTTACTCCAAGAGAGAGAGAGAGAGAGAGAGAGAGAGAGAGCCCCTAATGGCCAGTTAGTGGGCTCTAGGTTAAACTGTCCCCAAATTAGTTATTTGTTATTATTACTTGTTTTCATGTCACTTGTCTGTTTTCTACTGCACCCTTCTCACCAAAGCAAAGCAAACATTAGCAGCATATTGACCGTAGTCAGCCATCCACATCCCATAGATGCTATAAAAACATTTCCTGTAAAAGAATCACACATAAATTCATCCACCCTCTTGTTCTATCTCGGTGGAGGTTAACCTTAAGTCGTAGTCAAGTCTTGTCAGCTTTTACCAGTCAGTCCGTTTGTTTTATTTCCAGTCTTTCATCCATTCATTCATTCATCCATTTTTCTTTCTTTGCTGATAGCGGAAACCATCGCCGCATTTAGATTTCCGCCCTCAGCAAAATGAGCTCATTTCAAAAGAAAAAGAAGAACTTGAGATCGGATTACCTCGCTGAATCCTTTTTTGGGCAGGGACTCTCATTTTCTAATTGTCCCCATATAAGTGGCTTCCTCCTGTGCCCATTTTAATGTGGAGAAACTCACTTGCAACAATTTTCTCGCCGACGTGTAATGCTTGTAATTTCCGATGTGCAGATCTGCTTAAAGAAAAGATTCACAAACAAAAATCAGTGCACTGTTCAAAATATAAAACAAAATAAAATAAAAGATAACAAAAACAAAAATACCAACGCCCGGGTCTTAGGACTTGTCACTGAATATTCCTCCCATCAATAAAAATACCCACCTAAACCTACACAGAGTCAAATCAACACCACCTCAACCTTTTCCTATTCCTAAACCTATATGTTTTGCGTTCGTGAAACAAAATAGAACCGTTTCCATATTAAGTAATTTGAGCTCTTGAAATGTTTTAATTCTCTTAATTCTGCCAGTTTATTTCAACACTTATTCAATGACTTTTATTCAACTGCTACTTGGTCACTCAAATTTTACCTGTTCAAATTGCCTAGGGTTCAACAAAGTCTAGATCCCCGTTATCATGAATCTTGAACGGGTGTACGATGATTTACTTACAGTCATTTAGAATCATCACTCAACCTAGCTCTACTACTGGCACTGCGTGACTTTTCTCACACTGGAAACCAGAATTTAGTACAGAACTTTAATACCTCAGGCAATCGTGTTCAAGGGCTGCCCCCCCTTTCTCTTCTTCTTTGTCCGTGTGTTCCTCCTTTTATTAAATCTCCATCACGATGATGTGGCGCTCTGAAATAAGACTCTCACTGTTAATTCATCGTTTTCACTCTGCACCACTGCTCAGGCTGTTTTCTTTTCTTTTTGGTGTACAGTAAACAATTGAGTCGAGGCCTTAAGCCCCAGATATCTCGCACAGGCATCGTTTTCATAACCAAACCGCTCTGGACTCTGCTCCCCAAACCACACAAATGCCCTCTGGGCTTATTCTTATAGCAAATTCTATATTTGACTTTGTTGTGTGCAGCATTGAGCCTTTGTCAGTAAAGCATTCTTCATTGCAGCAGCTGGAGCATTGTGTATCACTTCTTAGTGAATTAAATCAACATTTTGATTTTGGTGCATGGGTATGTATCAGTTTTCACTCCCTCGACGAGTGCATAAGTGTTCATGTGTGTGTTTCTCTTCATTCTAAGTCGGCGCATGCAGAAGTGTGTGTTTATGTGTTTGTATTCATCACCTTCCTGCTCTGTTGTTTGGGTAAACCAGCGGCCTGACGCATGCCCTGAGGTCCTGCCCTCCTCTTTGGGTCTGTTTGCATCCGTTGTTGCAGCTGCCTGCATCTTCTCCTTGTAACTTGACCCTTTTGCTTCTGTAGCTCTTTCAGGGTTTACTCCTGCTGTTGGAACTTTGCGTCAAGTCTGACGACCTCCTGCTCCAGCAAGCTTCCGCCTGATTACAAGTCCTGTACGTGAAACTCCAAGTCTGACTGATGAGTTCAATTAGCAGCCAGCTCCTCCGGAGCCATGCTCAATTTCTGTTCTCATGCCTTGAGCTCTTACTGAGGACAAAAACCTCAGAGTCCTTCCACGTCAGATTGGAGTCTGTTTATGTTGTCCTTACTTTGCTCCACGGCCTTCTGCAGCTCTGCTGTTCGGCTCTTCTCAGAGGTCAGCATTCTTTTGCTCACCCTCCCTTTTCCTCCGGGCTTAATGCGCGTCTCGTCACAGCTCTGTCAGCTGACACAGTCTGGGAATTTCCCCCGTGTAGTGAAACGGGCTTTAGGTTTAGTGCTCTCCGTCTCTGCTGCATGAGATCGCTTTTTTGCAGCACTGTTGACATCCTCAAATTGTTGTTGTGAGTCCAGCTGCTGTGGCCTTCAGGGGTCAAAGGGTCAAAGATAGTCGCGGAGAGGGCAACGATGGTAGAGGGGAGGGTAGGAGTCCAGGTCAGCTTCGGCTTTCAGAAAAAACAAAAACAAAACAAAACAGGCGAACAGGAAAATGATGTTGTGCTGGCTGTGTTGTGTTGGCTGTGTTATCCCCCCTTTTTTGTTTTTTCTCACCCTATAATCAACTTATAACCCCCCAAGTTGACAGGACAACACAGGTACGTGTTAAAATTCTTAAGATCCTGTTTAGAAACCTAAAAAGGAATTTTCTACCATTCAGTAGTCATTTGTCTTAAACAATCAACAAAAACCTGTCCCAATTCGACCCTTTTAACCACTAAATTTGTCGTGTCCTTACTTAATCATCAGACCAGTGTCTTTGTCTTTTGACGTTAAGTTGTTGTCCTGCAACCCAGAGAGTTTATTTGTCAGTAGTGGATAAACTATATCATTTAAAAACAGGTGTATGTTAAGTGTCGCTACTTTAACCTTGCATGTACGTGCACATGTATGTAAGCTGTTTCTTCATTGCATGTATGGGTGCGTCTGTATATGGGTTAATTTAACTTTTTCTCAAATGAGGCATTTCTCTAACACGCACATGTGTCTGTTCCTCACACTTCTCATACCTTTCTCTGGTTGTGTGTGGTTTTATTTGTTTCAGTCATTTACCAGGAACATCTTTTCCTTTTTTCCATGTCTTCCGCCAGAGGTTAACACTGGTGAGATTCAGGGACACAGCACCCAGAGCAGTTCAGCGAGAAAAACCCGCCTAAAACTTCATTCTCTCTTTTTTTTCTCCGGGAGGGGTGGGGACAACTCTGGTGTCCAGCCGTGAATTTTTAGCCAAAGCTTGGCCTGTCTTCTGCTGCCGTACTCAGGTTTCCAGGTTAAGAAAAAACACCTGTATGAAGACACTAAACATACATTTAGTATTCGTATAAACATAACTGCCTAAATTATTGAACTCTTGAGGAGGGTTGATTTAACTCTTTACTAACTTTAAACCCCACCATAACAATTTCATATGTTCTTGACTGCAAACACAAAAACTGCTTGATGTTATTACTAATCATTTTCCTCCACAACACTCCAAATCATGTTCTCTCTTGTGTCCAGCAGGGGAATAAGGTGACCTCTACTCTCACTGCTTCCCCAGTCAGAGACAATATCTCACTCACACTTCCACACTTTATTGTTTTCCCTTTTTCTTGACTATTATTATTTCACAGAAAATCAACTGACCTACTTCTCCTTCCTCTTCTGTCATGCAGAAAGTCACACACACACAGCACTCGGCCCCCACCTTGTCTTTCTCTCACAGACACACCTACACACACACACACTCTAATCGTCCTTTCACAACAAAACTTCACAAACGTCCACTGCAACAGTTTTAAGCACGCAAAGCCAGCGAAAATTCACTCTCACATTCACTTCCCTAACAACTACAAAGTTTTCACATAGAAAAATAATCTAGACAATCTACCATGCACCGTTTTCCCTCCTTATACGAGAGACTCAACCAACTTTTAAAAGCTTTATTTACACAACATCAAATGAAGCACAGATCTCTGCCTTTTCCAGGTAGAGAAGAAATACGACCCAACTAAAAAATCTCCCAGCAATCACCCACAATTCTCAAATTTTGTCAAGATATTTTATCCCCCGCACTCCTACCTTACTGGAGTTTAACACAAGGGATCATTACTCATGGAATTCTATTAAACCATAGTCACATTAGGAAATCACAAACACAAGACTACAAGGTTTAGTTTATTTAATATACTGAAATCTCTTAACCACACTTCTGAGACCCCCTTTCACCTAACGAAAAGAAGCTCAGAAGGACAAATATGGAGAAATAGAGAGATGAAACCAAGGGCCGCAGCTGTACACACACACACTCCGCTCGTACTCGCGCGTGTGCCCGCTACTGCGCAGCACCACACAACCCCTCCTTTCTCCTAAGAAGAAATACACACACACACACACTCCTCTTTTCTAACAGCGAGAGAAGAGAAAGGCGTTTTCGTTTTTTCACACTCTGGATCCACACAGAAGAAATTCAACAACACAAGACAGTTTATACAATTTACACTTTTAAATGCAGAGAGAGAGAAAACATTTGACCTCTGTCATTGCCAACAAATGGTATAAAACAAAGTATTGAGATAAACTTTTGTTATAGAAGAAACACTCATTTTCCACCATAATTTGCAAATAAATTCTTTAAAAATTAGATTATGTGATTTTCTGGATTTTTTTTCTCATTTTGTCTCTCACAGTTGAGTAATAGCCATGATGAAAACTACAGGCCTCTCTTATCTTTTTAAATGGGAGAACTTGTACAACTGGTGGCTGACTAAAAACAAGTTACTGAAAAAGTATTCATGCTTAAAGTGCTTCACTGAGCTGAAATTTAAACTTAAAACATCAAGATATATTAAAATAAAAAGGAAAATCAAAATTAAAAGGACCTCAAAGGCTTCAAACTGAACATCTCAATATCTGAATAGCTTGATATATTATGGACTATCCTCCATTGCAGTCACATGCCTCTCCAGTCACATACCCCTTGAAGTCATGCTAAGGAGAGACACGACGATCAGCAGTGTGGCTTCATGTTGAGAAAAAGCACTACAGATGTGATGTGGAAATGTGTTTATATTGATGAAAACTCAAAATCAAACCAAAGAGATAAATTCATGCTGCTTATCGCAGTTGGACCATCAATTCTTCAAATGTAACTTTGAGCTCCTACATGTGTCATATTCATTGTTAAGTCAGAGTTTCACATCAAAGTTTTAAATACCTATGCTATGTAACTTTATCTCAGGTTTACAGAAGGTCTCAAACACGTTGACACACATTTGATGACTCCAGGTGATAATGCCTTGAGCCTTGTGCTTGAGTAAAAGCTGATCTCCCTCCTGACTGCTGCAGAGTTCCTCCTGTTCCTCTGTAATCTGTGGAGGCTCTGGTACCTCCTGGTCCAGACTGAAGTTCCTCGCGTGATTACAGACCTGCTGCTCATCCAGATCCTCCTCTTCCTTACAGTCCTGTTGTTGTGGGAGATCTTGAGGAACAAAAAAACACAGGAATGTGATGAAACAAGAACACACATTCAACCGTACAGAGTTAAAAACATGTCCATACCTATGATGTGTGAGTTTCTGTCGGGTTTCCGGCTGATATCCAGCAGTCTGTGCTGACGGTTGATCTGCACAGACTGCTGGCAAAAAAAAGAGATTTAATATGAAGGCAATATGAGCAGAGAGCACAAACAAGTTGAGGAATTGGCTGTGTTAGTGCAGTGAGAGAGTTATTTGTAAAGAAAACAGTTTTCACTAGCAGTCAAAAACACTTACGCCTGCATTTTTATTTTGTTAGATAGGAACAAAATGATAGCAGAAGTGCTGCCACGTGTCTGACCCAAAAAAGAGGACCAATTTGCTTATTTGGTAGTTCAATAAAAGGCTTCAATTAGTTAAGAGTGAGGGAACAAATTAGTTTTATGTTTGAAGTTTTGTCGTGGTATACAATATTTGAAATGTTAAAAAACAAACAAAACACTACATTTTCAGAAATATTAGTGGGTGTGTCCTTGTTTGTTTGTTTTTGTTCACTAAAGTGGCCCTCACATAAGATGACAGTGCCAGCAGTGGCCCACAGCTGATGTAACTTTGAGACCCCTGGTATACATGCTGCTCAGCGCATGGTTTTTTTTTTGTGAGACTCAGGGATCACAGTTTTTTTGTAGCCATTTCCCTCATTGCTGGGTTTCAGAAATATCTGATTTATTTTTGTGAAGGAGAAGCTCTCAAAACTTGAATCAAGTCACTGACTGGCCAATAGGTGTGTCGAATTTTGGATCACCTCAAATTTCTTGGGACCTCGGCCGAGTACATACTAAAACGTACCTGGTACCAGGTATTACCAACTAATGGTTAACCAATAAAATTAAGTCAGGTCAAGTAGATACTAGTGGAAAACGGCTACCATTCTCCTCTTTCTCCCTCATCCTTGCTAGAGATGATCAGTGCATGTTCAACAGTTTCTGGTGCATTACCATAAAAGCTGAGACCTATGGGGAGGTTTTCCATGCAGTGTATGAGAGTTCCTTGTTCCAGTTCCTGCACTGCATTCTGTTCAAACCTACACACTTTTAGATACTGTGTCTTAATATTCCTGCCAAATATTCTACATATGATTCTTAATGATAGTCTAAGGAGCTGGGAAAGAAAAGCGTCTGGACTTTTTCAGGGTTTCAGGGTCAAATGGTGGAGAGTCCCCCCCCCCCCCCCCCCCCCCCCGAGAGGAACAAAGGACCCCCTAATGATCCTCCACCTAATCACATGAGCCAAGGTGTGAAAACGGGTGTGGATCACAATCAGCCAGGGTTTCGGTTGAGCTCATTGTGAAACCTGGCCCCACCCTATCATGTGATTTCCTGAGGTCAGGTGGCCCAGGGCGTGAGTGGGTGTTAAGGCATCTGGGAAGGGATCTTAAAACTGAATTATTGATGAGAGACAGTTGGTGTCGTAAGCCACCGCCTCTGTTCAAAGATGGTTGCTCACAGTGGAAATAAATGAATTCTTTGACTCCTTTTTCAAACCATCTGTCCTCTCTGTCCAATATGTGAACATTGGTATCCTCGAAAGAGTGACCTTTATCTGTCAGTGCGCCCCAGGTTTGCAGCTGTGGCTACAATGTAGCTTGCTATTGCCAGTGTGTGAATGTGTGTGTGAATGGGTGAATGACTGAATGTAGTGTAAAGCGCTTTGGGGTCCTATGGACTAGAAAAGCGCTATACAAATGCAGGCCATTTACCATCTTTATCCTTATCTCTCACTGTCCACATCATTTGAGGAAAGATGTGGACACTTCCATAAGGCAGGTTTCTCTTAAAAACATAAATAGATGTTACCCTGTCAATCAATTCTTCTAACTTTTTTAAGAAAGATACGTTTGGACTGCTCATTCTATGAAATTCATCCAGAGACCTTGATGCACGTGGTTTGGTAGTGTCCCTACTGCACCTTCTGGAATGATCTAGCGTGACTCATTATTGAAAATATTGACTAACTTTTCTTTGTGCTGGAATGATGTAATGTTTGGTTTCCACAATGATAAAAAATAACAAGAGAATTAAATTTAAACAACCTATTAATAATCCTAGGTAACTATCACATCCACAAAGCAAAATTTAGTCATTTTAAATCTTTGTTCAAAACGTTTCAAAAGGAAACCGAGTGAAACACTAAAAAGCTATTTAGACCTTCTACCTGTGCCTAGTTCTTTTTATGTTTTTGTATAATAATCTCTCCATGGCTCTGTTCGACCTATGAGCAACTATCAATGAAAATTATGGGAAAAAATATCCTTCACAAAAATCTAAACGGGTAAAAGCGTATGCCTGCTGAGCGGCACGGGGGAAATGGCTTTCCAACAAACAATAAAGCAAACAATTAGAATCAGAATACTTTATTGATCCCTGGGGGAATTAACCACGTTTGACAAAAAGCCATACATATATGTGACTCTCTTATGGATCAGGCAGCATGTTATGGAGTCGTGTGTCTTTATTTTGCTGAACCACATCCCTACAAACACTCATCAGAGATCCGTTTCTCAGTATTATAGCACTCTTCATCTCCCTACAGGCGTATTTATCGCTGTTGTAGCTGAATCTGGTTCCACTCAGTGAACCACGGTCCGTTTTAAGATGATTTAAATCCGTTCTCGTGTCTTGTTTTCACGGTTACACTGCGCTCACTGTCCTTTTCCTCCACATTACAGACTTAATTTCACAACGGCTTATTTATTTATTATTTATTTTTCCGTTGTCGCCTAATGTTTGATTTTCATTCAGCTCTATCATAGCCTTCAACCTCTCTCCCGCCATCAACTTCTGCTCTTATTTCACTTCCTGATAAGTCACTTCCCTCTGCTGTCTGAATTGAATTGTACTCACTACCATTCAAAAGTTTTAGAACACACCAATTATTCTAGTTATTGCAATTAAAGTTTCATGTCAAATGTTAAAGTCCAATGAAAAGATTGAAAAGGTACAAATGTAAGTGATGAACTGCCAGAGGTTAAAAAAGGTAATAATAATTATTTATAATAATAATAATAATAATAATAATAATAATAACAACAATAATTAAAACTTTATTTATTTCAAACTCTTCACAAGAACCGCAGCATGCTTCACAATAATATAAAACAGATGTATATAAAACAATACAACTGCTCATACAGCACAACTCTAGTTAAAAGCCAGTCTAAATAAATGAGTCTTTAGCTGCTGTTTAAAAGAATAAATACAATGAGGTTACCCAAAACTGAAAAATAATGTACATTTCAGAATAATACAAAAATGCCCTTTTCAGTGAGCATAAAATGGGTTATCAATTTAAAGATGTTCTGCAGCAATGGAGGTTGATCCTGGACCATAAAATACTGCCAGTGGACTACTGATGACTGGAAGATGGGATTGAAATCTTCAGTTCATCACGCAGAATCTTTGTACACCATCAAGAAGGTGAAAGGATGGTTCCACAGTGTGTGGCATCAATTGTGAAACATGGAGGAGGAAGTGTGATGATCTGGGGCTGTGTTGCTGGATCCAGGGTCGATGACTTGTACAGAGTGAGAGGAACCCTGAACCAAAACATAAGTCCAAGCTATGCCAGAACTATTTCAGGAAAAAAGAACAAGTTGGTAAGCTTGAAAATATGCAGTGTCCAGCACAGTATCCAGACTTACCCCACTGAGCAGGTTTGGGATGAACTGGACAGAAGAGAGAAAGCAAAGCAACCTACAAGTGCCACACATTTATCGGAACTTTTGCAACAGATATGGGAAGAACTTTCTGAAGAATGTTTAATTTCTGTTGTAGAAAGAATGCCACAAGTGTGCTCGCCTGTTATGTCTGCTAAAGGTGGCTACTTTTGGCTGGTAGTGTATATATGAGGACACTTTTTGCTACAGCATCAAAAACTACAGCAGATTCTTATGGATATTTTGAATTTGTCCACAAATTCTTTGTATGATAATAAAAACATTATAATAGATGTCCTTATTGTTCCATATTAGGTATATATTAATATACTAGTAATACTAATATATACATATTAGGTATGTATGTGGGGAGAAAACCGTTCAATGAGGTGCCTGAATATTATTCATTTACATTATTCATAATCCAGTAAAAAAAAAAAAAGATAAATGAAATAGACATAAATTACATGTTTATTCTTGTGGGAAAAAATGAAATGTGTTACAGACATACATTGCACAAATTAAAATACATTAAATACATTAAAAACATTAAATATATTAAAATACATTAAAATCACTAGTGTCTTATAATTCTTTTCAAAAACATTCCTGATGACATGATGCACAGTAATATGTGTTTAATACACTGTTAATGTTCTGATTTGATGACAGATTTCACCAGGTGCAGGACAGACACATTTCTGAAATTCTGATGCAGATTACCATGATTAATGACACAATGCACTTTATTATTTAAGCTTTAATCAGCCTGAAAACATAGCAGAATGCAAAACATGTGGACAATCTGAGCTGAGCTACCACTCCATCCCTTTTAGCAGGGTGAAGACACATCTCTTGTGTTATTAATCAGATTTCAGGTTCATCGTGACTTGCTGAACACAGAAATGCATTATTAAAGTCCATTTGTCAATTTTATGGTCAAGGTCAGTTTTGGGATTTTTATGGTCATTCCATTGTATAATTCTATCACATGTTTGCTACACATTTTACTTTTGTATCTTCCCTCATTTCAAACACCACGAAGTCAAAAGCTACTATTTCCACGCAGAAAGAGTCAAAATTGTGTGAGTGCACGATAAATATTTCCATGTACAGCCAAACATTCCAACTTTTAAAACAGAAACTGTTCAAACTTAACCCACTCTGTCTCTGTACAGCAGCTGCACATTCAGTCAGATTAAACTATTTAAAGGACTCAGCTTAGGGCAAATAAACATTTCTATTCTCCACAATATACAGGTCCGTATAATTTGTTTTTATATTTAAAAAGTTTAACTATACTTTGTTTACATTATATAGTTTCCCTTACGCAGTATGATTGGGAGGCATGTCATATTTTCATTGCTATGCAGATGTAACCCATCTTTATCTATCCATAGCACTAGATGGCAAAAACAATTAATTAACTGCAGGAATGCCTTAAAGACATAAAGACATGGATGACCTTGAATTTCTTGGTTCTGAATTGAGATGAAACAGATCTGGCACAATGTCTCAACTTTATTGGAATTGAGGTTGTGCCATGGTTATCAGCCATAAGAACAAATTCAGATTTATATTGATGTAAGGTATATAAATGTAAGTACAGTTTGAATCAGTGCAATATTATTTTCACACATCAATGGACCACTGAACTTCTCAGCTTCTAAAATGTAAAGCCTCATTTAGAAACTACACAAGTACATATAATGGTCAGGGATCAACATGAACCTGTCTTCTCTATTTGACTTTAATCAACTCTGCAGTGTCTCCATCAGAGTGACAAAACCGAATTCCAGCATAGAGCGGCTGAGTGAATGTGGTCTGGACTCTGTGGAGGAGAGTCATGGTTTCAGAGACGCTGTAGAAAGACAGAATACCTGCTCTGTGATCCAGGTACACTCCTACTCTGGAGGACCGAGGACCTGAGAGGACAGTTGGGACTTTGTTGTGCCAAAATTTATAGCTGTTTGTGTCACAACGTAATGCCCAAGATTTGTCATTGTATCCAAGAAAACATTCATTTAGGCCCGTTTTTCTGCTGATATTCTTCAATGTGACTGCTACACAAACTCCTCTCCCTCTCCACTCCACCTCCCAGTAACAACATTCAGTCAGACTCTCTCTACTCAAAACCTGATAACATCCAGTGAATCTGTCTGGATGATCAAAATAAAATTGTTGTTGGTTCATAAATGTTGCTTTTCTGTTCCCCTCAGATAATAACAGATGTGTGTATGCTGTGTTTGGATCCAGTGTGATTTCATGTGAATGTTTTAAGAATCCAGCTCTGGTCTTTGGCTCAGGTGGTGACAGTAAAACATCCTCTTCAGTGACTGTCAGTGAGATGTTTGTCCATTCCTCTCTCAGAATGTCCTGTAGTTTATCTCTGGTCTCTGACACAGCTGCTGTCACATCCTCAAAGTAGCTCAGAGGACGAATATTGATGCTGGATGAGTGTGTAGACTCACTGAGTGCTGACAGTGAGGGGTAGTTGTGTAGAAACTGGTTGTGATCCTCTGTGTGTGAGAGCTGCTCCAGCTCGCCGTCTTTCCTCTTCAGCTCAGCGATCTCCTGCTCCAGCTTCTCCTGAAGCTCTTTGACTCGACTCACTTCAGTTTCCTGCTGGGATCTGACCTGCTGCTTCACATCAGAGCTTCTTTTCTGGATGAGACGGATCAGCTCAGTGAACATCTTCTCACTGTCCTCCACTGCTTTATCAGCAGAGCCATTGATGGCCTCCACCTCCTGTTGAAGCAGCTTCACATCTTTCTCTCGCTCCTGGATTCTCTGCTGGATGTTTAGTCGTCTCACCTCGAGCTCCTTCTGCTTCTCAGTCCTTTCTGCTGCAGCTGGGACTGTTTCATGGCCTTTATGTTCATCCATTGTGCAGAGATAACAGATACTCTGCTGATCAGTACGACAGAAAATCTTCATCACCTCATCATGACGAGAGCAGATGTTCTCCTGGAGCTTCTTGGAGGGGGACACCAGCTTGTGTTTCTTTAATGGAGCTGCATCATAGTGAGGTTGGAGGTGTTTCTCACAGTACGAGATAACACAGACTAAACAGGACTTGATGGCTTTCAGCTTCCTCCCAGTGCAGACATCACAGGCCACATCTTCAGGTCCAGCATAGCAGAGATTAGCTGGAGCAGCTTGGAGTCCAGTCTTCTTCAGCTCCTCCACCAACTCTGCTAACATGATGCTTTTCTCCAGGACAGGCCTCGGTGTGAAAGTCTTCCTGCACTGAGGGCAGCTGTGGATTCCCTTCCTGTCCTCTTCATCAAAGTGGGCTTTAATACAGTTCATGCAGTAGCTGTGTCCACAGGGAATAGTCACCGGATCCTTCAGTAGATCCAAACAGATGGAACAAGAGAAGATTTCTTCATCCAGCTGAACTCCTTTCTGCGCCATTTCTCCTCTCAGTGTCAGTGACTGTGTGAGTTTCACTTCCTTATAACTGAAACTAGTCTGAGCTCTGATCTCAACAACATGTTTCTGCAGTGAATGGAGCCTGTCAGCTCTTACACGTCACCACATGTTGGTTACACCCATCTTCAAAGTGCAGATCTGAGGGGGAGGGAACGAGGAAACACGTGGACAGAGAGGAGGTGCTGTGTTTAAGAGCAGGAAGAAGAGGGAGGGTTATCAGGCTGTGCTTCACTCCAGGAAGAGGAGCAGTTAGAGAGTGAAACTGTGTGTTTAACCATTTTTTATTTACTGCTCACATCAACGTTTAAGCTTGTTAACACTTTCTTCTATATAAATAAACTTCAGTTTAGAAATGTCAGAGTTCTCACTGAAGTTAACAAACAGTCCTTCAGTTTCAGTCAATGCAGGAGGATAATGATCCTAAACATACAGATAAGGCAGCCACTGACATGATGCTTATGTTGCATTTAAGTTTATGTTCATTTCAGTTGTTTCTCTCCCTCAAATACCATCAGAGGTGAAAGGGTGCAGCAGGTGTAGTAGTTGGTATATGAGTCAGTAAACAAATTAAAGTGTTTTCAAACACATTCATCTCCATAAAAATGTGATAAATGTTTGACAGGAATAATAAAAAGAAACCCTGACTCCTTTAAAAATATTTTTCTGTTGTTACAGTTGAGTTGATCACAACTTCTACAATCATTTTTAACAGGAACGTGGCTAAATACAGGTATGTGAGAACCAGTCAAAAGTGGCAAAAGTCTAGACATTCTGTACTTAAGCAGAAGTACAGACACTAGTGTTAAAAAACACTTTACTACAGTAAAAGTTGAAGTACTGGTTCAACTTTTTTACTCAAGTAAAAGTAATTAAGTATAGGCTTTGAAATGTACTCAAAGTAAAAAAAAAGTAAAAAGCAGTTCTTTGCAGGACATTTCTCCCACCTATTTTTTTTTTATAAAGCTAACTGAACCTTGTGCTATAGTAATGTAATAATTCTAATCGTATTCAACTTGAGTCAAAAGAAAAAGAAGGATTTTTTTTTTAAATTGCAATTTTTTTAATGCCATTATTGTACAAAGTGCCTTTGCCTCTTAACAGGAAAATGAGCACAGTCAGAGGTTAAAGTGAGATTCAGCAGGTGGAGAAACCAAAAAGTCAGTTTTAATCGCTCAGTGGTGGGGAAAAAAATCACAAGTTTGCCCGGCCCATCGGAGCCATCCGTGGGGAGGAAGCAACGATCGCGCCGCCGGCCCGGCACCCCATAGCCAGATGTTTGGACTAGTTTACAACTGTTGAGAATACAGGGAGTACAGAATTATTAGGCAAATGAGTGTTTTGTCCACATCATCCTCTACATGCATGTTGTCTTACTCCAAGCTGTATAGGCTCGAAAGCCTACTACCAATTAAGCATATTAGGTGATGTGCATCTCTGTAATGAGAAGGGGTGTGGTCTAATGACATCAACACCCTATATCAGGTGTGCATAATTATTAGGCAACGTCCTTTCCTTTGGCAAAATGGGTCAAAAGAAGAACTTGACAGGCTCAGAAAAGTCAAAAATAGTGAGATATCTTGCAGAGGGATGCAGCAGTTGCAAAGCTTCTGAAGCGTGATCATCGAACAATCAAGCGTTTCATTCAAAATAGTCAACAGGGTCGCAAGAAGCGTGTGGAAAAACCAAGGCGCAAAATAACTGCCCATGAACTGAGAAAAGTCAAGCGTGCAGCTGCCAAGATGCCACTTGCCACCAGTTTGGCCATATTTCAGAGCTGCAACATCACTGGAGTGCCCAAAAGCACAAGGTGTGCAATACTCAGAGACATGGCCAAGGTAAGAAAGGCTGAAAGACGACCACCACTGAACAAGACACACAAGCTGAAACGTCAAGACTGGGCCAAGAAATATCTCAAGACTGGTTTTTCTAAGGTTTTATGGACTGATGAAATGAGAGTGAGTCTTGATGGGCCAGATGGATGGGCCCGTGGCTGGATTGGTAAAGGGCAGAGAGCTCCAGTCCGACTCAGACGCCAGCAAGGTGGAGGTGGAGTACTGGTTTGGGCTGGTATCATCAAAGATGAGCTTGTGGGGCCTTTTCGGGTTGAGGATGGAGTCAAGCTCAACTCCCAGTCCTACTGCCAGTTTCTGGAAGACACCTTCTTCAAGCAGTGGTACAGGAAGAAGTCTGCATCCTTCAAGAAAAACATGATTTTCATGCAGGACAATGCTCCATCACACGCGTCCAAGTACTCCACAGCGTGGCTGGCAAGAAAGGGTGAAAAACTAATGACATGGCCTCCGTGTTCACCTGATCTGAACCCCATTGAGAACCTGTGGTCCATCATCAAATGTGAGATTTACAAGGAGGGAAAACAGTACACCTCTCTGAACAGTGTCTGGGAGGCTGTGGTTGCTGCTGCACGCAATGTTGATGGTGAACAGATCAAAACACTGACAGAATCCATGGATGGCAGGCTTTTGAGTGTCCTTGCAAAGAAAGGTGGCTATATTGGTCGCTGATTTGTTTTTGTTTTGTTTTTGAATGTCAGAAATGTATATTTGTGAATGTGGAGATGTTATATTGGTTTCACTGGTAAAAATAAATAATTGAAATGGGTATATATTTGTTTTTTGTTAAGTTGCCTAATATTTATGCACAGTAATAGTCACCTGCACACATAGATATCCCCCTAAAATGGCTAAAACTAAAAACTACTTCCACAAACATTCAGCTTTGATATTAATGAGTTTTTTGGGTTCATTGAGAACATGGTTGTTGTTCAATAATAAAATTATTCCTCAAAAATACGACTTGCCTAATAATTCTGCACTCCCTGTAGATTCCTTAATATAGATCAGAGTTAAAGAGAATATATTTGGGGATTGGTTGTAATATTACAATATGGCAGTTAATGGGAATACAAAATAGAAAAATGGGCCTGGGATGGGAACAAAGAACTGAGGTGCAGGACAGGAGAACAATCAACACCCACCCCCAGGGAGAAAGCAAGAGTTACTGAGGGTGAGGGGCAGACAAAGGGCAAAAGAGACACTACCTTAAAAGGAGATGGGGGTCAGGGTGTCAGCACCCTTGGCCACTGTACTAGTGTATTTTTGTGCAATACGTTTTCTTTTTATTGTCAATGGTGCAATAGACCTCAATACTTGAAATGTGCAATTTACTTGTATTTTTATTCCTATTTATTCTATTTATCCCCTTCGTATATTTTATTTATATATATATATGTGTGTGTGTGTGTGTGTGTGTGTGTGTGTGTGTGTGTGTGTGTGTATGTATAATATTCTGTAACTCTGTAACTTCTGTCGGTGCTGTGCTTTTGGAAACAGAATTTCCCAGAGGAACCCACCCGAGGGATTAATAAAGTTTTATCTTATCTATTTCCATTGTGGGGGTGTTTACTGTAGGGGGGAAGAGACCAGAAGTTTTAACTGTAACTGTTTTGTGGAGTTCTTTAGATCAGCCTTTAGCATAGGATGCAGTGTGCTGATCTCCAGATGCATCTGTAAGAATAATGGATAATAAAAGGATTGTGTGAAACATGGAAACATCTCAGCGTGATCTCTACCAGGACCAAAAGAATCGCAGAGACCGGCGTTGTCGCAACACAACAGCTTAGTAGCTTGAATAGTGCCTTTGCAAAAACAGCAATTGCATACACTCAAGTGAACAAATACACCCAAGAGCATTTAACCTACATAACATAATGCGATCAGAACTCACCTTCTGGCAATCACACACAGCAACAAACCAAGGGAATAAATATTGCCGGTGTTACAGATTAACTGGTGATGGTCAAACAGATCAGAATCAGAATCGTGTTTATTGGCCAAGTATATGTGCAGACACATACAAGGAATTTGGTTCCGGTAGATGGTGGCTCTCAAGCACAGCAATGTAAATCACACACACACACACACAAAAGATGGCTCTGGACTTTAACATAAACATAATATATTCAGTCCTGTAGAAAGTTACATATTTAAAAACATATGATCCTCTCTGGTTACTTTGGTATGAATAACTCTGAATCACTTTATGGTAAATAACACACTATCTGCAAAAAACTGTGAAAGAATTCCACATGACAAGTTTGTAGTTCAACATACAAGTGACGACCTTTGACCTTCATCAGGTTTTATTTAATTGTTTTAGAGAAAATCTCATATGCTCTTCATGCAGCTGAGTACATCAAGTGTTTAAAACGGAAACTGTGCAGGTCTGAGATCAGCAGCTTTGTGAAACACCAAACTGAGGTCCTGTTAATGCTGATATATAGTGACACAGTTACATGAGTGATTAATCCTTTTGTTTTTTTGTCTTTAACTTTATCAATAAAACAGCTGCAGCTTTCACTGACAGCACATGTGGTACTTTAACCTTTGTACTGTTTTCATCAGTTCATTTTGCAGTTAACATGTTGGATGATCTGTCTGCTGTCACTGGGTGGTGCTGAGGTCTGAATCTGAGGGCAGCTCCTGTAATCACAAAGAGAACAGAACCATCAAACTCAGATATAAATTTTATCCCTCAAAATTGAAATAAAGCTGATTCTTCTGTCCTCACACACTCAGGATCTGAAGTTCTTCTCTTGCATTTTTTTCAGTATTGCAGTACACTACAGTACTTTAATCCATAGTTCCTGATTAATGAGGAGTTACTGAAGTTCAAGCTTTAAAAAAAAATGTTACTGTCTTTACAGATGTGGCAAGAGACTGAAAACATGCTGTTGTTTGCACATATTTAATATTCAGCTGCAGCAGGGTGCAGCCTGCTGTTTTTAAAGTATAACACTTGTAATAAAAGTACAGTGACGTTAATTAATGACTGAGCAGCCTGGGGCGTTTCTCTTGATTTCTTTAGTCAGGGTAAATTCATTCACCTGCACAGATTAGCTAAACGAACCCTGACAGCCGAGTCCTCATCTTAGCTAGCTAGGTCTCAGGACCGAGCTAAGGACGGTAGTTACGGATTAGCTTACAAACACGTTTAACTTACCGAAAAAGTGCAGCAGGGCCTCGGGTCCTTCTGTCGGGGAGTCCAGTTTACTGAAGAACACCTCAGGCTGTCAGGTTAAAACACTCGGTCGTGTCTTCGTAGCGTAAACGCTGGCCCTCCTCTCAGAGCCTACGCTCTATCTGCTATTCCCGAACAGAGATACGCAAGTTTCTCCGTGACTGCAGCTGCCAGTCAAAGCTGCTATGATGACGTCTCACCCCAATTTAACATCACCGCGGTAGGAATTAGAATCAAACCTATGGGAGAGGAGACCCCTTGAACATAAATCAGCGTGATGAGAACCATTGATAACAAAAGAGAATAAATTTATTTTAGTCTGACCCCAGTCTTATCCGCTAACATGGAGGAGGCGGGGTTTATGACGGCGATAGAGACGTTTTGGCTTCATTTTCGGGGAGCTGTCGCGTTGTCCATGTTTTCTACAGTCAATGCTCCCCCCCTCCCCACCCTCACCCACCTTCTCATGCTCAGCACTCACTCACCCCCTCCCTCCTGGCTCACAGCTTCTTCTTCTTCTTCTTCTTCTTCCTGGTGGGAAACCAATGTTAAGGCACATTACCGCCCCCTGGCTCAGTAGACATTTAGATGAGAAAATACATATTCGACACATTTGAGGAAAGTACTAATAAAACCACAAACCAGGCGAGAAATTTGGGTGTAGTGATGGATGCAGACCTAAACTTAGAAAAACACATTAAGACAATAACAAAGTCAGCTTACTATCACCTCAAGAATATTTCAAGGATAAAAGATCTGATGTCTCAACAGGACCTGGAAAAACTAGTCCATGCATTCATCTTTAGTAGGCTTGATTACTGTAACAGCATCTTTACAGGTCTACCTAAAAAATCAGTCAGACAACTACAGCTCATTCAGAACTCTGCTGCTCGAGTCCTCACTAAGACCAAAAAAGTGGACCACATCAGTCCAGCTCTGAGGTCTTTACACTGGCTGCCTGTCCGTCAGAGGATAGACTTTAAAGTTCTGATGCTGGCCTATAAAGCTCTGAATGGTTTAGGACCAAAATACATCAGTGACCTCCTGACCCAGTATGAACCTTCCAGATCCCTCAGGTCATCTGGATCCGGTCTTTTATCAGTTCCCAGAGTCAGAACCAGACACGGAGAAGCTGCATTCAGCTTTTATGCTCCTTATATCTGGAACAAACTCCCAGAAAGCCTCAGATCAGCTGAAACACTCAGTTTATTTAAATCCAGGTTGAAGACTCACCTGTTCTCAGCTGCATTTGAATAAAGCACCAAATCCACACTTTAAGCTTAAATTTCAAAACTAACATTTTAACTACTGATTTTATCTGTTTTGATTTTATATACTGTTTTGTTTGTTTGTTTGTTTGTTTGTTAATTTGTTTGTTTGTTTGTTTGCTTGTTTGTTTGTTAATTAGTTTGTTTGTTTGTTTGCTTGTTCTAATCAGTTTTAAATCATGCTTTTTATTTGTTTTTGTTTCTAATGTCTCTGTAAAGCACTTTGAATCAAATTGTTGTTGAATTGTGCTATATAAATAAACTTGCCTAACTTGCCTTGCCTAAAATAAAATGAAAATAAATCAAATAAATGTTCCCTTTAGAAGTCTTAATCTTTTTGCTCTATAAAAATAGTTGGGTTTTTTTAAATCACTCATCTTAGCAGTAGGATATACATGAAAAGAGAAACAAATTAAGTTTGAGTGAAAATGTACATTTTTTGCACTCTCTGGACAACTGGTTCTGTGACTGAAATGACTCAAACCCGATTCACTTTGGTGAGTGACTCATTCAAACTCGATTCAGTAAAAAGAATCGAATTTACCATCACTAACAGACTGAACCATGCTGAGGTTTATGGTTAAACAAGTTCTCATCCTTTGTAAACCACTAATAATTAGACCAGACAGTAAATAGAGATGTCCTCCTCCTGTTTCTGTACTGTTTTTGCATGCTTATATCATAAAACTTTAGCCTGTCACCTTTGTAAAGCCCAACATTTCTGCTGGATCATATATCCTGTTTCCTGTTTTGATGCTAACCCCATGTTGCTCTCCAAAGCATTCAGAGTGTGAATGCGTATGAATGTTAGACAGTAAGCACTAAACAGTTTTTAAAAAGTGCTTGTGTGAATGGGGTGTGATTGTCACGGTTCTGGGTCAGTTTGACCCAGTAATTTGAGTTCTCTTGTTTTGGTTTGATTTTGTATTTTGTATTGTATTCTGATTCTTGTGCTTTGTTGATCAACAATAGAACTCTAGATCTCTATACAGTCCATTCTCTTTTGAGTCGTTCCAACACAGTGTGTTTGTTTTGATTCGTAGACCCCGAAAATGGTGCCACGCTCCCACAATGCATTGCGACATGACGCCAACTTCAAAGCTCTATACTGGTGACTTGATTGGAATCATTTTTTTTTTCTTTTTCTTTTTTCTTTTTTCTCTTGTTGGCTGTCAACCTTTGCTAGTGTTCTGGAAGAATGAGTTTATTTGAGACCTGAATGAAGTGTTTTGGTAGTTGTAGTGCATTTTGAATGTGAAATGAACTGCTTTGCCAAGCTGACGGTCAGTTAGGAGGATTGTGTGAAGAGTTTTGCAAAAGTGACCTAAGTATTGGGAAATGTGTCCTAGCGTCTGTAAAAAACTGTAAGTTTATTAGATTGATCAGTATTGCTGAACTATGAAATATTTTTTTTTGCATACAGGTATAACAGAATAGCTTTAGTGTAGTTGTTGTTTTAAACTTGAGTATGAACTTATACAAAATGCAGCAAGATATTTTAAAAAACAGTTTTGTTGATTAAAAAACACTATATCGGATTCATATCGGTATCGGCAGATATCCAAATTTATGATATCGGTATCGGTATCGGACATAAAAAAGTGGTATCTTGCCATCTCTAAAGAAGACTAGATTCCAAAAAAATAAATGAATAAAACAAGAAAACAAAAGACCAAAGTGAGACAACACACTGAACATGGACCACGAGACTGTCAAAATAAAACAGGAAACACAGAGACACACGAGCTTGCACAGGAGGAAAGGCAGAAGAGAGAGAGAGACATGACGGGCTGGAGAGACGAGACATCCTGGGTCAAATGAGCCAGAACCATGACAAACTTAAAACAAGATAAATGCAAGAATCCAAAACTAGCTCGGGCAGAAAACCGAGGGACACATTCACTGAGTCGAAGACTTGGAAACGAAGAGAAAAGAAGCACATCCATGTTTCTGTCCTGGTTTCTCTGCCTGTGTATGTGTGTGGGTGGATGTGCCAGAAAACTGTGGGAATCCCAGGATGTGCTTGTGTTGGATAGATGTAAGATATGTTTTCTTGTAGTGTGAACCAGCCTTATCAGAGCTCACCAAAGCTCATCCTTCATGGGAGAAGAAGTCGTATAAGATTCAAACCACATAAGCGTTGCCTCAAACACAGTGTTGAAATAAGGACGAGTTTTTGATGTTTAGCAGTCTGGACTACATCTCAGGCCCAGATGGATTTGCCCTAGACTTGTCTTTGACTCGACACCTGTGACGTCTCTGATGAGTGAGACGGGTAAAAACGATTCAGTCAAAGCTTCTTATGCTTTCATATTTAATCTGAAGACCATCAAAGAACTGTTAATGTCCTGCAGAGCTTGAACAGCAGGTCACAGACAGTGATTAATCAGCTTCTAATATCCGTCACTGATGCATTAATGACTAAATAGCAGGGGAACGCATTATTGAACATTATTATTATTTGTCATGCTAATAATTATGTAAGAACTTAGGAAAGTGGGTATATGGTGAGGCAATTGGATAAGTGGTCCATGCAGATGGCTGCTGATTGCCACACTCCCTCTGTAATGCGTGCGGTTGTCAGTATCTAACCCTCTGATATGAAACTACAATAACTGTTTCTAAGGCCACCAACAAGAGGTGTGGAGGTCTAAATTAAACCCTCCTCCTCCCAATCCTCCCACTCTATTTACTACATTGCTGTGTTTACCACGATCATATGATCCTGGCTGTCCTGAGTTGGCTATTTGCCACAATAAGAACATATTTTCTGTCATGTTCAGCTAGCAGCAATCTCACAAAAGCAAACGCGAATCTTTGAAAGCTGATTTTTAGTGTGCAGTCATAAGATTACATCTTTTTAAACCTTGTTTTGCTTCATATACGAGGAATGTGTCTTTAAAAATACTAATAAGAAGACAGAGCCAATATTGCAGAAGCTATGCAGAGCTAAATGTTAGTAGTAGTGTGCTTTCTACGGCTCCGAGAACCCCTGGCTGTCGGTATTGGGCAAATGCGAGTGGAGTGATGAGGCTGTGGCTGGCAGGGGTTGTATGAAGCTCCGCAGGCCATCTATTTGGTTTGAGCTTTAATCTCTGTGGCAACAAACTGGAGCCCAAGGCCGTCTAAAAATAATTTCTCTCTAGCTTTCCTTTTCTGTCATTCAGAGCATATCTTTTAACATAACCGAAGTTCCTCACTCATTCCCTATTAGTGTCATTCAAACATGCAGCTGGCATCTAGTTGGTAATGAGTTAATGATCGATGTGTGTGTGTGTGTGTGTGTGTGTGTGTGTGTGTGTGTGTGTGTGTGTGTGTGTGTGTGTGTGTGTGTGTTCCCGTCCCGTCTCTTATCATCTGAGAAGATGATAAGAGGGCAAACACAAGTGTATCCAGCCTGAACTCTTGTGTCTCGTGTTGTGACCTACAAATTGCACAGCTCTACATTTCATAGGACATTACATTACACTGACTTACATTACCAAGCAAGTGATACAGTATCAACGTGTGTGTCGTATCCTCAGTGGCAGAGAAGTGAGTAAACGAAGTGAGGTGGGCATTGGTACGAATGGGAACTCATAAGAATTTATCATCATCATTATTATTGTTGTTGTTGTTGTTGTTGTTGTTGTTGTTGTTGTTATTAGCATAATTAAAATCTCTGTTGTTGATAAGGATTTAAAGTGTGACAGCCTTGGCTTTGACCAGGACCTGTTTATCCCTTTGTACTGTCTTGCAGGTTCCTGGTGCGATTAGGAGCACCTGTATTCTCCCCGGAGCGTTTAAGATCTGACTGCCTCACCCTTCATTCACCCAGCATCCATGTTATTTGATTGGTTGGTTTCAGATGTTGTATTAGAAATAACATCTTGCTATAGTTCAGCCTAAAATCTTTAATAAGACTTAATAACATACAAATAACAAGGACTCGATCTGTGTTTGACTCGTTTTTCATGTTGTTATGTCAGAATGAGGTACTGTCTCCGATTCAGTTACACCATAAGTGGCTCTATATCGATTTCATGATGCTTTTTATATTGTCACTAAAAAAAGGGTTTTCTACTCACAGGAAAATGTAAAATGCATCATTTGGTTCGCTCCCTTGATGATTCAGGGCTCACCTCAAAGGCAGCGGATGTGTTATTGCCATTAGCGAGTCCCCTAGGGTTTGATTCGTTTTGCTATTTTTGTAGTCATCCTGTTCTCTCCCTGTGTCAACACGTTTAGGTTTGATGACTGTCAGAACTCTCACCATGTAACTTCATATACCAGTGCTATAATACACAAAAATACCTTTCATAGAACCAGAACAATTAGCACATTACTCATCTTTTTATTAGTTGCAGTTATATACCATCTGTTTGTTGAGATCTTTAAAAAGAAGCTAATTTGCAGTCGGTTTGGTGTTACAAGATTGTTGCAGTCCCTGAAATACATTATATAGACAAAGTGTTGGTCCACTCTTCTTAATCTTTAAATCCAGATATTTGCAGTCTTATTGCCACAGGTGTGCAAAACTAAGCGCATGGCCACGAAGTGTAATTTTACTCACTTTTGAAAGAATGAGTTGTTCTTTTTTTTTTTTTTTTTTTTTTTTTTTGGAAGTGACATCAGAAACAGCAGCATGTGACATCACGTGATGGCGGAGCTTCAGTTCATCCTTTGTCATCCTTTTTTTTTTTTTTTTTTTAATAGGACAGGGGGAAAGAATGAAATCATATATCCTGTTTCCTGTTTTGATGCTAACCCCATGTTGCTCTCCGAAGCATTCAGAGTGTGAATGCGTATGAATGTTAGACAGTAAGCACTAAACAGTTTTAAAAAAGTGCTTGTGTGAATGGGGTGTGATTGTCACGGTTCTGGGTCAGTTTGACCCAGTAATTTGAGTTCTCTTGTTTTGGTTTGATTTTGTATTTTGTATTGTATTCTGATTCTTGTGCTTTGTTGATCAACAATAGAACTCTAGATCTCTATACAGTCCATTCTCTTTTGAGTCGTTCCAACACAGTGTGTTTGTTTAGATTCGTAGACCCCGAAAATGGTGCCACGCTCCCACAATGCATTGCGACATGACGCCAACTTCAAAGCTCTATACTGGTGACTTGATTGGAATCAGGTGTGAAAGCTGATTGGAGTCTCTGCCTGAAGGTGGAGCCCAGCAGAGTGGAAAAACCCCGCACTCACCCGGACCATGACACATGCCTCATTCACACAAGCTTTTTTCCCTCTGCTTTATTGATTTCTATCAAACATTCATAACTTGTATCAAGAATCTTTTGTATGCAGACTGGAGAAGCGAGGGATCAAACTACCAACATTCTGATTAGCAGATGTAAATTAGAAGGTTAGTGCACCCGAGTGGTAGAAGAAATCCTAACTCAATGTTCTTTACAAGAGTGAAGGAAAACGAAAGCATTGATACTGTAAATAAGTGTAGATACAAATCATCTACTGTTATGAAAACTGTCAAGAAGATCAGTGAAGGGATTTCAGAACCACTAACATACATTTCGGGATTATTCAGAACGGTACTTCCAAACTAAATGAAAATAGTTAAAGTTCTGCTGCTGCATAAAACTGAGGATAGCCACCACTTCACAAATTATAGGCCTGTTTCTCAATTTCCAGAGTTCTCCAGAAATCTCAAAAATTTGTTCAATAATTGATGACACAGACATAAATTACTCTCTTAGAGTCAGTAGTTTCAGATCAAACAGTTCGGCATGATTGGCATTAATTACATCGATCGAAGGATTTAGAAACGCAATAGATCAGAAAAAGGATGCAGTTAGAATATTCTTAGATTTTAAAAACCTGTACAGATATCCTGTAAACTACAATGTCATTTATGCCCATGATGATGAGTGGATGTAAGCTTTTTATCACACCTGTACATTTAGACCAGGGGTCTCAAATTCGCGGCCCGGGGGCCACTTGTGGCCCATGTCACCCCTACTTGCGGCCTGTATATTGATGTGAGGAAATATATTGCAATTTGGCCCTTAAAGTTACTTTTTTTGTTAGGGAGTATTTGTTTGTTGTTGAGTACAATGTCAAAATAAGTTTTTATAGATCTTATAGATCCAAAAATTATTTAATATTAAGGCAATATGAGCAGAGAGAGGGATTTGGCTGTGTTATTTCAGTGAGACAGTTATTTGTACTCGCAGTCAAAAACTAATGTGTGCACTTATGTCTGCATTTTTATTTTGTTAAAAATGAACAAAATTATAGCACAAGTGCTGCCATGTGTCTGTCCAGAAAGAGAGTACCAATGTGTTTATTTGGTAGTTCAATGAAAAGTTTCAGTTAAGAGTGAGAGAAAAAATAGCATTCACTTTTGCAGTTTTGTCTTGTTATACAACATTTAACAAACAAAACGCTACATTTTTGGAAATATTTGTGGGTGTTTTCTTGCTGTTTGTTTGTTTGTTTTTTGTACTACTTAAACTAAAGTGGCCCTCCAGTGAGATGACAACGCCAGCAGTGACCTACAGCTCATTTAAGTTTAAGACCCCTGATTTAGACCATTTGTTATCAAACATTTTTTATTGGTGTGCTCCATTTCAAAACTTCTCCCACCACCAAATTTTCATCAGTCATTAAAAAATAAGTCCAACTTCTTTCAAACAACCAACGTCTCATGATAGTGATGTAAAAAATAAAATATAATACAGACTGAGGCAAGTTTATCCAAACAGTCAAAACATCAATTTTTACACTTCTATAAAACATCAGAAATGAAAGAAAAATAAAAACTTGTGTGGGGAAAAAAGGCATTTGAAAGCACTCTGATATGCTGCTTCCATATTTAAGAGATTACACCTGTGGGAATTTGTACATTAATTTTCAATTGTGACATCTCACTGACGCTCTCCTCACAGGTGCTACAAGGATATGCCATTTAAATCATTCTCTGCTGAGCAACGTCTGAAGCATGAAAAAACCTTCCAAAACTGTATACTGCTGTGGATTTTGCCATGAAACATTTAATGAAATAGGTCACCTGCATTTAATGGATGTGTTTTTCTAACGTGTTTATAACATCATTTTTCTATAGAATAACTAATCTTTATAGTGGCAGAGTATGTGACTAACAGATTAGAAGGTAGAAAAAATGTAGAGCGCAGACAGAGTCAGATGCTGACCCGTTTTTTTCTCCCTGAAAGCACAGACAGTTTTTATTGAGATACTTAAATGAGTTAATAGCACAGTATTTCTCTCTCTCTCTGCTAATATGAGTGAATGGAGTTCACCCACTAGTCTCTGTTTATCTCACTTTCTCTTATCTGTGTGGCCATAATTATTCTAATAAGACGTCTACATATTGTTTATATATCTATATAATATTTATTTGATTACATTTTGGATTCTGGTGTTTATGTGATTGGATCATCTATATTGGTCTTCACAATCCACAGCAACAATAATAAGGAGAGAGAGGATATTGCTTTCTTTTACACTTGCATGAGTAATACATAGAAGAGGTAGTTTTAAAAACATCAATTCACTAGTTACAAGTCCCAGGTCAAATCACTCTGTTTAAAAGAAAGTGTAACTGTCTGAGTCGCACACTGCCCAGTACCAGGTACGCCAGCTGCTGAAACTGTGGTGAATTGCACCTAAACCTCGTTTAGTTATGGTCACATGACCTGGGCATTTTGAACCACGCTTTGGAGCAGTGTTTGGAAACATCTGCGCTTCAGAAGCTCCATGTGAACACATGCGTTTTGAAACTTCCAAACTCGATTTGCACACAGGGGCAACAATCCATTTTTTTTTTTTTTTTGCTGTGCTGAGTTCTTCAAGCCTCCAAGACTTTCTATGTCAGTGGCTTTCATCATGCCACTTTAATCTAATCCAATAATTTGCGGAGAGCTGCCTCCTCTGAATTCAAGGCGTAATTTCTCTTACCTCCACTTGAAGAGCATAAACTGAGATGGTCTTAACTGGTCCTAGATAAAACAAACCCACAGTTAAACCTTGACCTGATCAAGGCAACGTGTGCTTGTTACTGTGAAGCCATATCAGTTCAACAACCTTTACCGCTTACACAACTGATAACACAAATAACTGGCTCACACCTCTTTACAAGCCCCAGACATGATCTCTCCTATTCATCAAAATATGTATCCCTCTTTATTTAAAGTGACATGACAAAACAGGAGCATACTAAACTTAAACTGTTTTGAAAATCAACATAATTTTTTTTAGTATATACATTTTTGTGTGTTTGTCACTTCACAGCTTTAAATCCTGTGGGGTATAAGACACTTAATGTTAAAAAATGTTAAGTATAAAATGAAAGAAAAGAAAAAAACACAACGAAACGTTTCAGTGTGAAGTAATTATAAAAGAATCAGTTCTCCAATTATTGACTAATGTCACAGTCCTGGGTCGATGACCCAGTGTTTTGTGTATTGTTATTGTTATTTTATGATTTCTGTGTGGTTTGTGATTTCTAGTGTTAGTATGGGTTCAGTTCAGTGCCAGCAATAAAGCTGAGGTTCTTTGAATTTAAGTTTACGCCTCCACGAGCCTGCATATTGGGTCTGTTTCCTGCCCGCCTGCACGCAGACCATGACAACTAACTGATGAATCACTGCAGCTCCAACATATTGTTGCATTTGACAACCCACTACAGCAACTACAGAATAAAACCACTAACCAGACTGATGACAGATTTCAAACATGCTGAATATGAAGAGTAGTATCATTTAAACTCACATGATTATCAGCCATAAGAACAAATTCAGATTTATATTGATGTAAGGTATATAAATGTAAGTACAGTTTGAATCAGTGCAATATTATTTTCACACATCAATGGACCACTGAACTTCTCAGCTTCTAAAATGTAAAGCCTCATTTAGAAACTACACAAGTACATATAATGGTCAGGGATCAACATGAACCTGTCTTCTCTATTTGACTTTAATCAACTCTGCAGTGTCTCCATCAAAGGAATAAAGGCGAATTCCAGCATAGAGCGGCTGAGTGAATGTGGTCTGGACTCTGTGGAGGAGAGTCATGGTTTCAGAGACGCTGTAGAAAGACAGAATACCTGCTCTGTGATCCAGGTACACTCCTACTCTGGAGGACCGAGGACCTGAGAGGACAGTTTGGACTTTGTTGTGCCAAAATTTATAGCTGTTTGTGTCACAACGTAATGCCCAAGATTTGTCATTCCACCCAAAACCACATTCATAAAACCTCCCTGCTCTTTTGATCTTCTCATATGCAGCGGCTACACGAATTCCTCTCCCTCTCCACTCCACCTCCCAGTAACAACGTCCAGTCAGACTCTCTCTACTCAGGACCTGCCGATAAAAAGTAAATCTGTCTGGATGAACAGAATAAGGCTGTTGTACTTTCATTACTGTTACTTTTCTGTTCCCCTCAGATAATAACAGATATTTATTTGTTGTGTTTGGATCCAGTGTGATTTCACGTGAATATTTTAAGAATCCAGCTCTGGTCTTTGGCTCAGGTGGTGACAGTAAAACATCCTCTTCAGTGACTGTCAGTGAGATGTTTGTCCATTCCTCTCTTGGTGAGGGGTAGTTGTGTAGAAACTGGTTGTGGTCCTCTTTGCTTAAGAGCTGCTCCAGCTCAACATGCATCAGCTGATCAGCAGAGCCATTGATGGCCTCCACCTCCTGTTGAAGCAGCTTCACATCTTTCTCTCGCTCCTGGATTCTCTGCTGGATGTTTAGTCGTCTCACCTCGAGCTCCTTCTGCTTCTCAGTCCTTTCTGCTGCAGCTGGGACTGTTTCATGGCCTTTATGTTCATCCATCAAGCAGAGATAACAGATACTCTGCTGATCAGTACGACAGAAAATCTTCATCACCTCATCATGACGAGAGCAGATGTTCTCCTGGAGCTTCTTGGAGGGGGCCACCAGCTTGTGTTTCTTTAATGGAGCTGCATCATAGTGAGGTTGGAGGTGTTTCTCACAGTAAGAGGCTGGACAAGATAAACAGGACTTGATAGCTTTCAGCTTCCTCCCAGTGCAGACATCACAGGCCACATCTTCAGGTCCAGCATAGCAGTGATCAGCTGGAGCAGCTTGGAGTCCAGTCTTCTTCAGCTGCTCCACTAAAGCTGCTAACATGATGTTTTTCTCCAGGACAGGCCTTGGTATGAAAGTCTTCCTGCACTGAGGGCAGCTGTGGATTCCCTTCCTGTCCTCTTCATCCCAGAAACTTTTAATACAGTTCCTGCAGTAGCTGTGTCCACAGGCTGTAGTCACCGGATCCTTCAGTAGATCCAAACAGATGCAACAAGAGAAGGTTTCTGAATTCAGCTCATTTCTTCTGTGCGCCATTTCTCCTTTCTGTAGCAGCTGCAATGTTTGTACTTTGAACTGTAGTGATTAGACTATTGCCTGAACTGAAAGTGCCAATGGTGAATGTGTGTTGAGAGAAGGGAGTGGTTATCAGTCTTAGTCATACATTCGGTAGTTTGGCAGCATTCATATCTTTATTGACAGAGTTATGGACAAATTGAATTGTGTTTGCATGTTCAGTACTGCTTTGAAACAGTTCAGTTACAGAAAACAGGAAAACAAATCCTGATTGTAAGTTTCTGAATTTAGGAAGCAACACCTATTTGGAAATGTAATGTTACCCCTCTGATAGGGAAGTAACCTGAGGTAGAACGTGAGGTTGAGAAAACCTCTTCGTGTAATTGGGCTAGTCTAGAACTAGAACCAGTCTGCTGGAGAGGCAATGGACTCTGTTTCAGCCTAGAGTTGCCCTTGGTTAGAGGCAGTGGATATCCTAGTATCTCCTCAGCTTGCTGCCTGTACATTGGGGTTTTACTGGTGGACAAGAAGTTTTCTTCCCTGTGCCTCAAAGTGGGATAATGAGTCTTGTGTGTTTTTGCATTTACACACCAAAATGTGTAGTAAGTTCAGAGTACCCAGCCTTCCTGGAATCACTTGGTGGGATGATTCCTTTGTGCCTGATTACCGTTGATCTTCTTTCCGTAATCACTTGAATCTTTCCGGTCAATAGCAGCTGGTATAGTGGCTTGGCAGTGCGTGAGAAGTTTGCAATGTAGGGGCGGGAGTATGACAGGAAACCTAGCATTTTCCTTAGGCCTCCCACAGTCTCAGGTTTGCATTTTTTAGTCCTTGCACTGGTGCCAATTCAGCAGGGTCCATGCAGCCATCTTTGGATACAATCTTTCCCAGGAATTTCACCTTGTCCTTGAACACTTCACACTTTTTGGGGGTCAGCTTCACCCCGTGCGCTTGATAATGGCGCAGGACCTCCCTCAGATCACGCAGGTGGTCCTGAAATGACCTACTGTGGACCAAATTGTCATCCAGATATGGCTGAGATATTTCATCCCTCAAGCCTGCAAGGCACTCTTCCATAACTGCGCTGGAACTCCCGGTAATCAGCGCAGAGACGCAAACTTCCATCCTTTTTGCGCACCCAGACGATGAGTGATGAGTAGGGGGATCGGGATTTCTGAATCCATCCTCTGTTCAACAGGTCCTCCAAATACTCCTTCACCTCCTTATGGAGTGGCTTGGGAACTGAGATGTATGTGCAGCTTACTGGGGTTGTGTCATTCAATCTGATCTTTAACTTCAGGGACGGGATGCATCACACATCGCTCTTATCTTTTGAAAATGCAACACACTCTTCACGTAGCACCTTTTTCACCTGCTCCTGCTGATCTGGGGTCAGGTAATCAACTGACACAGGTGGGTCCCATAAATCTTGGCTGCAACTGCCCACCTCCTTATACTCCCCTTTGTGCCGTTCTGGGGCGCTGGGGTGCTCCCTGTGTTTTCACTAGCACACGTCAACTTGCCCTTGTTTTCAGCACTTACTGGTCTTACGTCTACTGGGTAAATAGCCTTCACTTGCTGTAGTCGTCCCAACACTACATGAGGGAGGAGGGGGATGTCATGGCTGCTGCCATTTGTGACCAGAATAACCACCCTGGACAGGGTTCCCCTCTGCAGGCCAATGACAGTATCATTCAGGTTAACCCCCTCTGGTAGTTTTGAAATGTCCTCTGGTTGAACAAGAACCTCCTGTTTCAGGGGGAGGGGACCTGTCCTCACACTACACTTAACCTCCCTGCTTTGTCCAGCTGGAATCACTATCTTTTGTCTCCCAACTTTCACCACACCCTCTTCATCATTTTTGTGGCAGCGCTGCATGATGTTGATTAGCACTTCTGCTTTCTTACAATCAATCGAGAAGGTTTCCTTTACCACAGCAGGTGTAACATCTGGATGATGCTCCATTCCATCCTTTACAAAATGCTCAATCACATTATAGCCAATGATAGGTGGCTCTGCTACTCCTGGCTCTTTTGAGTCAAGCACGGGGACAACTAACTCTGGCTGCGGATCTCTAGTTGACCCCAGCCTAAATTTGAGCTCAACCCAAACTGCAAAGGGTATGGGTGTTTGGTTCGCTGCTTTACCCACTAGAGCCTCATCCTCAACTAGGAGTTCACTTGTGCTTCTCAGTTGGATATGTGGAAAGCAAGACTTCCTCCAGTTCTCATTAATGATAGTCACCTGTGACCCTGTATCCCACAATGCTTGTGTTTCTACCCCTTCAAAGAAACAATCCACCATACACTTCTTCCCGACCAGGGCTCTCAGCTTAGCCTGACAGTGTAGTGAGAGATGACTGGCATACGTGGCACCCAGTTTCTTTAGCCTTGCCACTTTGCTCTAATTCTGCCTCCAGCTGTCTTATTTGATTCCAAAGCAGTTCATGCAACTTGTCATCTGCTTCTGTGTGGATGGGAATTAATGATTTGGGAGGGGCAATGGTCTGGATTGCCACTTGAGTGCCCTCCGATCTTTCTGCTGCCCAACTTCCTGGCTGGCCACACATGAAGCAATGTTCACACCGATCATCTGTTCCCTGCTCCTGGCATGCCTTACATCCCCTCCTCCCACTGGTTCTTCGTGGGCGAGTGGGGCCTTGAGGGGTGGTGATGCTCCTCCTTAATTCAGCCATATGCTCTCTCAGCAGCCTGACTGTTTCATGCAGCTCTGACTCTCGGGAAGCAGCTACAACAGGTGTTCTGCGGCTCTTGGGTTTCACTACTTCCGCTCTTGAGTCCCCAACCTAGTTTCAGCCACACCCAGACCCAATTGACTGGCTTGCCTTTCCGTCTGGAGTTCATTTACATTTACAGATTTGCTGCCTGTAGTTTTCTTTTGCTTCAATTGCCTTTCTGATTCAACACCAGCTGCTTCATTCATCTTATCAATGAGGGTTTCATCTGTCACCCGCGGGTCATCAAGATAGGGCTTAAGCCGAAACTTGATAAGGTCCCTCAGTGATAAGCCCAGTACTAACCGACCTCAAGAATTTCTTCTGGATGAGCTCAGGGCTGTATTGTTCATCGGACCCTGTGTCTTCCAATGCGAGCAGCAGCCTCTCTTTTAACTCAGTTGCTCTGAAGAGGAAGTTTTGGGGAGACTCACGGCTGTCTTGTGTGACGTTCACTAGTCTGTGATACAAATCTGTGGTGCTGTCTTCTTTAAAATGCCCCTCTAATATGGCCTTCAATTGGGGGAGGGTGAGATCACGTTTTATCTCAAGCATGGCTCTAAGACTCAAACCTGGGCTGACAGACTTCACCACAGCTTCTATAACCTCCGCTTCAGTTTCCGTTGTTCAGACCTCGATCAATCTGATGCATCAAGTTGATGTATGAGAGTCTGTCCTTTTGGCCCTTCTCCCCAATTTGACCACAGATCTTGAATTCCCTCCTTATCGTCACTTCCGAAAGGTGGTTGGCTGCGACAGGCAGCACATTTTGTGGGGTGGTCGGCAGACTTAGTGGTGTCCTCTCCACCCTTTCACTCAGCCTCCTAATTTCTTCCTGCAGTGCTTCGCTGTTTCTCTGGAGCTGTGCGTATCTTTATATTAAATCAACTTATTCCCTTGTTTCCTGAGTTCCCTGTGGCGAGCCTGTTGTAATTCCTACACTTTCTGTGTTTCAGGTGCTCTCTGTCGCTGGGTTGACACTTTCTAACAATTTCTTTAGATAGTAGAGTGCAACATCCTGTTTTTCATCATTAATAGCCTTGTCCATAGATTCTGTGATTAATTTTATTAAAGTTCATCTTGTTGTGACATTTCCACTAGGGATTTTAGCTTCAGCACACACCCCTTTGAGTTGGTCGAGTTGTAGGTTCCAGAGTGTTTGGGACACAGTGTCTGCCAGCTCCTCTAGGTCCATCATGGTTGCTGTAGCCACGTCCCGTCCTTATTTTCATCACGCTGGACACAACGTTAATAATCCCAGCGGTGCCTCCAATATTTGTTGCACACAGTTAGCATATAGTTAGAGATGGATCAGGTGACCCTAAATCATACCTTAGTTAGACTGTGGTGTCTGGTGCATTGTTACGAGCCATTCAGCTCTTGTACAACAATTCCCAATGAGTGTTAGATTCCATCAGTGCTGCGATTTGTTACCAATTCTGTTCATTGTTTTTATAGACACAATATCTAGTTGTTGCCAATAGGTGGCCTCAGATTCTCAACTCTGTTTTTTACAGATGACATAGTTCCGTCAGCTTCATCAAGTGGTGGCTTCCAGCTTTCACTGAAGCGGTTTGTAGCCAAATATGAATCAGTGGGAATGAGAATTGGCACCTCCAAGTCTGAGTCCATGGTCCTCAGCCAAGGTGGCAGAGGAACAATATGAGGACAGCCATACCAACATTGCAGATGGACCAATATTGGTAGAGCCAAAGGATTCAACCCATAATGACAATGTTTAGTTGCTAGTGGAGTATGACCTTTGTGCCGAGTATGACCTCTAAGCCCCAAAGTCAAAGTGGGATATGCTCCCAAGGGGGTTGCCACAGATATCTGGACAGATATATATATATATATATATATATATATATATATATATATATATATGTTTTACTGGAACTAAAACAGATATAGATGTGTTTGCTATACCATATATCAGCAAGAAAAGATACGACCTCTTCCCATGAGTGTGCATGCCAGAACACTCTGGAATGCACACAAAGTCTTTGCAGACAACTTAGGATCGTACATCCTATCACTACACAATCGATTATACACCTCTAAGCATATATGGTTAAATATTTCTAAGCATATATGACAATCAACAATATAACCCTGACAATATCCAATATAAGATTCTGCTCTTCTTTGTGAAAGCACTCAATGACTTGGCACCTCCATATCCTTCAGTCCTTCTTCATACTTCATACAGCTTCTTCCCCACAGCTGTCAGACTCCTGAACTCTGCCTCCTGACATCTGACCCACGTTAAACTCATGGACTGAACATACACACACCCACAATGGATAACTGTACCCTCAAACACACAATAATAACATGGACTGAACACCACTCACAACCACCAGCACTTTATATAGCCTCTGTAGAAACTATCTACACCCTCACTTATCTTAACTGCACTACTGTATAGCTCTGTGTAAATAATCATTCTGTACATTCGATAATCTTTAATCCTACAACTGTTTACAACTTGCATAGTTCCCATTTCTGTATAGCTGTATATCTCAGATGTCTGTATAGTTTTTCATATTTATATCCTGTTCATAGCCTGTACATAGCTTGTACTCACTACAGCCTGTACATACTTATAGTTATAGAATATTCATAACATACTTCATACCGTGTACATTATAACATACTATAATAGACCCATTTTTGTAATATACTCACATATCTATATTATTGCTAATATATATTGTAATATATCTATATCATGGCTTTTTTTCTTCTTCTTTTCTTCTTTTATAAATCATTAAAAGCCCCAAATTACCATGACATTCATGCCCATGATATGTGTATGTAAACCTATAACCGGAACTGTATTTCAGTGTGTAGGTGACAGTGACATGTTAACAGTGACCGTGAGTTTAATTTTAACCATGCTCATTGCCTAATTTGTAATGTTTATACCTTAAAAAACAAGGCAAGTTAAGTGTGGTGGGAATACCAAATTTTAATAACGTTGTCATCTTTACTGTGTTGTCACTAGAGAAAAACACCTATAATCAGTGTTTTTTCTTGAATATAGATATTAAAGTGCCAGTAGTAGTATTTGTTGAGGTATTGAAGTCTAGACCAACTTGGTGGGTCTATGAAATGATATTGCACCCCATTGCGCCATGCCACCAGTTTGGTTATAATTACATCAGTACATCTGTGTTATGCAGTCTGGATACTGGATAAATCCATTTTTCTGTGTAATACAATGCTGCAACAAACAGAATCACTTTGTATTTACATATAAAAAATCGGACCAGTGTTTGCGATGTTATTCTAACATCTGAAAGTTTGGATGATGTCTGGTTTTGGTTTGAACACCGAAAAGAAGCTCCATAGATTCCAGTTCACGTAATGGATTTGTTTTGGGAACGATCCATGTCCTCCTATCAACAGGAGTTCTTTGTTGAAATGTGATGGTACACAACAGAAAGTGCTCCTGCTGGTCTGATAACAAATGATCTGAACTTTTGGCCACACGTTTATATGTCACTGTGGTGCGGACGGATTATGTGATGGGAGTCTGGAGGAGTGGGTTTTTTTTTTTTTTTTGCCTGTCCCGTTTGGCTCTTTTACCATCAGAATTGTTGTCTAAAGGCAAAGAAAGATGCCCAATGGATTTACTTTACCAAATTGACCATCCCAGCCTTGCCGTAATGGGCCATTTGATTCACCTTTTATTGTTTATTTTATTTTCACTTGCTGAATACGGAACAGACTTGACTGGAGGAAAGAAGGGGAGAAAGAAAGAGGGAAAGAGAAACAGCTGAGAAGAGGGACGGGGGAGAAGGGCAAAAAACAAAAACCAACAGAATGGGTAGGAAAAAAAAAGAAAAAGAAATAAAAAATGCATATATCAATCACCTGGATCACCTGTTGAGGAAGAAAAAAGAAAACAAGCAGAAGAGAACAAGAGTAATAGAATAAACAACATCACAATGATATATGGGAATATGACAGTAAATACTAAATATTAAACATTATTGTGCAGCACATAAGATCAACAGAACACAGTGTGCTTTGAGGTAGGAGCCAAAAAGGTTGTAGTTTGTGGGTGTGATCACCCGTGTGTACACCTGTGAGCATGGACGCGCTTGTTTTTTTGTTTTTTTTTAAAGGTTCCTTCATGTAATGATCTGCTAGAGGGTGTGGGGGGGCCACAGCCCCGTCCTCCAGGGCATGAAGCAGGTATGGAGGAGATCAAAACTCCAGACATCCAGAGGCCCCCAGAACACAAGAGACCAAGGAAGACCAACAGAGGGGCAGCTGCGCCACTGTCCCAGAAAGAGCTGAGGAGAGTCCCAGATGAGGGCTCACTCAGCAGCCGCGGAGCAGAAGCCAGGGGGGGTCTATCTATATCATGGCTAAAGCAATGCAAACTGCATTTCGTTGCCCTGTACCTGTGACATGTGCAATGACAATAAAGTTGAATTCTATTCTATTCTATTCTATTCTATTCTATCCTATTCTATTCTATACTTACAGTCCTTTCTGTGCTCAACTGCTTCAACAGCTCAGCTGCTTCAATTACTCTGCTGACCGCTTCCTCATTTTAGACTTAGAATCATTAGTGCCAGAGCCATTAGTCGTGCTACACCTTGTCTTTAGAACTTATAACCCCTTCACCTTCATCAGCTGGACTCCTTGGCACAGCTCAAAACCCCTCTTTTTTCATCAGCATATGAAACATTGTTTTATGTACGTTATAATCATATTATTCCTTGAATTTAAAAACTCTACAAGTATTGTTGTAGTTGTTAATTTTGGTTTGAAACATGACCCTGACCCTTTCCTAATATGCTTTTGGGGTGCATCTTCCTGCAACGCCCTTATCACTTTCAGTCATCAGGAACTAATAGACATCGGCCTCAGCATGAACCCGGACTTCATGTCAGATTGGACTGACAGCATCTCACCTGAGATTGTAAGGCTGTGGGTTATTGTTGGTAACAGCAAGCAACTCAGGCTGCTCAGGCAGAGGAAACAAAAGCGGCGCTGCAGAGCCTGCTATTGCGTTGAGCTGCAAAAACAACAACACAAACCCCTGTTTCCATCCATCTTTTTCACAAATGGCAAATCCCTCGCAAACAAAATAGAGGAGCTACAATCAGAGACTTAATTCAACCGCTTTGTCGGGGAGTTTTGTCTACTGATTGTAACTGACTCCTGGCTTTTAGGGATTCTTAAAATATTCTGATTCTGATTTTGACATCCCAGATGGCACTGAGGCAAACCGTAACAAAACCCTAACAAAGACGCTGGTAAGAAAAGGGGTTGTGAGCTCTGTCCCTATGTACTTCAGGACTGGTGCTATAAAATTAGAACTATAGACAGTCACTGATCACCAGACTTAGAGGCCATGTCCATTCAGTGCAGGCATTACTATCTACCTTGCAATTTACCATTGTTTACATGCCCTCCTACATGCTAACGCTAGCTCAGCACTCAATCACCTCCAACTTATCATCAGCAAACAGCAGAGAGAGCGCCCAGAGGGGATCCATATTGGTCCGGGTTTGCTATGCAAAAACAGCTGGAGATTTTTTGAATGGTATATTGCTTTATTCTCCAGTGGATCATAAATGAAGTTCACGGCGAGACCGTTAAGGCTGGTAGGCCTCCTGTTCTACCTGATGCCAAGCGCCCCCTCGTGGCGGTGGGATGTTTATCGAATAATGGTGGACAGTCCCAGGGAAGCGGCCAAAAAATACACTTTTTAAAGTATGTGTTTCGTTGTATTCACTTATCTAACATTCCCTCAGGTTTCTCTTTCTTTTAAAGCCTTTGACGGTTCAAAGGCTAAGAATATTACAGAGACTGTGGGGATTTTATAGACAGTAATAACGATCCTTAAACAATGATTAAAAACGATTCTTCGTTTAATCCTCGGCTCTGTTGCATTGCAACATTCGGCTCAAGCAGCCCCAGATTTCCAACAACACAACAGCAGCAGTGAATATGATGCTGTCATAGTTCAGCGTGGAGCCAGAGTCTGTCCACAAACGCAGAGAAACACAAAAAGCTGCTGTTACAGTGACGGCGACCTCAGATGGAAAGAAAACTTTTTTTTGTTGTTGTGTCCAAAAGCCGCCCTATATGACAGCAATATCCATTAAAATGAATTATTAACAGGTTCACCATCATAACTCTTTTTGCCCCTCCTACTAATGTAACAAAAGCTTCCAAAAAGATAGAGTGAAGGCTATTTTATTTTATGTCTTAGTTTAGGTTCTTTGTATACCATCTTTTATTTGCAATTGCTGGTAATTATTATTTCTTTTTCAAAAATGTTTTATTTAAAACATATCATTTTATTATGGCACAGAAAGACAAACCATCTCATTAAACTATTAAACACTGCAATTTTTGACATTTAATTCAATGAGCAGTGCATTTTATGAGACTGTGATTTTCTTTTTTTTAAATATTTATTATTGCTCATACACAATGCACAAGTATTTCTTATCAAATGAATCAACAAAAGAATCAATAAAAAGCTTGAAGTAAAATGATTGATAGCTGCTGTCGCCGTTTGGACTCTTTCGACTTGTTTCTCTCTGATGTTTTATGGAGAAACAAGCAGACAGTTCACTTGTTGCACTCAAAGAAAGGAGTTTTATTTACAAGAGTCAAACATTTGACCAGAGCATTCTGATAAAAAAAAATCAACAGTGAAGTTGGAATATCCCAGTTTAATCACGTTATGCTGCAGTTTACATTTATTTAGCTGCCATCCTGAACACAGCCCTGGATAGGAAGACAGGAGGTAAATATGAAACCTCTTATTCTCTTTCTGTGCTGTTTATGCAGTGTTGCTATAACACTGGAGTCTGTCGCTGTTGTTTTAAATACTTTCTGCTGGATTTTGTCTCTGTCCTGTTTCCCTTTAGCTGTTTTTCTCTTTAAATAAAAAGTACAAAGTTTGCATTGTGATTATAAGTTAAAATTGGGTTTAACTTATGAGTTGCTACTACTACTACTACTCATTACTATGAGTAACTAAAGCTTTCAGACAAATATAGTGCTGCTATATATTAAAATAAGTCTATGTGTCTCCTTCTTATATAAAGTATTCATATATTCACTTGAAAAGAAAAACAATTTTCTGAGATGAAGTTGAGCTGAGAAGAAGGCATGATGTGATATGAAATGGAAATAAATGTATGTTAAATTTTCACTGAAGCTTACCATTTGAGTCGAGTTAAATTTCACCACTGATTATTTTTAGTAGAATATTTTTTTAATATATTAATAACATTTTAAGGTCCACTTATATTGTCAAAGTGAAATGAGACTAGTCTCACTGACTGCATTAGCTAAATTTATACAAAATCTCAGAAGACAGAAAAACATGAGAAAAAAGGTGCTTTCATATACTGTATTTGAAATGAAACCTTTATTTAACCTTTAAGAACACACAATCAACATTAATAAACAGCAGAACTACTCAAAGATCCAATAAAACAACAGCATGCTTAACTTTAACCTTCCAGAAAATCAGCATGACAGTCTTTATATATACACATTTCATTTCTTTTTTTAAATGTATGCAACATCCCAGCTTTTATTGAAAAAGTTTTATGAAAAATGTGTTCTGTGAAAGTAGTTAAGGATCTCCATCTAAACTGGTTTTTATGTGTAAACTCTACAGTACAAAATAATGATAAAACAATCAATTCTCTAATCATTGACTAACTGATGAATCACTGCAGCTCCAATATATTGTTGCATTTGACAACCCACTACAGCAACTACAGAATAAAACCACTAACCAGACTGATGACAGATTTCAAACATGCTGAATATGAAGAGTAGTATCATTTAAACTCACATGATTATCAACTATAAGAACAAATTCAGATTTATATTGATGTAATAATAATGGATTGGATTTATATAGCCCTTTTCAAGGCACTTGCATTCACACACACTGGTGGAGGCAAGCTACGGTTGTAGCCACAGATGCCCTGGGGCAGACTGACAGAAGCAAGGCTGCCATATCACGCCATCGGCCCCTCTGGCCAACACCATTAGGGTAAAGTGTCTTGCCCAAGGACACAACAACCAGGACAGAGAGCTCAGGGATCGAACCGGCGACCTTCTGGTTACAGATACGCTTCCCAACGCCCTGAGCCACGGTCGCCCTGGTAAGGTAAGGTATATAAATGTAAGTACAGTTTGAATCAGTGCAATATTATTTTCACACATCAATGGACCACTGAACTTCTCAGCTTCTAAAATGTAAAGCCTCATTTAGAAACTACACAAGTACATATAATGGTCAGGGATCAACATGAACCTGTCTTCTCTATTTGACTTTAATCAACTCTGCAGTAGCTCCAGCTGAAAAATAAAGCCAAAGTCCAGCATAGAGCGGCTGAGTGAATGTGGTCTGGACTCTGTGGAGGAGAGTCATGGTTTCAGAGACGCTGTAGAAAGACAGAATACCTGCTCTGTGATCCAGGTACACTCCTACTCTGGAGGACCGAGGACCTGAGAGGACAGTTCGTACTTTCTTGTGAAAAAATGTATAACTGTTGTTTTCACAAAGTAATGCCCAAGATTTGTTATTGTATCCAAATATACGATCAGCTGACTTTCCTACTCTTCTGATATTCTTGTATGAGACTGCTACTTCTATCCCTCTCCCTCTCCACTCCACCTCCCAGTAGCAACGTCCAGTCAGACTCTCTCTACTCAGGACTTGATCATAAAAGGTGAATCTGTCTGGATGATCAGAATAAGACTGTTGTTGTTTCAACTGTGTTGCTTTTCTGTCCCCTTTAGATAATAACAGCTCTTTGTGTGCTGTGTTTGGATCCAGTGTGATTTCACATGAATATTTTAAGAATCCAGCTCTGGTCTTTGGCTCAGGTGGTGACAGTAAAACATCCTCTTCAGTGACTGTCAGTGAGATGTTTGTCCATTCCTCTCTCAGAATGTCCTGTAGTTTATCTCTGGTCTCTGACACAGCTGCTGTCACATCCTCAAAGTAGCTCAGAGGACGAATATTGATGCTGGATGAGTGTGTAGACTCACTGAGTGCTGACAGTGAGGGGTAGTTGTGTAGAAACTGGTTGTGATCCTCTGTGTGTGAGAGCTGCTCCAGCTCGCCGTCTTTCCTCTTCAGCTCAGCGATCTCCTGCTCCAGCTTCTCCTGAAGCTCTTTGACTCGACTCACTTCAGTTTCCTGCTGGGATCTGACCTGCTGCTTCACATCAGAGCTTCTTTTCTGGATGAGACGGATCAGCTCAGTGAACATCTTCTCACTGTCCTCCACTGCTTTATCAGCAGAGCCATTGATGGCCTCCACCTCCTGTTGAAGCAGCTTCACATCTTTCTCTCGCTCCTGGATTCTCTGCTGGATGTTTAGTCGTCTCACCTCGAGCTCCTTCTGCTTCTCAGTCCTTTCTGCTGCAGCTGGGACTGTTTCATGGCCTTTATGTTCATCCATCGTGCAGAGATAACAGATACTCTGCTGGTCAGTACGACAGAAAATCTTCATCACCTCATCATGACGAGAGCAGATGTTGTCCTGGAGCTTCTTGGAGGGGGCCACCAGCTTGTGTTTCTTTAATGGAGAGACATCATAGTGAGGTTGGAGGTGTTTCTCACAGTAAGAGGCCGGACAAGATAAACAGGACTTGATGGCTTTCAGTTTCCTCCCAGTGCAGACATCACAGGCCACATCTTCAGGTCCAGCATAGCAGTGATCAGCTGGAGCAGCTTGGAGTCCACTCTTCTTCAGCTGCATGATGTTTTTCACCAGGACAGGCCTCGGTGTGAAAGTCTTCCTCGTTTCTCCGTCCAGTTGAACTCCTTTCTGCGCCATTTCTCCTCTCAGTGTCAGTGACTGTGTGAGTTTCTCTTCCTTATAACTGAAATTAGTCTGAGCTCTGACCTCAACAACATGTGTTTTTTTTTTTGCAGTGAATGGAGCCTGTCAGCTCTGAAACGTGGTTACACAAATGTTCAAAGGTCAGATCAGAAGTGAAGGGAATGAGGAAACATCCGAACAAAGGGGACTTCCCTTGTTTAAGAAAAAGAAGATGAAGAACAGGGAGGATTGTATTTCACTCCAGGAAGTGGTTTGTAATTGTTATTGTGTGTTTAAACACTTTTTATTTACTGCTCACCTCAACTTGTAAGCTTTAAATAATTAATTACTGAATTAAGTAATTAACCCTTTAAGACCTACCATAGAACCAAGTCCACCAGAGCTTATATTATATTTTTACATGTTGTAGAGCCATTTTTGGGAGCATTTCAAGTTGCTATACATCAATACAACCATTATAGCCCAGATTTTAATAATATGTCTGCATTAAGTGCATAGTAATTACATAAATTGCAAAAAAGATCAATAAACTACAAAAAAATTGAAAATTGTTTTTGTTTTTTTAACATATATTTCTAGTTAGAGAAATTTAAGAGGCTTATCCCTCAAAACTGTAAATACAAAAAAGTTGCACAAAATAGTTTCCCACCACGGGAAATTTATTTTGAGTGTCTTCATAGTTTTATTTTTGAAATACACCAATTTCTATACACTGCAGGAAAAACGAAAATAAATATTATAGGGCAAATTTGCAAAAAAGCAGCATATGCATCAAAATAAACTATTTCCAGCAGTGCAATATGAGTCCTAAGCATCCCAGAAATGACACAGAAAGTCATAAAGTCAAACATAACTTTTAAAAACACCAGTATAAGCTCATGAGGCCTTGATGGTAAAAAACTACATTTCCGCAAAAATGACGTCACTTCTGGTTTCGGGCAGGTCATGGTGGGCATGCGACAGTTCACGCTGATGGACGTAGGAAGTGTTATGAACAGCTGATCGGATCGGTAAAGCGTGTTTCTCGAATATTATGTTTTTGTTGCTGCAAGCGCTTTTTATGAAGCTTTTGCAAAGCCATATGTGGAAGGAAACTGTGACCTAGGACAAGTTGATGGCATGATGTAAGTACAACTCCTCCAGTTTCACATGCAAAGAAAATTATTGCGCTAGCTTACGTGGTTGCAGTGCTACTGGGATTTAAAAATAGTTACACAAAACGGAGCGTGCCCGCTCTGACCGGCTTTAAAGGGTTAAGTAATTTTAGGGTAAAATCTTGAATTTAGAATGTAATTTAGCCTAAAAGGCATATTTTAACGTTATATTATTTGAAGTTATGTGTTGCAATTCTGAAATCCCACAGGACATTAATGCACCAGATGATTTGGGTGATTTAACAAATTTAGAAACACGAGTTGAACCAAAGTTATTTTGAGGGGAACATTACTATTTGACATTCAAAATATGAAAATAACATAACTGTCATGGTTCCTGAGGCCTCTCAGGCTGGCCTGCCTTTTCTCTCCCTCTCTCCATTGCTTTTCTGTCTTTCTTGTTTTTCTGTCAGTATTTGTATGTGTATGCTTGGGGGTATTTTGTTTAATTTCCTTCAGGTGCTTTCTCCACATTCCTCCAGGTTCCTCACCCATTAGATCATATTTACCTATGGCTCATTGGCTAATCAGGCTGGTTACTTAAGACAGGACTAGATAGTTGTATGTATGGTCAAACCAAGCGCAGTACATGCGTTAGTGAGTACCCTGCAGCAACACCAAAGAAAGTCTGCTCACCTTTTGTTTCCAGGTAAAGGAGGTCTGAGAGAAGTTGTTGGACTATGACCTCAGAGACAGAAATATTGAGTTAATACAACTGTGATATACTGTGGAGCTGATCCATGCAACCCTGAGGTTATGTTGTAATAGTTCGTTTTGTGTTTTGCTGATGAAGAGCTGACCCTGAGGTATCTACACAGCAGCCATAATAAGAGCTCGAGTTAGAATTCTCTAAATACTGAGGAAAGGAGCTTCAATGCTTCAACAAACTGCAAAGATGATAATACAAACATTATTGTGATATAACTACACTTATGTGTGGTGACACATAATAAAAAATAAATAAATTCTGCTCTGTTATTATTGCACAATTGTAAATGTACTTTGAGAGTGCACCTGTACATTTTCAGCAGGTTCCTAAATAGAGGGTCAAGTCTTTCTACTAGAAGATCATATTCCGGTCAATGAATCACAGAATCGTATTACACAAGGCAATATTTTTTTTATTTCCATACAAAAAAAAGAATAAGAGGAAAGTAAAAGGGAACCATAATATAGACTAGGGCAGACCTTCCCAAAGTGTGGGGCCCACCCCCTAGGGAGGGCAGAGAGCCATTGCAGGAGGGGGCGTGGTATGAAAAGGAAAAAACACAACGACAACAATACTTGGACACTGCTATCATGGGGCGCCTACACAAACGCAAAGCAGGAGATGAAGCATAGCTGAATATGTTTCCAAACCAACTTCATTCTAAGCCAAAGACTAGAAAATATGGTGAAGCATATCTTCCCTTTGGCTTCACCTGCACAAGTGCCAAAGTAGTTCTCCCCTGCATAACTGCTTTTCCCTGCGTCGGGAGCACACACTGGGCTCTTCAAATCACGGACAAACAGTATCCCACATTCTTGATTTTTAGTTCACAAACACTTGTCGTAATGACTAACTACTCCTGACATTTTGGAGATGTTAGCTCTTTATACAGTAAAGTTACAGCGGGATACAAATAACATCAGGCTGATCCTGCCACAATTTGTTCCCCCTGTCTAAATCACGGACAAACAGTATCCCACAGCTGTTTATGTTTTTAAACCCATTTTGCACAGAGAGGCATTTTTGAAAAATGTATTGATAGCAATGTTGAGGGTAAAATAATTACACTGTGATGCCTCTACCTTTGTAAATAGAGGGACAGTAACTGCGTGTGTGTGTGTATGTAAGTGTGTAAAACCTGAAGACACAGACAAAATTAGTTAATTAATCTGACTATCTGCAATTCATCTCATGTAAACAATAACGTGGCGCACAGCGTGATGTGACAAAAGGCACATACCTTTGACGTTGTGTGATGAACTCTGTATTCCTCGTCCACACATAAACGCAAAAGAGGAGTTTTAAAAATCTCAGTTTTCGGTGATTCGAAACGCCGTTTACGCGTGGATGAAACAGCTGTGTTTTCAAAAGTAGGTGCGAACGTAGCGTAAAAGAGTTAGTAGTTTGTTTTCTTACTACCTGTAATTTTTTGCAGATTACTTGTATTTGCTCAATTGTTTGCTAAATGTTTGAGGTGTGAAATAAACCGCAATGGAGCAGAATATGGGTGTGCGTGGTTGGAGGATGTGTTAGTGCGTGTGCGTGTGTGTGTGTGTGTGCGCGCGCGGGGGGCGGCATTTTTCTTGTAAAACAAAGGGGGGCCTAGCAAAAAAAAGTTTGGGAACCACTGGACTGGGGTACAAAGTTAAAACACAAGTTTCTAGATTTATATAAAACAACATTAAAGAAACAAGGAAAAACATTTGAATTAAGACAGAAAATTAACTTCAACCATCATGAAATGTAAGATCAGGGTTTCTCTGATACAGTTGTAAGAATTAATGCTGAGAGTTCTTCCCTGGTCAATGCCCTGTTCCAGGAAGCATGTCCAATAAACTCTGAGTTTAAAAAACAAACTCTGAGATGATTAACTCTGTAAGCCTGAGTTTCCTGTTCCCGAACAGTTGATCAAAGTTCAATCAACTCTGAGTTAAGAGTGTGTGTGAGAAGAGAAAGAAAGGTATGGAGCTCAGATACCATAAATCACCATGAGTAAATTAAGAGCTGAACCTCCATTTTGATGGAGTAGTTTGAAAAATACCAACACGTGTCAGCGCTGAAAATAGTTATTTTAAAATAACAGGAGAGGAGAAATTCATTTTCTTGGTCTATTCTGTCATCATCATCATCGGATATTATAAAACTTCATGTAATGTATAGCTACAACTTTTTATACTTCCCATGGTCATTATTTACCCATGAATTAACATATATTACATTAAAATGATCTGAAGTTGAATTTGAAATCTATTCAGGGGTAACCCGATAGCAGCAAAATGACAGAAACTGAAGATAAAAATCGAGATAAACAGATCAGACACAGTTTACTGATGGACGTAGCATCAGATAGCAGCACACAGAGTCAAGTCATTTTATTAAATTACAAAAAATGTTTTTGCCACAATTTGACAATTTCATTTTTTAATGAAATCAAACATTTCAAGCCAGTATTTCATGCATTGATGGGCTGTAGCAACCTCTTTTTTTCTATTGAGATTTCCATAAAAGAAAACAGTAGAGGCAAACGTTATACGCTCGTTTTTAGTGTCATTTTTGTGGTGACCAGGTAGCAGGTATACCAACATCTTAACATCCTCATTTTGTTGTGTCATTTACAAACGCCGTCACGGGAATTTAGGCCACATTGCTATAACGACCCCACCCAGAGTAGGTGGTACTCCAGCGTAATGGAAAAAACACTGAAACCAAGTCGAGTCGAGCAGAGTGGGTACTAGTGAAAAAGGGCTATATGATACCCCAGTGAGATGGATTTGGGTTAGTGTGAATGAAAAATGTGTTTCATTTAAAGTCACAGACTTTAAATCTACCTTACCTTTAAATTTACCTTACCTTTAAAATTACCTTAATTTACCTTTCAAAACATTGTTTGAGATTATTATATGACTGAGTCCTGTGAGTCTGTGAAATTTCAGAATGAAATGTTCAAAACACAGACAGTCTACTGTGTGCATTTCAAACCTGACTTTAAAGTATAGCTAATCCTGTGCTCTATGGGTCTAAAACTTTAAAGAGGACAATGACGTACTACAAAAATACAATAATGTACTCAAAGTTGGCTCTGCTAAGTCAGAGTTGGAAATACAGAAACTAAATTAGTATATGCTACTATATGCTCTTATTCTCAGCTCTTAATAAATCTGCAATAATCGCTGTCCCAATCATGACATTTTTCACTGCACGATTATAAAATCAATCCCAAAAAAACAAAGTTACAAAGCAACATCTAACTGACAATTTGTAAGAACAAACTTCCAGCAGATTAATGTGCGTTGTTAACAACATTATGAAAGAGGAAATTAACTGGAGTGTCAGTTGGCAGGTTCAGGTGCAGCAAATGGGAGGAGTGACTATGAGTTTCTTACACAAATTCATAGTTTGTTTAAGAAAATCTGCTGAAATCTGTTAGGTTCAAAGAGTTTCTTAACCTGGTGAGTGACACCGAGTTAAAGTTAACTCTCTTTCTCTCCCTCATGTCAGGATTAGCAAACTTGCAGTTGTTAGTTAAACCTGCTTCCTGGAATAGAACCCACATAATACTGACCTGAATATGATTCATCTTTTCACTCAGGTGTTGCAGTGGTTTGACTTCTGCTCAGTGTGAGCTCGACAACCAACACTCTATTATGACTAACAGCTGTCCCACATGTTCTAAGCTTTAAACTTTTAATCAGTATGAATTCTCATGTGCTTCTTTAAGTGTGTCGTCTGGCTAAAGGTTTTCCCACACCTGCTACAGCAATGTGGTTTCTCACCTGTGTGAATTCTTGCATGAGACTTCATTCCTGATTTCTGATTGAATTTTTTCCCACAAGTGCTACAAGAATACGGCTTCTCGCCTGTGTGAGTTCTTACATGAGTTTCCAATGCTGATTTCTGACTGAAACTTTTTCCACAGATCCCACAAGAAAATGGTTTCTCACCTGTGTGAAATCTCATGTGTTTTATGAGTCCTGATGAGTCAGCAAATCTTTTCCCACAAGTTTTACAAAAATACGGCTTCTCACCTGTGTGAATTCTTACATGACGTTGCAGCTCTGAATTCTGATTAAATCTTTTCCCACAGGTGATACAAGGATACGGCTTTTCACCTGTATGAATTCTCACATGACGCTCCAAATGAGACTTCTGAACAAATCTTTTCCCGCAAGTGATACAAAGATATGGCTTCTCGCCTGTGTAACGTCTTATATGATTATCCAATGCTGATTTGTGGCTGAATCTTTTCCCACAGGTGCTACAAGAATATGGTTTCTCACCTGTGTGAACTCTAAGATGTGCACTCAGGTGGGATTGGAAGTAAAATGCTTTTCCACATGTGTCACATTTTAGAGACTTTTCCCTTGTGTCAGCAAGTCTGAGACGTCTCCTCCTCTTTAGTGCTATATTTCTAGCTGATCCTGAGACTACATGCTTGCTTTCTACTTCAGGACAGCTGTGAGAAAGGAGCTGCTCACTGTTTGATTCCAGTTCACTGTGGTAACTTTCCTGATAAACAAGGGTGTCCATGAAGGCATCAGCCTCCTGCTTCAGTCCAAGCTGCTGTCCTTCCTGACTGCCGCAGAGTTCCTCCTGTTCATTTTTAATCTGTGGAGGCTCTGGGTCGTCTTGGTCCAGACTAGAGTTCCTCTCCTGGTTACAGACCTGCTGACCTCTGACAACCTTCTCCTCATCACAGACATGCTGCTGTTGGAGGTCTGAATGGACAAATAAAGAAAAAAATAGTAGAAAAACAAAAATTTGAGAAGATATATTATAAGCTGAACCATTAGGAGAACTCTACATACTGAACATGTGGCTAATATAGAGCAGTGAAACTTAAAGTGAATGCACTGATTCAAATTGTTTTTTAGTTTTACACCCTTCAAAGATCAGCTTCGTGGATGTCTGTGATGCTGTATATGAAATATAAAGATGCTTGTGTGTTTTCTGTTAAATGAACGCGGATGTGTGGGTACAATTGTATCCTGCTAAGTAGAGGTGAGAATGACCACAGGCTTCATAATGCTATTTTTATTTACTTTTTGCAACATGAATATTGGATATTGCAATAACATGTATTACAGTTTAACACAGTTTTTCAACTGCGATGTATGTTCTCAAACCTTTTCAGTATCCGTTTTATTCCAAATAAACTCCTCTCACTACAGCTATTATTATTATTATTATTATTATTATTATTATTATTATTTTCTTTCAGCAAAATGAGATTGCCAAGATTACCAACACTGTTACTAAAAGCTGTTATAAATGCTGCCAGACAAAGTCTGTCTTCTATCAGTCTGTGATTGAATGGCGTCAAGTTGACAATTAACTGTGATATATCATTGAAAATCACATGCCTAATCACTGTCTATGCAGACAGCAATTCTTCTTATCCAGGGGAACACTAAGGCATCCTCAAGCCAGCTGTGAGATGTCATCTCTCCAGTGCGTCCTGGGTCTGCCCCAAGACCTCATTCTGGTGGGTCATGCCCAGCTCCTTTTGATGTGGAGGAGTAGCAGCGACTCTATACTAAGCCCCTCCTGGATGGCAAAACTCCTCACCCTATCTCTAGGAGAGAGGTCAGTGACCCTATGGAGAAAACTTATTTCTGCTTGCTTTTATTCGCAATCTCATCTTTTTTGTCAGTACCCAGAGCTCGTGACCATAGGTGAGGGAGGGACATAGAATGACTGTTTTACTGTACGTTCTGCATTTCTTTAGTCTCCCAATCTGTCAATCTCTCGCTTCCCTCATGAACAAGACCATGATATATGTATGAACTCTTCCACTTGGGCCAATAACTTGTGCTCACTCAGGCTGAGGACCATGGCCCCCAGATTTGGAGGTACTAATTTTCATTCTCACAATTTCACATTTGGTTGCGACCCACTCCAGTGACAGCTGGAGGCCACCATCTGATTAAGCCAACAGAACCCCATTATCTGCAAAAAGTGAGATTCTGAAGCGACCAAAGTGGAGGCCTTAAGCCAGCTGGCTATGCTTTTAAATTGTATCCATAATAATTCTGAACAGACTCGGTGACAAAGGGCAGCCCTGGTTTAGTCCAACATCTACCAGAAACGAGTCTGACTCATTACCAGGGGTGCAGATAACTGGTACGCATGTGTGACAAAAATTAAGAAAGCGTAGTGACACTTGTGTTACCAAGTGCCTTTGGCGTACTTGACCATGTCATTTAACCTTACACATTTTGCTTGTCACCACCTAAATGTCCAAAAAACAACAGACAATAAGTAGCTTCTTTGGTGTTTCGCCACCAGCTAAGAAATGCTAACCAGAGCCAGTGCTGAAGAAAATACTTTTTCAGAAAAGTTGCCACTGTGCACTAAAATGTGGTGAAAGATTTGCCTCTCTCATCTACATCTAAGAGACAAATCAGGTGCATTTTTAAAGGCCCAAAGAATTGTAACCATCCTTTATTTGACAAATGTGAAAAGGGCAAGGAGCACATGAATGTGGTGCGAGTCATTGCTAATAAACAAGCCATCCGAGAAGATATGTGCAGTTGCCCCCTTAACAGATGGCAAGACAAGCGAAATGACGAACAGAGGTAAGCCCTGTTTAATATTTTTCTCCTCGCTTCCACAAAGTTTAACACACACATCCTATGTCTTCATATCCTTCTTTATTGAAGCAGCTAGGTGTAAACGTCAGACGTGCATGTCATTCACTTGAAGGGGGCACACAGATCATGCAGAGCATTGCTCACACCATCAGCGGGGAGTTATGAGCCAAATTGGAGTCTGCTGAATTTGGATCTGAGGACATCACAAAAAACGAGAAGGAAATTGTTTACATTGTGTCCGTGTCCAACAACGGAGACTTTCTTGGACTGACTGCACTGGGTGCTGACCGAAAGACACAGGCCATAACAGATGATTTGTGAGACTTTTCCAGGACACAGGCTTGGATGACTGGACAACAAAGTTGGTCGTTGTGTGCACAGGCTGTCAACATGGGTATGTACAACAGCGTCGTGCTAAAACTCTGGCAACTTGCTGCAGTTGCACATACTGGAAAATTGCATAAAATCAGCTGAATACAACGTTCCTTACTGAGAGACATTTAATCGCTCTGTGGTCAAACTGCTGCAGTTTTTAATGCAAAAAGGTGGAGCAAAATACAAAACTGCACTGAAGAAGCTGCGTGACAAAAATGGGATCCCCTTTGTGAAACTGGGCGAGTTTCATAATATCAGGTGGCCTGCATGGACGCATGAAACTGTTAAAAATATTATCAATTGTTAGCCATTAAAATGCAACTGGCTACGAGTGACAACAGTGATTTGTAGCATACATGCTTAACATTGGCAGCATTTTAAAGACCACAACCATTAGGTTTCAGAGGGAAAAGCGGATCATTGGAGAATGTAAGGATGAACTCATCGTGGCCATTGGACAGTTTATCCTTCTGCTTGATAGTGATAGGCCACTATAGGGCACACACTGTTTCTAATGCTCATGCTGACAGACACAAGCAAAGTTACCCGGGGGTAAATCAGATACGACTTCCTCAAGTCATGCAATCATTTCTTAGTATTTGATCCTTCAACATGGCCTTAAGAAAGCAAGTACTCCACAGTTTCAGAAACACAACAGTTTGCAGGATTCTCAAGAAATACGAGGTCACCTTGCAGCTTGACAAAGACACTACTGTAACAGAATGGATGTGATTAAGGCAGGCAGGGAAACGCATGGGAGCCTCTTCTGTGTATGACTTGGTCCATCTCTTGGTCCTTACCTGAGTAGATCACTTGAAAAGTTATCTGCACCCCTGTTTATTACCAGCTAACAGGTGTGCAGGTCCCGTACAGCTTCTAACACGGGCCATTCATCCATATTCCTGAAGCAACCCCCTCAGGACTTTGAGCCGAGTCCCCTCAAGTGGTGCTTATTGACGACGACTCATTCAGACTGACTGCAACATGTTGGCAATCTGTCTGGAGAGTGTCTCTAAGCAAGAACACAGCTTTTACTTGCAAGGGTCCTACAACCTGTGTGAGAGTGACTGCAGTTAGCGCATGTTCAAGGTTTTCTGCATGTTCCAAAAACATCACATCTCTTTGTTTTTTCATTGATTTTTAGGAACGATGTACATCTCAACTTTGTTTCTGAAGATGCCTGAAAACAAGGAGTAAAGGCAACGTTACCCCAGTTGGGGCAGGGATAGCTACTCAGCTACCCCTTAGCTACCCTTGAGTAAGGTACCGTCTCTACAAATCCTTGATTCGCTGAGTGAACGGGTTAAATGCCGAGGACTAAACAATTTCCTACAGGATTAATACAGTATACATTAGGGGTGGGGGAAAAAATCGATACTGTGTAGTATCGTGATATTTTGTTTGCTAATAATGTATCGATACAGGGACAGCAGAAATCGATATGTTGTTACAAAAAAGGTTTTTGTGCTCTGACTTCAGAGCATGTTGATCCTTTTTCTGAGCAAGAATCCTGACATTCCTTACTGTCCAAATGTGTTTAACTTTTTTTTTGGCAGCAATAAACATGACAGTTTACTTATTTTAATTTAAGACATGTTTTATTTTAATTAAGTTTAAAACTTTTTTATTTAATGTAAAATTATATTTTGTTTTAATTTACTTTCAAATTCTTCAGTTGCTGAATGGGCTGCATAGTTTTCATAAATTGCATAGTTCAGAATAGCTATAATTGTACCAGATGGTTGCATTCAGTTAAGTTGGACTAGACTGTAATACAAACCGTTCAGTTTGTCAACAATAAAACTGACTGAAATGAGAGAAAGACTGAGTGCGAGACTTTGATATTAGATAAAATGAATATTGATAAAGTTTACCTTTATGTACAGAATCTGAATATCGCAAAATATTTTAAAAAATTGCAATAATATCGTATTGTGCGTTAAGTATTGTGATAATATCGTATCGTGGGATGTGTGGTGATTCCCACCTCTAGTATACATAGATTTAGAAAAGTAACAACCCTCTCTTGCCAAACAATGTTAGCTCATTATGTTTTTTGCCTTAAAAAAACAAAGTGGATGAAATAAAAATTGATTTCAACTAAATAGAGACAAAACTGAGATTCTCCTGTTTGGAAACAAAGATCCATGATTACAACTTAATTCACATCTTGAATCTATAGGGCACTGAAGACCTCAACCTGGTTGGAAAATTTTGGTGAAATCATAGATGAGGAATTTAGTTTCACTGACTGTATCACAAGGCTGTATCATGGATATAATTTCTGTCTTTTTTCTGTTGTTTTTGGTTTTAATTTAATCTTGTAAACCAACTTGAATAACTTATTTGTATTTGAGAGGTAATATACAAATACATTTCCCATAACAGAAAGAGATACATTCATGCCGCTTATTAAAGTTGGACCTTGAGGAAGAAAGGATGCCCAGGTATAAAATCTTCATGCAGAAGAGATAAGTGGTCCTTCCCAGTTCAAAAGACTGGATCTAAGGCTACGTTCACACTGCAGGTCTTAATGCTCAATTCCGATTTTTTTGATCAAATCCGATTTTTTTGTCTGCTTGTTCACGCTAAAAAAAAAAAAAGTGACATCAAACACGCTCTAGTGTGAACCCTCAAAGCGGCCAGCAAGCGCAAAAGAAGACGTCACACACAACACGCTCTGTTTAGACCCAGAGCAAAAGTATTGTTTGGCTGTTTCGGACTTTACGTTTCCCAATTTTGCTTTAAATTATAAAGTTATTGTGTTATTTACATATCGCCTAATAATGATCCTTATTGCTGTTTTAGAGGAGCGGTGCTTCAAAGGATAGTTGCAGATTTCTGTCAGAATCTGCAGATTATACAGTACAAATAAAATGTTCACGTTTCTCCAACATTGTCTTCCCAACAGTTTCTCTGGATGGGCAGGAAGCGTTCACAATGTCTTCTCCGGTGCTGATAATTGGTATCTGTCTCGTGTCAGTGACGTACAAGACGGATTTCATGCGACATGACCGTTCAAACAGCAGTCGCTTTCTAAAACATCAGATACGTATCGGATTCACAGCCACATATGAAAGTGACCCAGATCGGATTTGAAAATATGATTGGATATGGGTCGCAGAGGGTCAGAAAAGTCGGATTTGATGTGCTTTCGCCTGCAGTGTGAACGTAGCCATAGAGTTCACAGTTGGTAATTCCAGCAGAGACACCAGGGGCATCTGTTTAAAATGTGCTAAACAAATAAATTTCCCTTAACAGAAAGAGATGCATTCATGCTGCTTATTACAGTTGGACCTTCAATTCTTCCTGTGCCTCTAAAAATAAATGTAACTTTAAACTCCAATTAGGATCCTACATGACTCATATTCATTGTTATTACGACAATCAGTTTTACATACCTATTCTGTGTAACTTTATCTCAGGTTTGCAGATGGTCCCCAGCAGTCTAATCTGCTCTTCCCTGGACCAGACGATAATGCCTTCATCTTGCTTCAGTCCAAGCTGCTCTCCCTCCTGACTGCTGCAGAGCTCCTCCTGTTCCTCTTTAATCTGTGGAGGCTCTGGGTCCTCCTGGTCCAGACTGGAGTTCCTCCCCTCCTCTTCATTGCAGTCACGTTGTCGTGGGAAGTCTTAAGCAACAAAGAAGTACAGAGTCAAGGTCACAACTGTGATGAGTTTTCACAAATATTTTACAAATGTGTGTCAAAGCCTGAATAAATAGTGATAATTTAAACACACATTTTTACAGAGACAGTGAGCCAGGGCTCTAGACTAACTTTTTGCCATCGGCGCAGCAGTGCATCTTTAAAAACTTAGGCGCACTGGCACAAAAGTTAGGCGCACTCAAATATTTCAACCACTTAACACCGCAGTTTTACATGTGCACTTTTTGGGGGGGGAAGTTGCAGTCCATACAGACAATATTCATTTCTAAATTATTAACTAACAATCTTGTACTTAAAGTGCTTTGTCAATATTGTAGAAAATGTTAAACTTAATCATCATCTTGGCCTCCTCTGACGACCTGTTTGTTGCTGTCTGCTGCTGAACGGCAGTGGGGAGAGTGGACACTTGGGCAGTGCATTTTTTGCAGCATATAATGTGTTTTCTGGATACACTGTGCTTTTTCAGCGTTCAAAGACAGATGGCACCATGTCAGAGCTGGCTATGAACTTCAGATGGATCAGGCCTTAACTTAACAAAAAAGTTATCAATAGTTCTTTTCATCTTTTCTTATTACCCACAGCTACATCCACTTCTTTCGGGCCTCACTAGGGCTGCGTATTATCACTGATTTTTATGATCCATTGATTCAGGTTCTCAAAGTCCTGATTTGATTCAATTTAGCCTCAGACTGTCAGAAATATTATAATTCTGATCATTTATCAGTACTGATACATGTGACTTCATCAGAATTGTGAACATCACAGCAGATGCTTTTGTGTCAAAGTAACTGAGAATAAAACACAGAAAAACATGAAGGAGATTTTTCTGGCCTGGCTTTTTATAGCAGATAACCTTAAAAATATTCTGTAATTTTGCATAATTTTAAGAAGTTTAAATTTCTTCTGTATTGAACAGCAAAAATTAGGCTTTAAGTGATCGCACCACTGAAAATTTTGGTCGCATTTGCGACCACATTGCTCGCACTCTAGAGCCCTGGGAGCTCAGATCACACCATCACTGGTGTCACAGTTGTGTCAATCAGATTAAATAAAATGTGTAAATATTGAAAAAATATATAGTCTTGTGGTTTCTAGTCAATATGATATCAAGTTTGATTCAACAAGAAGAGGTTTAAATTCACAGCGGTGACCATGAACATGCACCAGTCCAACATAGTCCATCACTGGACACTGAACCACAGCACTGATAAATACCCAGTTTAACATCTTCTAGTAAAGCCACTGTATCTTCAATCGGACCCTGAGCACTTGTTTTCACTTAGGAGACACATTTAGACATCATACTTTGCTTCAGTGATTGTTTTCTTGCTTTTGCTGCAGATGTAAAGACATTATTTATAGAAGTATTTGTAACATGGACAGATTTTGTTCTGATACTTTGGAGAGTCTGTCACTGTGTGTGTTCACTTTGAGGCTGTTATAAAAAATAAATGGAATAAACAGTTGGTGTGGACGCTCATCTTCATCAATGTTAGTCAGCAGACAGTTTTCACACTGTCTCATTAAGAGTGTGTGTGCTCTTCCTCAACTATCACCGTTTGCTCCTCTGAATTCATCACCAAAGTAACAGCTGCCTGCTCTCAGCTAACATCAGCTTAGAGAAATCCTGGAGATGCTGATAAACTTTCAGATTTATCACCAATCAACTAAATACCGAAGAATCTGAGCTTGAACAGCACAGAGTTAAAAACATGTCCATACCTATGATGTGTGAGTTTCTGTCGGGTTTCCGGCTGATATCCAGCAGTCTGTGCTGACGGTTGATCTCCTCCTCATACTGGACGATGGTTTTTTGAACCTCTGAGAAGATTTCTTCACAAACAGCAGTTAGTCTCTCCCTGATGAACTCTCTCAGATACTGAGCTGAACTCATCGCTGCTTCCGCTGAGGCTGAGCGGATCGATACAAGCATCGACACCGGTATCAGATGGATATTAACGTCATAAGATCAGTACTTTAGTTTGTGTTTTTCCTCTAAGTTCAATCAGCTTTATCAAACAGCGGCCATGTTGCGGACGTACTTCTCGCTCCACCCAGGTCCGCCGTGAGTTTGCGCTCGTGCGTCACGTGACTCAGGGAGCCACGCCGATTTGTTGAATGGTAATGCCGCGTTCCAGATGCCTCGGATCTCGGGAGTTACGTCACTCCTGAGTGAGAGCATTCAGATAAAACAGAATCAGTTTAGCAAGGTAGAGCCATTCCAGTGTCGATAGCAGTAAGACCTGATACTTATTTGTTGTGCTTAAAAACACATTCAGTGATAGAGCCTGTTCACTTCTCTGCGTATGACTAATTGAACGAGTTGCAGAGCAGATTGAAAGTTTACAGTTCTAATTTTGTTCACATTCAGTCCCGCCTTCTTGGATTGTTAAATCGTTTATGTTGGTCTACTCTGACTTTCCAAGTGTGAAATCCGATGTAAGGGGCCCTCCACAACACATTTCCGACAGAGAACTCGGGATTTCCGACTTTAAACCTATGCACCATGTCCATTATTATTATTTATTCATCAACAACGGCGGCTCGTGAGTTGTGTCTGCATCCTTCAAATGTCTATTTCGGAAGTGAATTATTAAGTAAGGGATTCCATGTCACTCAGTTATCTAGTTAGTATAAATGTAGCGAAGGGTAAAGCGAGGCTTTGTGAAACACTGTTTCCATTCAACATTAAAAACACGAAACTGTGAATGTAATGAACTGTGTGTTTCAGTAATAATATTTTCCAATGTTGTGTTAACCTAAATGACAGCCACACACACACATACACACTTTGTGGATTTGAATGTCACCTACTTTTAGGTAGGTTAAGCGTAGACCTTAGTAACCTGCTTATGCTTAGGTAAAGTGAATAACAGAAAATTAAGTAAAAATGAATACATTTGTCATATGCAATTTTTTTTTTCAAAAACATTTTTTGGGGGTTGAGCTATTCTACAGTATCTACCTCTACAGTGACATCGGCAGTAGGGTACTCTGGGTTTGGCCTTATTGTTTGTTATTGTTACTGAAAGAACAAACAAATATATTATATATATATTCATGGTTGCAGTTTTCAAAAAGAATGTTATTATTAAGCTTCATTGCAGCACATCAGGCATGACTCATTTGCAGTAGACATTTAAAAATTTGTAACAACTCAAGGATTCAAATTCTTGTGACATTTTTAAAGATTAGACCTCAAAGACATTGCATTTACTTTGAAGATCATAAACGTCAGGGGCAAAAAGTGGTTAAATGGGTTGATCTAGCCTTCAGATTTGTGTCACCAGATGTTTGCACCTCAACCCCACCAGGGCCCTATTTCAGGAAGCTGGTTTAGTGCAAACTCTGAGTAAGTATACCCTGAGTTAACGAAAACTCTGGGTTTTCGGTTTCACAAAGCGAGTTTAGATTAATCCTGAGTGAGTCACTATGACGACACACTCCGTGAAGCTAACCTGCCCCCTAGCAGGTTTACTTCAACTAACCCTGACTTTCTCCGCCTCTGTGTCGGAAACCTGAGTGTAGGAAGTGTCAGACATGGCGTGCCCCTTCCTTGAAGAGCCAGTAGATGTTGAAGCCCAAATTCTCCGCAGAGCTCTCCGCCGGGAGAGAGTGATCAGAGCGCGTTTGGACATTTTATCATTTCCTGATGATTTTCTGTGTGAACGTTACCGTTTTTCAGCACAATCTATAATTTATTTGAATAACATCCTCAGGCCTAATATTGCTCATGTGACACATCGTGGACATCCTCTCAGTTCTGTACATATTATTTGTATTGCACTTCGGTTTTTCTGTATAATATTGGTGACGCTGAGCACGTTTCCAAGGCTACCGTCTGTCGGGCAGTCAGGAATGTTACAGTTGCACTGAAACGTCTCCTGTACTCGTTTGTGGTGTTCCCATTATCACAAATGTGGAAGCCAACTGCTCAGCCTCTGTGGGTGGTGGTGGTGGTGGAGGACCCCCACCTGTTTTTCGGGCCTCCGCTTTTTTTCTAGTGGCCATAACGGCTTTCTAGTGGCCATAAACCGGCTTCCTGAAATAGGGCCCAGATCTGTGAAATGTGTGTGGATTTGTTTGAAAGTGTTCCAAACTTGAAAATTTTTTATTAGCTTATTAAAACCTTATTTACTTTTTGAATTGTATTTTAGATTTTTATAGTAGAGATTATTTGAATATAGAACTTTTTATCTTTTCACGATGAATTAGTACATTTTGAATTTTTTCTTTTTTACCAAGTGCAATAATCACAATATTGTTTTAACATGTTTTTATCTTTTCCCTATTCACCACACTTCCTCAGTATTTTTGTGTGTTTTTGATATCAATTGTATTATAAAAAATGATGATGACTCAAATTCTTGATACTTTTCAAAAGTCCAGACCTCTAAGATGTTCCGTTTAGGGTCATATGTGATCAAGAAAACCAACAATCTTCTCTGTCTATTTGACTTTAATCAACTCTGCAGTAGCTCCAGCAGAGAAATAAAGACAAATAATAATAATAATAATAATAATAATAATAATAATAATAATAATAATAATGGATTGGATTTATATAGCGCTTTTCAAGGCACCCGAAGCGCTTTACAATGCCACTATTCATTCACTCTCACATTCACACACTGGTGGAGGCAAGCTACGGTTGTAGCCACAGCTGCCCTGGGGCAGACTGACAGAAGCGAGGCTGCCATATCGCTCCATCGGCCCCTCTGGCCAACACCAGTAGGCAGTAGGGTAAAGGGTCTTGCCCAAGGACACAACGACCAGGACAGGGAGCCTGGGAATCGAACCGGCGACCTTCCGATTACAGATGCGCTTCCCAACCCCCTGAGCCACGGTCGCCCAAAGTCCAGCATAGAGCGGCTGAGTGAATGTGGTCTGGACTCTGTGGAGGAGAGTCATGGTTTCAGAGACGCTGTAGAAAGACAGAATACCTGCTCTGTGATCCAGGTACACTCCTACTCTGGAGGACCGAGGACCTGAGAGGGGAGTTTGGACTTTGTTGTGATAGAATGAATAACTGGTGTTTTCACAAAGTAATGCCCAAGATTTGTCATTCTATCCAAATACACATTAATTTATACTCCCTGCTCTTTTGATATTCTTGTATGAGACTGCTACTTCTATCCCTCTCCCTCTCCACTCCACCTCCCAGTAGCAACGTCCAGTCAGACTCTCTCTACTCAGGACTTGATCATAAAAGGTGAATCTGTCTGGATGATCAGAATAAGACTGTTGTTGTTTCAACTGTGTTGCTTTTCTGTCCCCTTTAGATAATAACAGATGTGTGTTTGCTGTGTTTGGATCCAGTGTGATTTCACATGAATATTTTAAGAATCCAGCTCTGGTCTTTGGCTCTGCTGGTGACAGTAAAACATCCTCTTCAGTGACTGTCAGTGAGATGTTTGTCCATTCCTCTCTCAGAATGTCCTGTAGTTTATCTCTGGTCTCTGACACAGCTGCTGTCACATCCTCAAAGTAGCTCAGAGGACGAATATTGATGCTGGATGAGTGTGTAGACTCACTGAGTGCTGACAGTGAGGGGTAGTTGTGTAGAAACTGGTTGTGATCCTCTGTGTGTGAGAGCTGCTCCAGCTCACCGTCTTTCCTCTTCAGCTCAGCGATCTCCTGCTCCAGCTTCTCCTGAAGCTCTTTGACTCGACTCACTTCAGTTTCCTGCTGGGATCTGACCTGCTGCTTCACATCAGAGCTTCTTTTCTGGATGAGACGGATCAGCTCAGTGAACATCTTCTCACTGTCCTCCAGTGTTTTATCAGCAGAGCCATTGATGGCCTCCACCTCCTGTTGAAGCAGCTTCACATCTTTCTCTCGCTCCTGGATTCTCTGCTGGATGTTTAGTCGTCTCACCTCGAGCTCCTTCTGCTTCTCAGTCCTTTCTGCTGCAGCTGGGACTGTTTCATGGCCTTTATGTTCATCCATTGTGCAGAGATAACAGATACTCTGCTGATCAGTACGACAGAAAATCTTCATCACCTCATCATGACGAGAGCAGATGTTCTCCTGGAGCTTCTTGGAGGGGGCCACCAGCTTGTGTTTCTTAAACTGAACTACATCATAGTGAGGTTGGAGGTGTTTCTCACAGTAAGAAATTAAACAGACTAAACAGGACTTGATGGCTTTCAGCTTCCTCCCAGTGCAGACATCACAGGCCACATCTTCAGGTCCAGCATAGCAGTGATCAGCTGGAGCAGCTTGGAGTCCAGTCTTCTTCAGCTGCTCCACTAAAGCTGCAAACATGACGTTTTTCTCCACGACAGGCCTCGGTGTGAAAGTCTTCCTGCACTGAGGGCAGCTGTGGATTCCCTTCCTGTCCTCTTCATCCCAGAAACTTTTAATACAGTTCCTGCAGTAGCTGTGTCCACAGGCTGTAGTCACCGGATCCTTCAGTAGATCCAAACAGATGGAACAAGAGAAGGTTTCTCGGTCCAGCTGAACTCCTTTCTGTGCCATTTCTCCTCTCAGTGTCAGTGAGTTGTGTGAGTTTCTCTTCCTTATAACTGAAACTAGTCTGAGCTCTGATCTCAATAACATGTTTCTGCAGTGAATGGAGCCTGTCAACTCTTACACGTCACCACATGTTGGTTACACCCATCTTCAAAGTGCAAATCTGAAGGGGAGGGAATGAGGAAACACGTGGACAGAGAGGAGGTGCTGTGTGCCCTTAAGGTCCCACAGTGACCCAAGGGTCCCCCGACACAAACAGAGTAACATAGTGTACGCTGTTAAGTGCCAGGAAGATTGCCAGGATTTATACATCGGGGAAACCAAACAACCTCTGGCGAAGCGGATGGCACAACACAGAAGAGCTACCTCTTTAGGCCAGGACTCTGCAGTCTATTTACACCTACAGGTCAGTGGACGCTCTTTCAATGATGAGGATGTACACATCCTGGACAGGGAGGAACGCTTGTTTGAGTGCGGAGTCAAGGAGGCCGTTTACGTGAAAAGGGAAAGACCATCTCTGAAACGAGGAGAGGGCCTAAGGGTACTGTTGGGTCTGTTTCCACAAACCCTGCTAATTCTAGAGACTTATTCATCATGAAGAAAACAAGACAGTCGATCGATCCATTACTTGCGCAAGGGAGGCCTCTCATCTGTGTCCAGCACGACAAAGACCCTGATGATGGCCTCCTCTCGCTGCCTTTTATTGACAAACTTCAAACAATAGTTTACAAAACACCTCCCCTTGCAACCCCCTTTGGTTACAAAGACAAGGCACTGTATGTAAATGTATACACTGAGTGTGTGTGTGTGTTATGTGAGAATGTGTGTGCGTGTGTGTGTGTGTGTGTGTGTGTGTGTTAGACCTCCTGCTGACCAAAGGGTCATAAACCCAGGAAGCTTACATCAAAAGAATAGGATGTATCTACAATAAAACATTACAGCCCCCACCAGAACCTCGAGAATCTGGGGGGGAAGGACAGTGGAATTTCTTTCATCAGAGTTAAAACACTGTACAAATGGTAAACATAAAAATGACAAACATTTAACAATTTAACTCTAACATTCCCTCCTGTTATGTTATTTTTATGCTCCAAATTATTTCTATGTAGTATATTCTCAGCCATGCACCTCTTGCTTAACATTTTCAGCGCAGGCATCATGTATACACAGGCTTCTGTCATGTCAGTAATTTCAGTCAATTCATATTGTTATAAAAGTACATAATTAACAAATGTATGGGAAATCATCTTAGTTAGCATTGACCTTATACAAGGTAAAATGCATCCTGTACATAAGCAAATCAATGTCAACAGTTCAAAAACAGGAATTAATATTTTCAAAAGAAGATGCCACCAAGGACCAGACAGTAACCAAGCTATCCAGCCTTGTGGCGGATCTACTCCTGTCGTGCAATTCATTATGTATTTCTTCAAGTAAACAACTGAATGTCAAAGGTCAAACAAGAAGAATCATCATTCTCAAAAATCATATGTCACTACAATCCAACTGTATACAGACATGGGTATTTAAATGCATCAGTTGACTTTATTGTTTGTCCATGTGGCTCTCAGCTAACTTCAAAGCTGCAGCCTAGTCAACACCCGTCTTTATGACTCCTATCAACCCCCCAAATCTTCTCACTGTAGGCATCCTGTGGGGGTTAGAGTCAACTGGTGAATTATCTGCATTTGCAACTCTTCTCCTGTCCTGTTGTCACCACAGAAAAAGCTTTGTAAAGGAAATTGGATCAAGGTGTTTTGATCTTCTTGGCTCAAAACCTCAAGTGTTCATGATGCAAATGTAGACAAAAGGCTTCTCTGTTTACATCCTTCTTGCAAAAGAATAGGTGATGTTGCCATGTTCCATGGTTAATCTCCAACTTGGGCTAATCCATTGTCCTTCATACACATAGGCAATTGGCCTGTTTCCAGTTCGTTTAACTGTATAATGTCCTGCAGCAAGTCATATTCTATGAGTCAGACGAGCAGGTCTGTCCTACCAGAGCAGTTCACCTTCCCAGCTACTGGTGAATCAACCTTCCATTCAGGTTCAGAGCAGTTGAAAAGTTGGCAGTGTTCCTGGATGTGTTGCCAAAGCAACCAAACAAACTGTCTCGCTCTCAGTGATGCTATAGGGCCACAGTCCAGAAGAATGTGTAGCCAGTGGCATCACAAGCATAACCATTGGTCTCGTTGTTTATGTGAGCGGTTGTGTTCTTAAACTGCCACCAGTAGTTGTTGAAAACCCATGCGGGTACTGGGTGTGGTTTGCTCTGTTCCAGTGCGCTCCCTGTCATCCCACTCTGGGTCCACAGGCACAAGAAGATGCACAGCACATTCCCAGCCATTCTGATGAGTACCTGTGGCTCAGTTGGTTTCTTCACCGGATTGAGACGAGGGGCCCTGGAGGCTTTCCCCCCCTTTGTTCCCGGTCTTCCTGCCACTTACTCCGAGCTGGCCTGGATGTGTGTCACCTTCTTGCAGTGCGCTTGATATATCCAAGTGTTCCTTCCAGCAATCTTCACTGCTGTGGTCGTCGTCAGCAGCATCCGATATGGACCTTCCCATCGTGGACTGGACCAGCACTTCCTCTCCATGGCCTTATCAACATCCAATCTCCAGACTTCAGGCTCTGCTCCTGCGAAGAAACAGAATCATCTGGCAGATCATTTGTTCTCATGACTACTTTACTTTTAAACATTTTCAAGCATCTATTCTGCTAATATGCTCTCTCTTCTGCTTTTTTATCATCACTACAGAAGACTAGAACTCTAAATGCTTTAACATGTGTAATCTCAAAGAGTCAGACCATTCTCTGTTGGAGTAATCCTCATGTACTTATTCTATACAGTCTAACCATGTCCTGCCTGTCTTCCTAAATCTTAACTTTACTGTTCCATTAGTTCTCTCTGCCTGCAAAAAAGTTGTTTTTTTTTAAAGTATTTAATAATCCTAGAGTGAGTATAACGACTGCTCATCTCCCTCCTGTTTGAGACATGGTATAGCCAATGGCTCAAAATAGCAGCAGTCTTATACAAATTATTAGGCAGTACTGGTTTGTCACACAGATAAAAAAAAAAATCATCCTGCAAGCTCGCTCCCTCTGTAAGTCACAACTGTTTTCCTGCTGTAGGTGAGTGGGCCTGCATGTCTGCTGATGCTGTACTGATAAAAGGTTAACACCATGTTTAACTACAGCTGCCTCTTTTGCGATCTTATCTGCAAAAACTTTCCCTAATGCAACTGGATCTTTCCCTCACATGTGTGCTGCACATTTACAAACGGCAATTCCACTGGTTAATAACGCTGCATCCAGCAGATTTTGCAAGAGTTTGGTGTGTTCTGCAGGTTTCCCTGTAGAGGTTGTCACACCTTGTCTCACTCACTGCACTACAAAGAAATGTACAGTAGCAAATGTATACTGCCTATCAGTGTATATTGTCTCTCTACAGCTTTACACACTTCCGTTAAAGCTAGCATCTCTGCTGCTCAAGCAAATATGAAACATGCTAGTTGTCCTACATAGATAACTCTCACTGTCGGCTACAGTAAAACGTGTTCTAGTCTGTCCTTCTGCTATTGTAAAACTCAAACTATCAGCAAACCAAACCTTTCCCTCAACGAGTGGCACATCTATTAAGTCATCCCTCAGCTTACACTTCTTCTCCTCGCGCTCTCTACTCTCAGGAGAAGTGCCCTTCCTCCATTGGCAAAAAGGGTTTGACAGATTCAGAATTGTGCACCACTTTATGGTAATATGTGTGGTTGTGAGAGTAACAGTAACATTAAAGACAAGTGTCTTGTAGGTGACAGAAATGTAAGTTTAGTCTGCAATAGTAAACATCTACCTCTTCTGGAACTAACAATGTCAAAAGGTGAAATAAACTATTTCCTGAAACATTGTACAGCTTAAGCTGCTGCACATACTGATCTCACGCATGGAGGTAAAGCACGAGCAACTAGAGCTAATATTTTAGGAAAGTAAGTTACTGGCTTCACTTGTGGAAAAAGTGCCGTTAGTTATTTTACAGTCACCTGGCATTTGTGCTGTTCACAGAACCACAAGTCCATCGCTGGACCTCCTCTGCGCTGTCACTTTTTGGAGCTTGGCGCGCTCCCTCAGGTTCCATTTTCCAACGCTGCTGAAGATTTAAGGCAGAGCACGTCGTACACCTTAGTAGTCTTCCTTCACGTCAACGTCGAAACTCTTTCATCTTATTTAAGATTTGCTGTGCAAAGTCTCCTCGTGACGATCCTTTGGAAGCCCAGTAGCACAGCTCTCTGTGCTGAAGGTGATCTCCCATCCTCCTGAAGACTCTCTCCTGGCCTCAGCTTCCATCTTGTGGGCGATCCCCTCAGTCACTCCTTCTCATTATGGCACCTCACGACATCTACAAATTGAAAAATGACACTCCTCTCGCCACACGGCTTTCGCCACGTGTCAACTCCCCAATGAGACATGTACAAGAGTGTTGCACAGTCTCCCTAAAACAATCTCCAGGGTTTGTCTCTTGGAGCAGCTTCACTCCAAGCTGTAACCCTGTGTAAAAACATTAGTCAGCACTTAAATGTTCAGCTTGTTTAGCTCCCAGCTCCTGTATCACAGAAGACAAAGTGTTAAAATTAAAACAACTTCACATTTGCAACCAACTGTAGATCATAAGAGTAATAAAGTATTCAGCATCACAGAGACAAGTATCATTGCAGGTTTATTCTAAACTCATTAAACTCCTACTTTTTCCCATAATTTGTTCCAAATTATTTAACATCTCAACGTTATTCCACATTGTAATCAGTGAACTTCACTTATAGGCCATCAAAGCCTCATCTGAACATGGATGCACCACTTGCATAGGTTTAATACTTGTAAATAAACAGCTAATCACACAAATCACTGCAACAATAATAGAAAACATTGTTTAATGTTACTTCTGGACCCCAACTCTTGACGCATGGACACTCTCATGCGTCAACTCACCAAACCTGGATCCCTGCCTTAAAAACTGGCTCCACCAGGAGCCTGCATACTCACCATCATGGCCTGGAAAACAAGATCTGGAAGTAAAATCAAACTTCACACTTATAAACAAGGATATCACAAGGGTAACAAGCATTCAGCATCAGCAAGACAAGTGTCATGTGCAGGTTTTCTCAAATCATTAAATCACTATTATTACCATAATTCGCCTCAAACATGGAGCATCCCATGTGCTCAGTTAACATTAACGTAATCGGTGACTTCCCTTAAGCAAGGTCACTCCACTCATATATTACTATGGGCTCAAAGTGGCCAGCTAAGAGCCCATATTCAACTTTTCCATAAACACCGTAATCTCTTATTTGTTTTACTCATGTCACTTGTCCGCTTCTGCCGAATCCTCCACAGCATTCTCAGAGAAACAAACATTAGCAATACCCATTGACTGTGGTCAGACGGAGGTCAGACACAGGTCAACAGGTTCCAGAGGTGCCATAAAAACACCATAAAGTTAGCCATCCCTAGCCGTGGAAAGAATGTCATTCACATATAAACCCAGAAATCCTGTAGTGGGAAAGAACATCAACCAGTTGTCCTGGTATAAATCGCATCATCAATTCACATGAAGAACTGGCATGCTGTAAGAAAAGAAAATGCAAATATTAGCGCTTGTGCAGGCGTATGCATACTTTGTCACAGTTATCTCTGTGAGCAACACAAGCCTATGAATAACACACACATGGTAAATTCACAGACAGAGAATTTAAACTATAAAGGTTAAATTTCACATAGTCATGTGACCCACAGGAGGAATCCTGTGGTCTCCTTCTGCTCCTGCAACAGAGACACACACAGAGATACATCCACACCTTTGTCAGGTGGGGGTTAACTTCACACAATGGTGTTAAGTCAGTCAGTCTTGTCAGCTTTTGTCAGTCAGTCAGTTCCCCATTTATTTTAAAATTCTTACTCATTCACTCAGTGATTCCTTCTTTTGCTAATTGTGGAAATTATCGTCGCATTCGTTTCCACACTCAGCAAAACAACGTCATTTCAAAAAGAAAAATAATTTAGACTGGATTTCCTCGTTGAATCCTTTTGGACAGGAACTTGTTTCCTGATTGTCCCAAATAAGAGCCCATTTTAATTTTGGAGAAGCTCACTTTGCAACAGTTTTCTCGACGACGCTTCGATTCTAATCGTGCAGATCTGCTCAAACAGAGATCATCAAACAAAACTTTCAGTGCACCATGAAAGTAACAAAATCAAAGAAAATAATGGAAAGAAAGGCCTTGTTTAAGTCATGACACGTGTTCTTCATGCCAGGGGGATAAATCGTAACAACCCAATTGGCAGGTTCAACTTTAGTAATAAAAGACAAATCAAACAGCCAGTTTAATCTCAAACATTCATCCAATCAGCCATACACACAACATACAGCTTAACCCTGTTGTCTTAGCACATAAGTTTTAGTTCTCATGTAACTAAATGTGTGCCATGGTAAAACTTCTTCACACACCAGAAACTCACAATCAGCTCACTCAACTCACTCATTTAAGACCTCTCATCAGCATTCTGTTTTCTCCTCTATGATGCAACCATCTGTCCTCCTATAATATTCAGTCCACTAGTCTATGTATCACTTTCATCTTACTAGTGACTTGGACAAGATGACAAACAGAATCTCATGCTTAAGATGCTGTCTGGTCTCATGAGTATCATTGTATGTGTATATGCATGTAGGGTTAGTATAGTTAATGCATTTTCAGTATGTTTTTGTGTTCATCTCTCATCACACTTCCATTATTCTCATCACTGCTTAAAACAACACACATCTCTCTCTGTTTTTTTCTTCTTTAACTGTACTTTTCTCCAAAACAGAAAGTAGCATTACAGCTGTTTCAGACTGAGAAACACCAAACACTCTTCGTGCCATCATTCATCCACACAACTATTTTATTTCTTTTTGTCCACTGGGCAGGTGACCTGCAGAATCACGTCTGCCCCAGCTGGATACCTTTCACACACACCATGACGTCAGACACTCTCACACTCGCAGAATTGATCAGGAGAAAAACTTTCTTCATCTTCACACTCTGTTACAGAAACACCATGTGTTTTTTTTGGGGGGGGTTTTTTGTGTTGTGTCAGGGATGGATATGTAGTTGTAACGTTTGTGTTCCCTAACTTTACTTTCTGTTTCCTACCCTGCCTAGTCTGTCTTGGACTCAATGCTGCTCCTAATGTCTCCCCATACTCAGCCTTTAGTCTCTCCTCCACCTCTGCTCTCTCACGCTCTTCTCTGGCTCTACTTTCTGCTAACATTCTTGCTTCTCTCCTCTTCTGAGTCTGCTCCAGCCACAACTTAGCAACTGCAATTCCTTCCTCTGCTTCGCTTTCCCTGTTTTACCTGCTACACTTACAGCTATTCTTTCTACCAGCATTTTACACTTAACTTCCACTAATGTCCCTTCAAATCCACATTTCTTACACCAGCAACCTACATACTGTGTGCTGCCTGGTAAAACTTTCTGCATAAATTTTAAATCTCCTTCTAAGGCAGACTTACACATTTTATTCTCCATTACAAGACAACAATCAGTCACTCACGCAGACCACATCTGGCCCGCACACACACACACACACACACACAACATAGGCCTATCGCTTGCGTCTGCACGCACAGCTAGCGCTCTCTGTTGAAAACTCTCAAACGCCCCATATGGCGGAGATTCCGGACTCTGAACCTAGGTTCTCTCCACGCCCCAAATGGCGGAGAAGCCTGCGTCTCTCTCACGCGGCTAGCGCGCTCCCGGACTCACGTTTAACGCACAGCCCGTAGCCGCTCTCTATTGTTTTGGGTCCACGTGCGCTCTCGTGACCAGCGCTCCCCCGGACTCAAGCGTTTCACGCAGAATCACGGTGACGCGTTTCTATCTAGGATCCCACATTCATTCACACGGTTATAGAGACGCTCTAAGGCCTTCTGTACTCACTGTTTGTTTACGTTCATGGGAAGAGTCTCTGGATCCTGTCAATCGTCATCCATCCCGAGGGGAGGTCAGGCGCAAACTTCCCGGCCTGGTGGCAAGCCAAAAACACCAGGGCTTTACGTCAATCATCCCAGACGTTGCGGTGGCGTCCTCTCCCTCTCCTCGGTGGATGCAATGTGTTAGGATCCGGCTCGAAGGACCAAATAAATGTTGGGTCTGTGTTTCCACAAACCCTGCTAATTCTAGAGACTTATTCATCATGAAGAAAACAAGACAGTCGATCGATCCATTACTTGCGCAAGGGAGGCCTCTCATCTGTGTCCAGCACGACAAAGACCCTGATGATGGCCTCCTCTCGCTGCCTTTTATTGACAAACTTCAAACAATAGTTTACAAAACACCTCCCCTTGCAACCCCCTTTGGTTACAAAGACAAGGCACTGTATGTAAATGTATACACTGAGTGTGTGTGTGTGTGTGTGTGTGTGTGTGTGTGTGTGTGTTTTAGACCTCCTGCTGACCAAAGGGTCATAAACCCAGGAAGCTTACATCAAAAGAATAGGATGTATCTACAATAAAACATTACAGCCCCCACCAGAACCTCGAGAATCTGGGGGGGGAGGACAGTGGAATATCTTTCATCAGAGTTAAAACACTGTACAAATGGTAAACATAAAAATGACAAACATTTAACAATTTAACTCTAACAGGTACATCTTTCGCCATCTTACAATGCTGTGATTGCAGCCATTCCCCAACTCTCTGTGAATGGTACTCATGGTCATTGATCAGCTGTCTTTGATCAGTGGGTTTTGGTCAGTGGTTGTTGATCAATGGCCACGAGACTTTGCATAATTATGATAATTAGTATGCATGTGGGATTGGGGGGGGGGGGGGGAGAGGGGGTAGAAATGACTGAAAGATTAATTGGCTCTGTTTTGAGTTCTCTTCAAAAAAAAAAAAAAAAAAAAATGAATGACTTCATATAGGGAAAAATATATATCACATGTGCAGGACACCTTAAACTAGTTTTTTTTAAATTAAGCAGCAAGGCAGAACAAAATCAGGGCTGTATCAAGACACGAGGACTAAACCCCAATTCAACCAGACCCAGAACTGATCCGGAATTAAAACAGGACTACAACAGTTCAAAATCAGGACTACTGAGGACTTAACCAGGACAGAACCAGAATCAGAACTAGATGATAATAGCACTAAAAATCATCATAGACCTGCACTACACTTGTTTTTAATTCTACCAAAGTACAATATTTAGATTGAGAAAAGTTTATATAATTATTTAGCCTTGTTGTGCAAACAAGCCTGCAAAACTTAATATAGAATTTGAAAAATAACAAACCTAAAAAGAAACACTAGGTACGAGATACATGAGTACCTATGATACGGTGATACTTTTGGTAAACAACCATTTGACTAACATGTGTGTCTCACCTGCTCTTGTTCCCTCTCTGTTCCTCTCTTTCCCTCTTTGTGCTGACAATCAAGCCAAACACCAACATCATCAAATATACAGTTGAAACCAGATATTTACACTCTTCAGATAAAAACACAAACACTTTTTTAATTGTAACATCAAATCAGACTAAATGTTTATTTATTTTTTTAGATAAATCATATTATCATAAATATTTTAGATAAATATAAAAAAAACATATTTGTTAACTTTAAGAGTAAAGAGAGAAACTATCTGTATTTCTTAATTGTAAATGGCACCAAATTGTATTCAAAATTGAGCCACACAGATGGAGCTCCACAATTCTTTTCCTGGTGTTTTGGTTGATATCTCTTGATTTTCCCATTTTGTCACGGCTGCCGAGGCGAGCCGTGTGGAGTTGGAAGGACCCAAGATGCAGGCAGTGGATGAGATGCTGGTGAGGTTTATTTACAGAGGTGTAGTGGCAAACAAGCAGTGGGACATAACAAATAACTGAAGACACCTAAACTGGGAGAACTAAAAAAATAACAGACCTGGGAGCATACGACAACGGGATGAGACGCGCAGAGACGCAGACAAGGACCAGGACACCGTGGACCACAGGGTGACACAGACGAACCAGCAACAGGCAGGAGAACACACAGGGCTTAAATACACACACCAGTAATCAGGGGATGAGAGACAGGAGGGCAACACAGCTGGGAGGAATCGGAGCTGACGGGACAGGGGAAATGTAAACTGAACACACTCACATCAGACAGAGACCTTCATAATAAAGCAGGAAACTCAAACACGGGGAACCAAGAAAGACAGAACTAAACAGACAGCTTCACAAACAAACGGGTTGACATCATAGACAGACAGAGACACAGACGCAGACTCAAAGGCAGACCAAATATAACACATAGAACTCAAACAATCATCATCAACTAGAAAATGATAACAAACTAAAAGCGCTGGGTCACCGACCCAGGACCATGACACATTTCAAAGAAACAGACTCTGTGTTTTGCCTTATATGCACACAGGTGTGCCACCAGTTTACTCACATGGACTCTACAAACCTATCAGAAGCTTCTCAGCTCAGAATGGAATCGTCTGCAGTTTTCTTATCAATTAACAATAAACTTAGTGTACATGTACTCCTAAATTTGATGAAAGTGATAAAAATAGACAGCTCTTTCTCTCTTTATTCTGACATTTAACTAATTCAAAAGATATTTCAATATTTATTTATCCAAAACAAAACAAGTTTATTCTAAATTGATGTTGTAAAGTAAAAAAATGTTCTTGTGTTTTCCATGAAGTGTAAATATCTGGTTTAAACTGTGAATATCCTGCTGTGTATTGAAATTCCTCTTGTTTTGCATAGAAATATACTGAACAACATACAAAGCATAATATATAAAATAACATCTACCTGAGTTTTTTCTTTGAAAGAAGCCCCTTATGTCCATTCTTGTATATCAGTACATTACTGAAACCGATTTATTTAGCCGTTTATTTATTTATTTAAACACACACGTAAACTAAGACTCTCTAAAGAAACAGCATTGTTGTTGTTCGGCTTTTCATTTCGCCATTTGTTGATTCACTTGAAGAGCAAGTAACGTAATATGGGTCAAGTGATCAGTTTGATATCAATCTTTTGTGATGCACCGTCATATTTACATTATTTGTACAGTACGAATGATTTGCTTTGGTACCTGGTCAAACTTCAGTTCTCCTCTGTCTGCCTGGCTGCGTTACTCCAACAGCGCACTCGCAGGCAGCAGCTGCCCCACCCCCTCGCTTAGTCGCTTAGTGTCTGAGCTCGGATCATACCTGTAGAATGACCACTCAGTAGCTTTCTTATGATGCTGCTTTATTGAACGTGTATCCAGCATGGGTTATAACAGCACAACAATGGGTGTGGCAGCTAAGAGTGCACATAGACAGCCCTGCCACAAAGCATGTCATGGTGACGTAAAGCTGCAACGCCCACCTGCTCAACACAGGCAACCCAGTATATGACCCCCCCCTCCCCCCACCTTTTCATGTTATTTCCAATAACAAACCCCAAATAGAACAGCAACGACACAATGATAACATGTGACACTATAATAGCCTCTGGGCGGATCTCTTAAGGACCAGGCACAATTGGCTTACTGTCAGCCTGAAGAGCAGTGTCCACAAAACAGGACTTATTAAACATGTTAAACCTTTAAGGTAATTAGCTCAACCAGGTAACAGCAGCATTGGTTGCAGCTCAAAACACAAGTGCAAAACAGCAACAATACAACATTCCCACTCCCCAGTCCTTCCTTCCCTCCCATTACCCCAGTGTCTACAGATCCAGCCTCTTGACTGGCTTGCGTACCCGGCTGTACCTCGTACCCTGATCCGGTACGTCGGCGTGAGTGGGTGCAAGGGTTGGGGCCAGACTAGGGGCCAAAGGTGGGGTCTCTGGAGTGGACACACCAGTGCACTGAGATGGCAGCTCCTCAGTGTCCACAGTGGGTGTTGGAAGTGGTTGTGGCATAGCCCGTGGAGATGGTTCGAGGCGGAGATGGCGGCGGTTCCGTCGCAGCACTGCACCTTGGGGTGTGGTGACGAGACCTCGGAGTGACACTCTCCTTGGAGATGATGGCCGGTGTTGCCCAAGCCTTCTCCTGGTCCAGCTTAGTTAGGACAGCATCCCCTGGATGGAGTGGAGGTAGGGGCTTAGTACCATGGCGGTGGTCGTAGTAGAACGCCTGCTTGGCCTTCTGACCAGCAGCCCTTCGTTTAACCTCTCTTTTGTTGGGCCATTTAGGTTGAAGATTATTCTCCAAGGTAGGCAGGGTTGTCCTGATCTTCCTCCCCATAATAAGTTCCACTGGGCTGAAGCCTGTAGTGGTACAGGGAGTAGACCTATATCACATTAGTGCTATCAGTGGGTCATTGTGCCGGAGGATTTCCTTTGCAGTCTGTACTGCCCTCTCTGCGTGACCATTTTGCCCACTAGAACTGAGGGCCATTGTCACTCACCACCTCGTCAGGGATCCCAAACCTAGCAAAGGTCGACTTCAATTTCTGAACAACCTGGCCACTGGTCGTGGATGGTAGGTGCAGCATTTCCATAAAACGTGAGTAGTAGTCCGACACAACAAGGTAATTATTCCGGTTGTGTTCACAGAGATCCAGGGCTATCCTTTGCCATGGACGATCCGGCAAAGGTGTGGAGATGAGCGGCTCCCTTGTCTGTGTTGGCCTCTGTGCACTTTAAATCGTGCTGTGGTTACACACAGTCAACAGTTTCTCTTTGGTTAGTTAAACATTTGAAAGAAAAGTTGAAACAGTTAAAGTAAAGAAGGATTCCTAATGTTAGTGTGATAATGAGATCAAAGTGAAATAATGAATAATAAATGAATAAAAGAAAACTATTTTAAATAGTCTCAAACTCTTCAAACACTGAGTGGAAAAAAGAGGCCTTAATAGAAAAACAACAACAAAACAGGAACAGGTGCAGAGAGAGTGATGGTGTTCAGGATCTTTACACCAATACAGGAAGTCTGGACCAGATCTCAGTTTAAAGGAATCTGATTCTGTGGGTGTTACCCGACAGATGAACAGAAAATAATGCTAATTTGAACAGGTTTAGTTCAGTGTCCTGAGAAAAAGGCTCTTTACGTTGGTAAAGACTTTTACGTCACCCCCGGTGACGGGCCCCTTCTCTATGTGTCCCTGACACCGGGTCTCATGATCCCTGATCGTGGCTCTCCCCGAGAGACTTAAGTAGTTCCCAACTACACTCCATATATACGAAACTGAAAGTATACTCACACGAAGTCGTTCCCAGGTGAGGTCTGCTTCAGAAGTGTGGATCCGTGCCCATCGAGGGGGAGGCAGACGCTATACAACTGGCCCAGCAACAAACCGTACGTCCTGGGACTTCTCAACAGGCCACCTAGGGCCCTGGCTGACGCCCGTGTTTGTGTGACCTCCTGATCACCAAAAGGATCACAAAAGCAGGAAGCTCACTACACAAGAAAACAGATCTTTCAGATAGGATGTGCCTATAATAAAGCCTCCCCCAGCACCAGAGTAGCTGGAGAGGTTGTCAGAGACAAAGGAATGTCTCTGATCCTGTTGCTTGAACGAAGACTTACAAATTTAAGTAACACAATGACAACATTTAACAAATTGACTCCAACAGCACCTCAAACAAAAATCCCCCCTCCCGTGACATCACGTTCCACAGCCCTATAGGGAGTGTGTCCTCCAGTGCTCGTTGTCGTGTTGTTAACATCGGTTCACCCTCATACTGTCTGTTTCCCAGTGAATTCTGAGCCTTGGTTTACCCCAGTTTAGTTTCGTTGTTTTTGTATCACTTCCGAGCCTGCAATAAAGCAGTGTTTAAGTTTACGTTCTGCCTTTGAGTCCAGCGTGTGGGTCCTTTTTCCTGCCTGTGCACAGCTGTTACATGACAAAATGGCTAGCTAAATGGTGGTTTGCTTCTCTCCAGCTTTGCTCCCACAGTGCGAAGCCTTACATGTGGAGTTGGATTGATTTATTTGGTGATTTCAAATTGGCCATAGGTGTGAATGTGAGTGTGAATGGTTGTCTTGTCTCTCTGTGTTGGCCCTGTGACAGACTGGTGAACTGTCCTGCCTCTCTCCCTCTGACAAGTGGGACAGACCCCCTCCCTCAAGATTCAAATATATACATATACACATGCCTTTTATATTTGTCATGTTGAGAAGCTTTCATCTTATCAACACTCATGGGAGTATTTGTTTCACTATTTAATCTTTATATCTGCCGTTACTCACTTCCTCTTCTTGATGGGTTTTCCATCCGCCTGTAGCTGCGCAGCTACATTTATACATGTACTCTGATTAAAGTTTTTCTGTAAATATGAACTCATCTTAGTTACTTAGTTACAGTACACGGGATTTTTTTTCTCCTTTTAGTTTAAAATACACACAAAAGTACTTTTGCTATAAGTTTCTCCTCTATGTGCCACAAATGCTTCACCAATCTGTGCTGATGCAAAGGTGCCTTAAACAAGTGATGAGAGGTATTTTTACTGCTGCCTTCAAACATCATTCATAAAGCCACACAAAATTAATAACTCTGTGTTTCTACAAAGTTACTGAAAACAAACGCAAACAGAGAAATGAACTGAAGCTGAAGTGAACACAGAAAGAGGAACAAACTGATGTAATCTGACCCCCGGTAGCCAGGTGTGGCAGCTGTATTTGCATATACAGTGAAACTACACGTCTGCCAGTTTAATGTAGGTACTGATGAAGCAGACAGGTACCAAGTGAAAGAAGAAGACACAGCAGACGTATGTATTTCATCTTTTCATTTCTTTCATTGTAATTCTGTGTCTTCTTTCCTGTTGCAAAGTGGATGATGGGTCAGCTTGCTTCCTGTTGAAATTAAATAAATATTTTAGTTAGTACATATTATTAAGCTGAGCGAAGACCAAACCAATTGATTATACAGGATAATGTTCACCTCTGTAACGGGGCCCTGACACAAAACATTTAAGAACCTTTGCTCTGGACAGAGAAGACTGAGGGAGACCACCCTGTGCACTGTCTCTGTGTCTGTTGGTTGGACTGAACCATGAATTTGGTCTTTTGTATATTGAGACACGAGTTATTTAAGCATATGATGACTTTACGTGCTTTGACATAACCTGTTAATGCCTCTGGTTGATGAACTCTGTTGGTAATTTATCATGTTTCGGATTCAGAGAGTTCAGTCAGTCCTGGTAGTGAAACAGGACAGGATATTCAAAACTCGTACAGTTCTTAAAACAACTGTTATTATAGATTAATATGCTGCACATCATTTATGTAACTAAATCATCAATATTTTGCAGTTCAAACATTTCACTTGATAAGAAATTAAGTAGCTAGGGGCAGGAAGCTCATCAAAACATTAGAACAAAGCAGTGAGACTTTAAACTTGTTTAACCAGTCGAGCGGTGTAGGCATGTAAAATCATCAATACAGTGAGCACCTGCATTCAAATTATTAGTATCTAAGAGAAAAACAAGGAAGTGAGCTGAAGGATAAAACACGTTGAATGTGGACATTTGGTGAGCTTTAATTTATGTTAATTATATTCATAAAATTATATTATATATATTAATTTTATGTTTCTGTTAAGAATGTGCAGATGAAACTGATTTCTTATTTTTTGGGTATGACAACTTCTTCATTAAATTATTATGTGAAAATGTTTCTTTAAATCGTGCTGTGGTTACACACAGTCAACAGTTTCTCTTTGGTTAGTTAAACATTTGAAAGAAAAGTTGAAACAGTTAAAGTAAAGAAGGATTCCTAATGTTAGTGTGATAATGAGATCAAAGTGAAATAATGAATAATAAATGAATAAAAGAAAACTATTTTAAATAGTCTCAAACTCTTCAAGCAAAGAGAGGCCTTAATAGAAAAACAACAAAACAGGAACAGGTCATATCGTGGTGCAGAGAGAGTGATGGTGTTCAGGATCTTTACGCCAATACAGGAAGTCTGGACCAGATCTCAGTTTAAAGGAATCTGATTCTGTGGGTGTTACCCGACAGATGAACAGAAAATAATGCTAATTTGAACAGGTTTAGTTCAGTGTCCTGAGAAAAAGGCTCTTTGGATCTGTTAATTTTAAAGCCTGGAGGAACCTGTAAGAACAATGAAAGAGATGAAATATTTATTCACAAGTTTAACCTTTACTGTTTTACAAAGAACAAGAAAGACGGTTATGTAAAATTTAGCCTTTTGAATGTATTACTCCAGATCTCTTATTTGACAATTATATTATATTATATTATATTATATTATATTATATTATATTATATTATATTATATTATATTATATTATATTATATTATATTATATTATATTATATTATATTAAACACATCAGTACCTTCATATCAATCAAAAATCTCAATAAACAGAAACGAAGCAGAATTATTCTCACTTTTCTCTTTCATCAGGTGACTGCAGGTGTTAAAAACATGGAAAGGTATCACACTCAACACCTCACATTAGATTCACTGCTACAAGAACAATTACAGAAAATATTTCCTTCATGCAGTAACTATACAACACATCTGTCTACAAGATAATCATCTGTTCTTTCTTATGTTATCAGTTTATTTTAACCCAGCACTGTTAACAAACACTAAATGCTTTTATTTTGTTTAATTTAACACAAGAAGCTGTAATGATAAAATGTTGTACTACAGCGACTCATAGAGATCCAGGCTACATGACAGTAACTGATCCATCCCATCTGAAAGGAGACAAAACTCTGAAAAGTGCAAAGACGGTTTTTACACAGCCTGAAATGTAAAAGTTTAAAACTAGACAGACTAAAGAGGACAGAAATCATTCAGTGTGAAGAGCTTCAGACTTTATAGGCTTGTTGTTATATATATTCCTCTAACTGATGTTATTCCTCAGACCAGACTCTCCCAAACCTGAGCCTGAGCCTGAGCCTGGACTCAGCTCTGTGACTATGAGGGAAAGATCCAGTCCACAGGGAGTCCGTCCTGACTTTAAAAACAGGAAACTGTCTCCTGATGAGAAGTAAGAGTTGCTGAATGTTAAACGTATCTTACAGCTGTCCACTTCAACTTGCCTTCCATGAATAATAAGTGAGAGTTCTTCTTCTTCTTCTGCTTCTTCTTCTGCTTCTTCTTCTTCTTCTTCTTCTTTTTCTTCTTCTTCTTCTTATTATTATTATTATTATTATTATTATCATTATTATTATTATTATTCACCTGGTGATAAAAAGAACAAAAGGCAGCTGAATTAATATCCTAAAGAGGAAGAGCTTCAACCTTTATAGACTTAATGTAATGTTATTCTTGTGACTAGTTCTTAGTCTGTGCACAGTGTTGGGGAGTAACGGAATACATGTACCGCCGTTACGTATTTAAAATACAAAATATGAGTACCTGTATTCCGTTACAGTTACCGTTTAAAAAGGTGGTATTCAGAATACAGTTACTTTGTTGAAATAAATGGATTACACTGCGGTACTTTCCTGTTTCACATTGTCGCGGGTCAGGACTGTTTGGGTTTTGTTTGACAGCTACGTTCTGTTGTTCCAGGCGGCAGCGTTACGGTTGCCATGGTTACAGGGCGATGCTCTCTCTCTCTTTCTGCGACTGTGTGTTTCCTGGGTGAGAGAGCGCCTTTTCGTTGTTGTTGTGCTAAGCTAACAGGCAGAATGCTACAAGCATAGCTCTAAAGAACGTAGCATCATGGGCAGTGTAGTCCGTGTTGCAGGGAGAATGGACACAAAGCTTGTTTTGAAGCCAATGGACTGCTGTTATGTGTATGTGAGCGAGGAGGCAGAAAAAGGGGAGTGGAAAGGTACGAGTTGTCATCGAGCAAAAACGGGAGCTGGAAGCATGTAAATATAATAACCACTTCAGCCAAGAAGAGTGCCTGACGAGCCCAGTTGTAAGTAAGCTATTAAGACTCGACTGTACACCGTGTTCGTGTTTTCCTCCGAAATCAATACGTTTCGTTGGAGCAGCCTTTCAACGCCTCTCTCTGTCTCTCGCAAGAAAAGTTGACCCACACAACAAAGTAAAGCTATTTTTCGGCTACGAGCCGACAGGGACCCCGCCGTATTAGTCAGAGGTCCCTTTACTACAGTTCGGAGTCGTGGACCTTCAGTAATAGTAATAAATCACACAGCAATAGTACATTCACGTTGTTGTAAAAAGCATGATAATATATTAAGTAATCCAAAGTATTCAGAATACGTTACTGTCATTGAGTAACGTAACAGAATACGTTACAGAATACATTTTAGGGCATGTATTCTGTATTCTGTAATGGAATACATTTTAAAAGTAACCTTCCCAACACTGTCTGTGCAGCTTTTGTATCTGATCGCTAAAAATAAAAATTTTTTCTCTCTCATGATGTTTTTCTCTGTTCACCAGGATCAGTGAGACACCAGATGCTCCTGAAGCTGATCCTGGACCCACATGTCTGTCTTTGAAGAGTGATCGGTCAAAGGATGACTTCATCTACTTTAAAGGAACAAAATCTGTTGCTGCTGAGGAGTAAGAAAAATGTCAAATTTACCTTATTACTGTTAATACAACTGCCCTTAGTCCTGAAGTTTAAGAGCTCCTGGACATTTCATTCATTCATTCTTCATTCACTCATTTCTTTTCAAGCTCCTTAGACTATGATGACCTGGATGACTGAGAAGCTTCACAGACATTAATTCATTCACTCAATTTACAGGCTGTGCTAACTTTTCTTTAATTTTTCATTCATTTAATAATGCTGCTGTGGTCTCGTACGCCAAGGCTCTTAATTTAGTGATCAGTGTAATCAGTTTAAAGGATTCAAGCTAAATCAACTTAGTAATAAAATATTCAAAGAAAATCATCTTGTATTTTTGTACAAAATGGTTACAGTTTCTTCACGTTGTCTCCACAGAGCTGATCAGGAGAGTTCAGATGTTTCAAGTCTTCAGCATCAAACTGATCTGGACTCAGTATTTAAGGTTTGTACATGTACACCAAACTCTGTTTGTAATTATTTTAAATTTGCACTTTTTAGAGTATCAACGATATTAACGTGTCTGACAGGAAAAGAAATCCAATACTCGTCATATAATAATGGCAAAATTCAACACAATTCTTGTTAAATTAAAGTTTCAAAGTGCTGAACAATAAGAAAACTTACAATGTAAATTAAAAACAATTTAAAATGCAAAAGAATGAGCAAGAAAGAAAACCCACACACATTATTAAATCCTGAAAAGGATTTGATAAAACCATTAGCAGCTAAATATTCATTTTGGAACAGCTGATTAAAATATAAAGAATAAAGACAGAGTAGAGCCCAGAGCCAGGAGAGAGCAACAGATCATTGAGACCTTGATCAAAGCAATCTCAGGATTATGATGCGAACAGAAGGCAGATTGAAATTTTAAAAAGATCTGATTGTTTCTAATATCATGAACTAAGTGGCAACAGATTGATAAAATTTATACTGTAGAGATAAAATTGGGGGGTCAAAACGGGCTTTCATGAACTCATATGTGAGGCCATTTATGTACACATGCATATAACAATTTATTATCTTTTTTTATTTTTAGAAATGACAAAGAGTGTTATTCAGAATGTTGTAAGGAAAAGTATTTTAAGAAAAATGATGCAGTGATGTTATGAAACAATGAAATGTTGAAATTCTTTTTTTTCTCTGATTGGAGTTTGTTTTAAATTTTGTTTTAAATTGTTACTTGATTATTTTTCTACTCTTTTTTTGTTCAATCGAAAAGAAGCACAAAATATATCTGTAAAAAAATACTTTTACTATGAAAATCAGATTTTTCATTAATTCAGGTTGTGTCATTTATTTTCCAGAGGCTGGAGGAAAACATTATCACTTTTGTGAAGAACGAGCTAAAGAAGCTGCAGAATGATCTGAATCCAGATTATTCAGAGTGTCAGAGGGATAAAGAGGAGGTGTTGGACAGTGAGGAAGAGAAGCAGAGAAGGAGCAGCAGAGAGGCATTTCTGAAACTTGCAGTTAACTTCCTGAGAATAATGAAACAGCAGGAGCTGGCTGACTGTCTGCAGAGCAGTGAGAGGATTTCTCTTCATAAATTCAGTCTTTACAGGAATGAAATTGTCACATTTTCTATAATCATAACACTCATGTTTCTGTTGCTTTCCTGTAGAAAATCCTGATCCACTTTGTGAGAATACATTTAAATGTAACCTGAAGAAGAAGTTCCAGTGTGTCTTTGAGGGGATTGCTAAACCAGGAACCCAAACCACTCTAAATGAGATCTACACGGAGCTCTGCATCACAGAGGGAGGGACCAGAGAGGTCAACACTGAACACGAGGTCAGACAGATTGAAATGTTTTCCTGGAAACCAAACAGACCAGAAACAACAATCAGGTGTGAAGACATCTTTAAAGCTTCAACTGGAAGAGACAAACCAATCAGAACAGTTCTGACCAAAGGAGTGGCTGGCATCGGGAAAACATTCCTAACACAAAAGTTCACTTTGGACTGGGCTGAAGACAAGACCAACCAGGACATCCAGTTCATTTTTCCATTCCCATTCAGAGAGCTGAATTTACTGAGGGATAGAAAGTTCAGCTTAGTGGGACTTATTCATCACTTCTTCACTGAAATCAAAGAAGCAGGAATCTGTAACTTTAAAAAGTTCAAAGTTGTGTTCATCTTTGATGGTCTGGATGAGTGTCGACTTCCTCTGAACTTCCACATCACTGAGATCATCACTGATGTTACAGAGTCCACATCAGTGGATGTGCTGCTGACAAACCTCATCAGGGGAAAGTTGCTTCCTTCTGCTCACATCTGGATAACCACACAACCTACAGCAGCCAATCAGATCCCTGCTGAGTATATAGACATGGTTACAGAGGTCAGAGGGTTCACTGACCCAAAGAAGGAAGAGTACTTCAGGAAGAGACTCAGAGACAAGGAAGAGGCCAACACCATAATCTCTCACATCAAGACATCACGAAGCCTCCACATCATGTGTCACATCCCAATCTTCTGCTGGATCACTGCTACAGTTCTAGAGAGCGTGGTAAAAACCAAACAGGCTGGAGGAAAGCTGCCCAAGACACTGACGGAGATGTACATTCACTTCCTGGTGGTTCAGACCAAAGTGAAGAACATCAAGTATGATGGAGGAGCTGAGACAGATCCTCTCTGGAGTCCAGAGAACAAGAAGATGATTGAAGCACTGGGGAAACTGGCGTTTGACCAGCTGGATAAAGGAAACCTGATCTTCTATGAATCAGACCTGACAGAGTGTGGCATTAATGTCAAAGAAGCCTCAGAGTACTCAGGAGTGTTCACACAGATCTTTAAAGAGGAGAGAGGAGTGTACCAAGAGAAGGTTTACTGTTTTGTCCATCTGCGTGTTCAGGAGTTTCTGGCTGCTCTTCATGTCCATCTGACATTCACCAACTCTGGTATCAACCTGCTGGAAGAAGAAGAAACAACCTCAGTGCAGAGTGGAGAATCTTCAGTAAGACAGTTCTACCAGAGTGCTGTGGACGAGGCCTTAAAAAGTCCAAATGGACATCTGGACATGTTTCTCCAGTTCCTCCTTGGTCTTTCACTGCAGACCAATCAGAATCTTTTACAAGGCCTGCACACACAAATAGGAAACAGCTCACAGATAAATCAGGAAACAGTCAAGTACATTAAAGAAAGAATGAATGACACTCTCTCTTCAGAGAAAAGAATCAATCTGCTCCACTGTTTGATTGAATTGAATGATGACTCTATAGTGAAGGAGGTCCAGCATCACCTGAGTTCAGGGCAACTGTCTAAAGTTAAACTCTCTCCTGCTCAGTGGTCAGCTCTGGTCTTCATCTTACTGTCATCAGAAACAGGTCTGGATGTGTTTGACCTGAAGAAATACTCAGCTTCAGAAGAGGCTCTTCTGCAGCTGCTGCCAGTGGTCACAGCCTGTAAAACAGCCCAGTAAGTATCCAGTTTAATCCTGGCAAGAGATTACTTTAAAGTGTTTCTTTGAAGACTTTGGAGAGTTTACTGATATTTATGTTTCTAGGTTGAGTGGCTGTAACCTCACAGAGAGAAGCTGTGAAGCTCTTTCCTCAATTCTAAGTTCCCAGTCCTCCAGACTGAGAGAGCTGGACATGAGTAACAACAACCTCCAGGATTCAGGAGTGAAGCTGCTTTGTGTTGGACTTGGGAGTCCACAGTGTATGCTGGAAACTCTCAGGTTGGCTGATTCTTTGTTTCAGGAGATTTGGGTATTTCACAACTGTCATTATTTTATAGATTTAATTTCTGTTGTGGTGTAAGCTCTGAGAGAGAACAATAGAGTAGAAGTGAAACACACACACTTCATAAATCAGAAAAATATAACTTTATTTATGATTGTCCATCATAGCAAAACAGACAGAAAGTCAATGTGTTTTGTTCTTTTTTTAAAGTGAGTTCACAAAAGCCAGTTTGATTGTTTTTTTTAATAACTTTAATTGAAATCAGAATCTGTTAGTTCGACTGCATGTACATCAGCATATTCAGAGCAGTTCATTACAATGATGTGACATGTTGATGTGTTTGAAGGCTGTCAGGCTGTCAGATCACAGGAACAGGCTTCACCTCTCTGGCCACAGCTGTGCGCTCCAATCCCTCCTATTTGAAAGAGCTGGACTTGAGCTATAATCACCCAGGAGACTCAGAAATTAGGCTTTTGTCTGCTCTAAAGGAGGATCCACATGTGAAACTCGACATGCTCTGGTAGGAAAACAGAATTTTTTTTTCTTCAACATATTATAAGGAAGAACAGATATTTACTTGATGTGATTTAAGGGTTTTTTGTAACTATTGACTTGATGGCCAGTAATAATAGTCCATCCAAGCACCTGAGATATCAATGGAAAGCATAGGATGTCTTCTACTTAGTATATCAGGACTTAGTAAGGTAGCTCAAATAAGTCAAAAAATATAGACCAAAAACAAATGTCCATTACAGGGGACATAAATGAATACGCTGGTTCTACTACTGGGTGAGCTCCAGTGAATTGTATCAACAGAGAGGGAGAGCATGGTGCATTACACTGTAAATACATTACTTTATCTTTAACCACCTCTGCTTTCAGTGAGAATATAAAACAGGCAGAATTTTTCAGCTCTGACTTTGTCTGTTCTCTAGTTTTTATTAAAGTTATGAAAATGTTTCTAAAAATGTTATCTGTAGCATCAAGTGATTTCATCCTCACTCTGTCTTTAAAGAGGACATAAGGCAAGCAGGGAGTGGACCCTACATGCAGGACTCACTAGTCAGATGTTACTAACAGCTTTAATGAGGCTGGATATAACCTAAGCAACTAAACAAAAACAACAGTGTTGGGAAGGTTACTTTTAAAATGTATTCCATTACAGAATACAGAACACATGCCCCAAAATGTATTCTGTAACGTATTCCGTTACGTTACTCAATGACAGTAACGTATTCTGAATACTTTGGATTACTTAATATATTATCATGCTTTTTACAACAACGTGAATGTACTATTGCTGTGTGATTTATTACTATTACTGAAGGTCCGCGACTCCGAGCTGTAGTAAAGGGACCTCTGACTAATACGGCGGGGTCCCTGTTAGCTCGTAGCCGAAAAATAGCTTTACTTTGTTGTGTGGGTCAACTTTTCTTGCGAGAGACAGAGAGAGGCGTTGAAAGGCTGCTCCAACGGAACTTATTGTTTTCGGAGGAAAACACAAACACGGTGTACAGTCGAGTCATAATAGCTTACTTACAACTGGGCTCGTCAGGCACTCTTCTTGGCTGCAGTGGTTATTATTATATTTACATGCTTCCAGCTCCCGTTTTTCCTCGACGACAACTCGTACCTTTCCACTCCCCTTTTTCTCCCTCCTCGCGCTCACAGACCCATAACGTGTATGGCAGTCCATTCTCCCTGCAACACGGACTACACTCCCCATGATGCTACGTTCTTTAGAGCTATGCTTGTAGCATTCTGCCTGTTAGCTTAGCACAACAACAACAACGAAAAGGCGCTCTCTCACCCAGGAAACACACAGTCGCAGAGAGAGAGAGAGAGAGCGTCGCCCTGTAACCATGGCAACCGTAACGCTGCCGCCTGGAACAACAGAACGTAGCTGTCAAACAAAACCCAAACAGTCCTGACCCGCGACAAAATGAAACAGGAAAGTACCGCAGTGTAATCCATTTATTTCAACAAAGTAACTGTATTCTGAATACCACCTTTTTAAACGGTAACTGTAACGGAATACAGTTACTCATATTTTGTATTTTAAATACGTAACGGCGGTACATGTATTCCGTTACTCCCCAACACTGAAAAACAATAACAGGAACAACCTGACTTTATACCAAACAGATCGACAGAGGTTAAATGAACAATGAAGGAGGGGGCAACAAAGAGCAGAGTGAGACACAGACAATAGGGCTGAGTGGACACACCCGGGGACACAGCTAAACAAACACAAATTGATGAGACAGGGGAAGCAAACATGAAGCACATTTAGATGAGGAACTGTCAAAATAAAACAGGAAGTAACAGGATACTGAGAGTGTGACAGAGACACATGAACTTGACAGAGACAGAAAGGTAGACAAACATAGAGACAGAGACTCAAGAAGTGACACAGAGAAAGCAGTGAACAAACTGAAACTCCAGGAATCAAAATAAACAATCACTATAACCAGGAGTATGAAATAACAGAAGTAAAACTAAGCACAAATGTATACTAAATAATTAAGAAATCCAGGAGCACTAAATCAAATACATATCTAGTAACTAATAACTATCAAAACTCAGATTATAAAAAAACAATCAGAGAATAATAAAGATCAGCCAGAATATAGAGTCCAAAGACAAAATCTGGATCAAAGCCCCCAGGACCACAACAGGTTCAGCAGCAGTCCAGGCAATTAACTTTGACAAGGTGGCATTTGACTCTTTTTGCAATTTCAAACAAACAAAAAGATGTATATTTACAACGATACAGTCAGAGTACACTCAGAAGGAAATATATCCACGGTTAAAATAAGTACATTAATATCTGTGATAGACTGTAGAACAGGAGACGAGCCCCCCCATCAGAACACTTAGAACACGCCACAAAACTGATAATGAGCAGGCAGAGGGAGGTTTGTGTTCACACCCCCCCGTTCAGTGCTGCCCGTTAGTGATGTGCGATACCACTGATTTCCTTTCCGATCCAATACCAAGTAAAATTCAGGGTGGTATCGACAATACTGATCCGATACCGATACTTTGTACAAAAACTTTTATCTTTTATTGTATCTCAAATTATAGCGTCATAATGATTACGGGACATCAGATTACTTGTTCTTATCACTTAATAATGCAGAATTCATCATATAGAAATAAAAAAAAACAAAACTGAAGTTGTGGTTATTTGAGCATGTTGCCTGCCTGCAGCACTAAAGGACTCCGTGGAAGACTTCTGTCTCGCTCTAGCAGCACCTGTCCCTCCCCTCCTCTTCAGTTCGCCTCAACATACGCTCGTTATATTCTGTGATATGATTTACTCTGAGGTGTTTGACATGGTTAGTGATGTTGCCACAACACCTCACTTTCTTGCCACATGTATCGCAAACCACGTTTTGGCTGTTTGTGGCTGTAAAATACGTCCTCGCATGACTCCAATTACGCTCAGCTATTGTTGTGAGTGTGCACGCCAAGGGGCTGCGACACATTTATACAGCTATATTTCGCACATGACTATGAAAGGCGGAAGAGGAAGTAGTTCCTTCCAATATAGACAATCCGAATGATACAGTTTCTTTCCACCTTGTTCCTGTTAATGATAAACTACAATTTTACCCAAAATTATTAAAATATCGATATTTTAATGTGAGAATCGATTCTAGAACAGAAATGATTGGTATCGGAGTATCGGACTACTGCGGAGTCGGGGGTCTGCTTGTCTCCACCCCAGGGAAGAGGGTAACACTACCTGGGTCTAGGTACAGTTTCCCCCTCCAGGGGCAAAGATACCTGGACCTGGGGTATAGAGTACATTTAGGGAGTGTGATTGTGTGTACAGTGTCTCTTTATGTCTGTCTCCACATTGGGTGAGTGCTGAGTAATTGCATATGAGAGCATGAGGGTGGGAATGGATGTCTGTATCTGTGTGTGCCTGTTTGTCTGTGTCTATATGTCAGGTTGGGTATCAGATGCCTCCTCTCTAGGGACATCTCTGGCCCTCCAAGGTATGGAGGCCTATCTCCCCCCACCTATTTTTTGCCTCCTTAACCTTTTTTTTTTTTTTGGTGCCTTTTATCACCGTTCCTCTTCTCCGCTGTTTTTCTTTCCCTCCGTATCTTTCTTTCTCCCTTACCTTTCCCCCAGTCATATCTGTCCCGTGAGTAACAACTGAAAATAAAATAAAATAAATAAACAATAAAAACAAAGGTCAATCAAAAGGCCGGGATGGTCCATTTAGTAAAGTAAATCCGTTGGGCATCTTTCTTGGACTTCTGATGGCAAATGAACCAAACGGGACAGGCGGAAAAAAGCAAAAAAAAAAAAAGCAAAAAAAAGTTATTGCCACTGATATTTCTGGTGGAAATATCTCATAAACAACAGGAGAAAGAAATGCTTTCTGTTCAATATAGTCACAAAAACCCAGGAAGGCCGAAAATAGGTGTAAATAAACCAGACTGAAACCAAGAAATGCTGCTGCAAGAAAGTATGACACCAGTACAGAATCAATCATGAAACCAAGAATAATCAAAAGCACAAAACCAGAAAAAAACCAAACATCCCAAAACTCCAAATGCTGGGTCCAAAGCCCAGGGATCATCACATCATGTATCCTTTTTGTTTCATTGTCCCCTCCTTACCACATTTATTGTCATCCCATACCAATGTTTTGGGTCAGACTGTCTTCCCAGACTTACTCTCTGGAGCTTACTGTCTGCCTTTATGCCAATAAATGCAGAACCACTGTAAGCTTTGAAACTGTGGTTTGACTTTCCTAGTGTAAAAAGAAAAGTGAAGCAAGTTATTTGTTATTTATGCAGAGCAGATGTGAAAATAAAATCATGTGAAAAAGAATTCTTCTTAAAATAATTACTCTTAAGTTATTCAATTACTACACAGGTTATTGCTGAAGATATCCTACAAGTGTGCATTGCTTTATACAGGGAGTGATTTATACAGGATGCATGTCTAATACACTTCAGTGTCCTCAGGTTGTATTTAGGTAATTTAAGAACCTGATACAGACCAAATGGTTTCTTGTTTTAATTGTCCATTGATACATGGGACCTTAGAACTGAAAGTGTATTATATATTTCATTTTATTACAAAATAAAAGAAAACACAAGCTTACTTCTCTAGAAAAGATGAAGAAGGCCATGTTTTCACACTAAAAGATGATGTGCTCATTTCAGTGTGGAGCCTCAAGGAGTTTGGTGGATGAGACCAGAGCTAATGAAATGTAAGTGTGTTTTTGACTTATTAGCTATATTTACATGACATTTTGCATGCTGGATGAAAACCATGCATCACATTAGCTGGTAAAGAAATGTCCCCACATAGTCCGGCAGAATTTTCTATTCAGATATAATTTAGCCTGCAGTAAGACTGGCATGGATAGAGGACCAGCTGTAACAGCACCAACCTTGTGGTTACTTTATAATATCTGGTGCAAAATCAAAGTTACCAGAGAGGGAGAGTTTAGATTAATTAAATTATTGATCTACTTTAAACAGAATTTGGCTTCAGGAGTCAGGTTGTTCTTTATCTGTGTTAACTCGCATTAGATAATGTACTGGGATGAAGAACGTTTTCATTTGATAATGAAAACAGAAAAATCTTCCTGTAATTCGAATACCCTGCTGATGCTGAGTGATTCTGATGATGACCTCATTTTCCACTGACAGGCAAATGTAAAAGTTTGGCTCTGTTAACACTAAACTACCAAGGAGATGATTTTTTACCCATCACCATTTAAAAATCTGTTAGAAGAAGTCCATATATCACAACTTTGCTATAATAGATTTGTCCATTACATAGTGGAAAAAGTATGACCACGTACATCTAGAACCATCAGAATTATTACATCAGAATTATTTTGACCCTGGTGAAATCAGTGTAAAATAACACTGCGGGTTTCCTAGCAATACATTTACACACAAATAAAATGTGCACATAAAATGAAAAAAAAAAAATCAGATAATATCACTTTGATGGTTGTGTTTAGTGTTGGTGGTGCTGTGATGCATATGATCTGAATGTGAATGTAAAGCCTGTATACTTATAGTTATATGTTCATATTTATTCCAGTCACTTCAAATAATTATTGCTGATAATTTTGTCTTTTAAGATTTCTTTCTTTCTCCTGGTAGGTTTGCATCACTGCTATGTACTTGTGCAGAAATTGTGGGCTCAATTAAAACAATTGTGCACAATTTTGAGGATTCCCTTTACTGGACTGGATTGGCAGAGTTTATTTCAATGTTTTGTTTTTATTTTGTGTGTGTGTTATTTAACTGCAAATAGAATGCTGACTGGATTATTTCCTGCTTGAACATAACAGGATCCATGAACTACATTTAAGTAAAAGAATTGAATTATTATTTAATGACCATTATTTTCTATGTATTGACACATTTGAGTTTTATCGAAGAAATTGTGTTTTTTGGGTTTGTTTCATTTAATGTTTGGGGATGATAATTACTGCAATATGTTTGCATCCTTTGTGTTTTTCTCTGGCTTTCAGTCCTTCACTGACCCATGATTAAGTACAAAAAGTTATTTGTCATTAATATTAGTCCAGGATATCTGAAAATGTGCCACTTTGACCTAAATAGTGTAACAGTAGTACAGAGGGCACCTGATAATTAGAAGCATGACTGTGGCTACAGATGAAATGTGAGTACTTTTATAATAATCACTCTCAGATAAATATGTAGAATGTTTATGCTTATTAAAAAAACTGTTTACTGCAAGGTATTTTTGTTAAATACATTTTTCTTAAACTGTCTGAATGTGTCAGTGTGACTCTTCTCTGCATTAGGTGTATTCAAACCCTTAGTTGGGAGTAAATGTGGATTTTCTGCTGCCTCAAAAGAAAGGTCAGTTTCTCAGTTTATAAAGTTCAACTTTAAGTCTGGATTTTGGCTCCACCTCCAGCTAAACTGTGACATAACTATGAAAATGCTGAGATACGGACTTCCTGTGAAGTTGTCACTATGCTAGTGATGAGCAAAGCGAAGCTTCGTGAAACATTTGAAGTATTTGTGCTTGTGATGATGGTTTGAAACAATCTGAAACACACACGCGTACATCATTAGCCACAAACACACAACTATGGGCATGCTAAGATTTGTCACATGGAATGTGCATGGAGCTGGCTCTAGGGAAAAAAGGTTAAAAATACTTAACCAACTTAAAAAATTACAGGCAGACGTTGTTTTATTACAAGAAACCCACATGCCTGTCACAGGTTTGAATAAACTTAAAACACCTGAGTTTCCTAATGTGTTCTCAGCCTGTTATAATTCTAGACAAAGAGGAGTAGCAATTCTAATACATAAAAATATTAATTTCACAGTACTCGATACAGTTATAGATCCAGAGGACAGATTCCTAATCGTCAAACTATCTATACTTAACCAAAAGCTAGGTATTGTAAGTATATATGGTCCAAATGTTGATGACCCCTCATTAACATTTATCAGCTCAAACATCAAACGACATGAATGCTTTAAATGCATCAATATCAGCTCTTCTCTGACAGCATGGTGGGAGTTTCTAAAAATGACAGAGTCTTCATTAATCCCATGCAAACGTACACCTATCTGGAACAATCCGGACGTATTACAAAACAATAATATGATAAACTTTCCAGATTGGAGTTGCAAAGGAATTTGTTACGATCCAATGTTGTCAGTGTTTTGTTTTAGGCGTGACTGTTATGTGTTTCCTGTTTTACTTTGAAGGTCTGTCTTATCTCAGTGTGTTCAGTTTACGCTTCCTTGTCTCGTCAGTTCTGATTTTCCCCAGCTGTGTTTCCCTCCTGTTGTCCATTCGCTGATTGCTCCCTCTATGTATTTAAGCCCTGTGTTTCAGTTTGTCATGGTTGTGATCTCCCCCTGTGTTGTAAATAGTTTGTCGTATAGAGATGGAAATAGTTGTCGATACTTTTTCTTACTCGGTAGCTGTAGGGGTGAGAAGCCATTTTTCTTTGGGAACCTTTTCTTCTGTTTTTGTGTAGGGAGGCAGGTAAGACACCTGTAATTTTCGTTTGGGGTTTTCTGTGAAGGTAAGCCAGGTGTATTTCATTTCTGGAGTTTTTTGTTAGTTGTTTTGGCCATGCTCACCCTGATGCCTGCTACCTTTTGGGACTTAAGTGTGGGGGCATTTCTCCTTTTTATTTTTCTTATGTTGCACGCTGGGCTGGGGTGTAACAAATTAAATACTTGGAACATATATTGGAAGGAACAGAATTTATTTCGTTCGACAGACTAGTTACACAATATGGGATCAACAAGAAACGATTTTTGGAATATCAACAAATTAAATCCATAGTAAAAAAGAAATTTAATCCCAGTGAAGCTGAATTACAAACACCACCAAGTGTGGTACAATTTTTTTTTTTTTTTTTTTTTTTTTTTTTAAAGTCTAAAACCCCCCCATATTATTGTCTAAAATATACAGAACACTTTCTAAAATAGATGAATCAATATCCCTTCCTATTGCAAAATGGGAAGCAGATTTATCAATCAACTTAAACCCAAACCTTTGGTCTCAGATATGCTTAAAAACCTTTCAATGGATCAGAAATCCCAGTTTGCAATTAATACAATACTAAATATTACACAGAGTGCACTATACTGGTCATAGGATGTTCAAGATGGGCTATACGCCTTCCAACAACTGCTCACACTGCACAGCAAATACAATTACATCCACGCTCTTTGGTTCTGTCCACCAGTTCAGAAATTTTGGCGTGAGATATGTGAAGACTTATCAAAGTGTCTGAAATGTAACATTCCAGCCTCCCCTTTAGTATGCTTGCTGGGCAACTTGGATGAGGTCACTGCAGAAATAAACACAGCCCACGTTGTTTTTACGGCCCTATGCATTGCCAAGAAAATGGTCCTCATTAACTGGAAAAATAAAAATAATCTTAATTCTAACCAATATAAAAACCATCTAATAGATCACATTAGTCTTGATACAACCTCTGCCATCACATTTGATCAATCCCTTTGGGCTCCTTTGATCGGCTTCATCACCTAGTGGGGGTGGGGGTCATGGTTTGGTCCTGCCTTCGCTATTGTGGTTGATATGGGGGTAGGGAAGGCCTTAGGGCGTCCGGGGAGTTCATAGGGACGTTTCCCTAGAGGGTCTAACCTGGGGGATGTGACCATGACCTGGTTAGGAGCTCTGGGGGCTCTTAGATGGTGTTTTCCTTGTGGCTGCATACAGCGGAGATGGGGGAGGTTCTGTGCTGGCAGACGTTGGTTACTGGCCTGGTAGCCTGGCTGCCCCTGGGAGGGTCCGGGACGGGCGTGGAGGCTTGGGGGTCTGGGGTGCTCCGCCCCCCGGTCTGGGGTGCTGGCCGGGCCTTGGGGGCTTGGATCCTGGCTGTTGTGTCGCAGGAGCAGTGGGCGGGTGGGTGCAGGGGGGCTCAGCCCCAGTGCAGGGGACCTCTGGTGCATCGGCCCAACTAGGGGGCTCTCTAACTGGTGGGGAGGTTGTTATATCTTTGCAGGTGGTCTCCTCACTACAGGAGCTCACTCTGAAGGTGGGGGGAGAGATATAGGAGAGGTGGAGAATGAACTCAACCTGGGTGTCTATTGTCTTGTGTAGTTTGGGAGATGATTGGATGATGGGGTGGGTGCAGTTTTCTCTGGGGTGGAGTTGGGTGGGCTACCCCGGACTCTGTGGGGCTGGGCGGTGCTGCTGCTGCGGGCCCCGGTCCGGATGGGCCTGGGCCCCCTTGCCCTGGTGGGTTCCAGAGTGTGGGGGTGCCTACTGGGGTCAGCGGGGGAGCTGGCCCCAGGGAGGGGCCGCTTCCTCCTCCCTTTCTTCCCTCCCCATCCTCAGCTGCCTCCCTATTCCCGCTCTACCACACCCACCCACACACGCAGGGCTTGGTGTGCAGGTATGTCACCAGGGTGCAGGGGAGGCACTCCCCCTCTGTCCCCTTCTGGCTGCCTGTGCTTCAATTTTATTCTGCAACCTAGACATCCACATTACTCACACTCTCACATAACACACACATATAGGGCCTTGGGGGTGGGCACGTTTTACAGCATCCAGAGGATGGTCGGTGTACTCCAACCCACCTCTGGCGCTGGTGCCCTACCCTCAATTTTAAATGCATTTAGACACCAAGGGTTTTCGGGAGGAGCTGTGCTGCTCTCTGAGAGGAAGCAGGAACCATGCTCTCCTGTGTTTTAAATGCACTTTAGAACAGCACACAGCAACACTACATATGAGCGGGCGTAGGGAGGTTTGAGGTCTTCACTCACCCCGGTTCTGTTGGCCGTCAGGGCTGGGGGGCTGGGAGGAGGTGCTGGCCGTCAGACTGGGGTCTGGGATGCGGGGCCTCCCTGCTACTGCAGATAAGGAGGTGGTCCGCTTGCCTCCACCCCAGAGAGAAGGGTTACATCTCCTGGGTCTAGGTGTGGCTTGCCCCTCTGAGGGCGGGGGTACCTGGACCTGGGATATAGAGTATGTTTGGGGAGTGCGACTGTCTGTGCAGTGTCTATATGTGTCTGTCTACACGTTGGGTGAGTGCCGAGTACTTGGTTGTGCATATGGGGTGGGAATGCACGTTTGTGTCCGTGTGTGCCTGTTTGTCTGTGTCTATATGTCAGGTTGGGTCTTAGACTCAACCTCTCTGGGTACATCTCAGGCCCTCTAAAGTACGGAGGCCTATCTCCCCTCACCACACTCCCTGCCGGTGGCTGATGCCCTCAGACGTTGGTGTGTTGGTGGTCCTTGTCGTCTGGGGCTGGGCGCTCATGTATGTACCGGCTCACTCCTGGTTGCCGATTGGCGGGGCCGGGCGCCTGCGGCCCGGCTGGGCTCCTTCCGGGGGGTGGGATGCCCTCAGGCCTCTGGCCTCTGGGCCTGAAGCTCGGTCCTCTTTGGCACAGCTGGCTGCCGGCAGAGCCTGCGGGCACGCCACTGCAACCCCCTCTGGCCTCTGCTCCGTAGCTGCGGGGTGACCTCTCGTTTGGGGCTCTACTCAGCTCTTCCCAGGAGGGTGGCACGGTTCCCCCCCTTTTGGTGGTCCTCTTACTCTGGGGCCTCTGGATGTCTGGGCCTGGATCTCCTCAATACCTGCTTCATACCCTGGTGGACGGGGCTATGGCTCCCCACACTCCCTAGCAGATCGTTACATGGAGAAACCTTTGGAATACAAGCATGCTGATCCACACAGGTGTGCACACAGGTGTACACACAGGTATTCACAGACGCGGACTACACCTTTCTTGGCTGCTGCCTCAAAGCACATTGTGCGCTGTCTATCTTGCGTGCTGCACAATATCGTTTATTATTTAGTATCTATTGTTATCTAATGCTAGCTAGTTTATTGTGATGGTGCTGTTTTTTTTATTATGTTGCTCTTTGTTGTTTGCTTTCTCTTCTGTTTTTTTTTTTTCTCCATACAGGTGATCCAGGTTGTTTGTTTGTTTGTTTGTTCCCCCCCTTCTCACCGTCTCTTCTCCCCTTTGGCTTTCTTTCTCTCCCTCTCTTTCTTTCATTCTTTCTCCCTGTCCTATCCCCCAGTCATGTCTGTCCCGTTTGTAGCAACCGAAAATAAAATAAATTCATAATTATAATAAAGGTCAATCAAATGGACCAATATGGCAAGGCCATGATGATCCACTTGGTAAAATAAATCCGCTTGGCATCTTTCTTGGCCTTAAGACAACAATTCTGATGGCTAAAGATCCAAACGGGACAAAAAAAAAAAAAAAAAAAAAATCAGAAAGAACAATGTTTGAAATGCACAGGAAACAGGGCTGCACATAAGTGGTCCGCAGGTGCGTATTTGCTGTCAAAATAAAAGACGCATACCATATAAGTTGGAACCCTCATTTGTGTACATTAGATGTTCTGGAGGAGGACAGACATTTGTTCAGAACTCTTAAAGATGTCGAAGAAGCAAGCTCCGTAAGCAATTACTTAGGTGTTCCTCCACCACAAAAGAAGCGCGTATTCTCTGAATTTCCGGGAATACTTTTATTTTGACAGCAAATGCACACCCGCGGACCACTTATGTGCAGCCCTGACTATAAATCGTGTATGTTACTGTGTAAAAATAAATTCTTGATCCATCAGAAGTGTAAGTGGGTCAGTCAGAGTTGCTAAGAATGAAAGTTTCATAGAAGATTTCATAGGAACTGCTTGGGGTCATTTTTGACCCCACTTGTGGAAGAGTGGGGTAGTGATACAAAAACTGCATTTTTTTTTTAATTAATGAAAAAATAAATAAAAATGCAAATGACCTCATGTTACAAACATATTTTATGTGGAATACCTGGTATATGAATATATTACAACTTTGCATTTTGAAGAAAAACAACCCAATGACCCCACGTGTGCATCTAAGGGTTAAGTATGTTTCCTGTTTTACTTTAAAAGTCCCGTGTCCTATGTTCAGTTTGAGTTTTGCTTTTCCCGTCTCATTATGTCTGATCAGTCCCGACTGTATTTCCACCTGTTCCCCATCCTCTCGTTATCCTACCTGCATATTTTAGTCGTCAGTCCTCCCCTGCTAGTTGTTGCGTCATACCCTCACCATGCTGTTTTTCTCCTCTAAGGTAATAGTAACATTCTAGTTCTCCGTTTCCTTTTTTTTTTTCTCACAATTTTCCCAGCGTTCTAGTTTGAGCTTCATGATTTGAGTTCCTAGTTTAGTTGTATTTTATGTTCAAACATTCTCCAGCAATAAAGTGCATATGGATACTACATCCTGCCTGCCACAGGACACACCTTGACAACATCAAAGTGCAGGTTTTTCTTCTGGTTGCTTCCATTGCAGTGGTTGTAGTTCATGCAGTTTTGGTCAGTCAGTTTAATAATCAGGATCATGAACAGGATCAGCTGTTGTAATGAGTGAATGAAGTCAGACTGTAGATTTTCCTTCTTCTAGCTGTACTGACTGACCTTTGACCTCATGTGTTGATGACTCTTCACCTCTGTCTCCTCTAACAGGGAGAAGATGATCTGCAGGGTTGTTTATAAGAGTTGCCCTTTAAATTTGGTTGAATTCAGTTAAATTAAATGAACTCAAGTTGCTTTACTACAGCTCCAACTTGCTGTAGTGTGCATCTTGTTGTTACTTGAATACTCTTTGAAATGCAAGTTTAGAACTTGTTGCGTTTCCAGTAAGCTGAGAAAGACTTTAAAAAAGCTCAGTTCTAAGTATAAAAATGTCCCACAATTCACACGTACACACACATTGTTTTTTTTTTTTTTTTTTAATAAGACACAGTTTGAACATGAAAGGTATTAATGTTTACTTGAGATATATATATTTTTTTCATCTTTTCACTAAAGTCTCTCATAGAATAGTAAGAACCAAAAGTTACATTAAACATAACTCAATTTTAAGGGAATAACCCATTTAAAATCAATAGTCAGTGGAAAAAAAGGAAAATCATTATACTCTACATTTGTGAATGAATTTTGATCTAGTACAAGGCACTGATCACTATTTTCTTTTTCTATAAAACTTTGGTAATTATATAACTGAAATATAAAGGCAATAAACTTGTGAACTTGTGAACAATTTGTTTGCTCAAGTACAACAATTGTGCACAATTTTGAGGACTCGCTTCGTTGGACGGAGATCATTTCAAAATTTGCTTTCGGTTTTTGTTTTTTTTGTTATTATTTTGAGGATCATTGCAATATATTTGCATCGTTTGTTTTTTAGTCCTTCACTGACTCATGATTAAGTACAAAAAAGTTTATCTCTTTCATTAATATTAGTCCAGATTATCTGATACAGATTAAATGTGAATACTTTTTTAATAATGACTCTCAGATAAACATGTAAAATATTTATGCTTATTACAAAAATTGTTTATTGGAAGGTATTTTTGTTAAATACATTTTTCTTAAGCTGTCTGAATGTGTCAGTGTGACTCTTCTCTGCATTAGGTGCATTTAAACCCTTAGTTGGGAGTAAATGTGGATTTTCTGGATTTGTGGATTTTCTCAGTTTATAAAGTTCACCTTTAAGTCTGGATTTCGGCTCCACCTCTAGCTAAACTGTGACATAACTATGAAAATGCTGAAATACGGACTTCCTGTGAAGTTGTCACTATGCTAATGATGAGCAAAGCGAAGCTTCGTGAAACATTTGAGGAAATTTGTTCTTGAGATGATGGTTTGAAACAATCTGAAACCATCTCCACAGTGGCACCTGCTGGCCAATTTTGCTAATGTCACACCTTGATCTGTGAAACGGTGACACAGACAATTCCTGAACAACTCCAAACAAAACCACTTATTATACCAGACCATCAATCCTCAAAAAACAAGGCATCTTGCCATTTATTGGATATTCAAATTGCCAGACATTTCATTTTATACAAAACAAAATGGGCAGGGATAGCTCAGTAGGTACAGTGGTTACCCCATGATCAGAAGGTCAGCAGTTCAGCTCCACTGAACGGTACCCCTGAGCACAGTCTGTGCGCTTAAGTTAACTTGCCAAATTTAAATTAGCAACTAAGGAAGCACAAACCTGATACTGAGAAACAGCTCTTGTCTTTTGTGGCTCACTTTGCTGCTGCTTCAGTGGCTGTGACATGAACTCTGCCTCATGTGTTCAGAGAGCTGCACACTTCACCAAACAGTCACTTTTAAATACACTCTAAGAAATAAAATGTTGTATTTACTCCACCCAGTTATGTCAACTGGTTCCACACAACTGGGTTAGTGAAATATAAAATGTATGATACATTTAACTTGAACAAGAAATTTTAAGTATATCTGATAAATCTACTCAACCAAAACAAGCTCTACTGAAACTATAGGATCAAATCACTTTAACAGAATTGCAACTTACTCTATATAAGTTTGAAAATTAAATAAATTAATTAAATCAAGTTATTTAGTTAACCTAACTTTAATAACACTTAATGTAAAATATACATATATATATGCAAGTGCTTTTTAAGTGCAGGAAGAATGTTAAACAGAAATTATTAAAAATGAAAAGTGTTGTGATTCCAACATTTTTAACATTAACTTGGCTTAAGTAATGTAAACTTGCTTGGGTTACAATGAAAAGCTCACAATCCAGGCCTGTAAACAACAGGTAGAAATTACAGTCTGGCATTTTTGTTCATATTTAGAAGAAAACTTTTCTTCAAAACTTAAACTAAAGTCCAAAGTTAGGAGCAGTCTTGTTCAGTGCTGGATGGTGGTAAAAGTTCAACAGGAACAAAGAACGCAGAAAAGTGAAAAGCTTTGCTGAACTTCATGTGGCAGTTCAAATTGAACCGTTTTTTTTTTTTTATTTTCTAAAGAAGAGTTCAAGAGCCTTAAAACCAGTTCCTCTATAGTTCATTGCAGGCTGTGCCACTCAGTTTGTTTTTCAGAACCTACACCTTCATTGATAGACTGTTTCCCTTTGCCACATCACTAGGAGCTTGTAGCACAGTGTATCCTTCTCTGAGGACACCAATGTCCTCAGGTGAATCTGCAGAGTCTGCTCTTTCATGTCTGACAACATATACTCCCAAAGTCAGCTGCTCTGTTTCTCTGCTTGCACTAAGATCCACATCCTTAAAATGAAAAATAAAAAAGTTAATTGCATTTGGATACATATGAAGTCCACCTTCTATTTGTGACATGTTTAGCAGCTGGGGGAGCGCCTGGTATTTTTGGCACTGTTTCTGGTTCTTCTGTTGAAGGTGCAGCTGCTACGATGCCGAGTAGACTGACAAATTTTACTGATTCTTTTTCTAGACTCTTTCTTCCCCACTTTCTTTTCAGCTCCACCTTTTTTTTCCTTCACTTTTTCATATCTCTGTTTCATCAACCACTTGTTGCATATTAAACTCTGATGTTGCTTTAAGACATTTAAAGAAATAATACCAAACAAAAGTGAAACTGAGTGTTAAAAAGCTTCTGTCACTTTTGTGCTTTACATGCTGCATCCTGTTGTGTCCACATTTTTGAAAGATGTCAAAGTGTGCATGATGGTGGATAAAAACAAAGCTGGAGCTGATTTAATTTTGGTGATCTTTATTGTGATCTCCGGTGACTTCAACCATGTATCACTGGACAATACACTAACAACATTCAGACAATATGTGGACTGTCCCACCAGGGGAGAGAAAATTTTAGACCTACTGTATGCTAATGTCAAGGATGCATACAGCTCCTCCTCCCTCCCCCCACTTGGTAGGTCAGATCATAACCTGATTCACCTCACCTAACAAGCCGTGGGTGACTAAGGACATCAAAGCCCTCCTCAACAACAAGAAGAGGGCTTTCAGAGGGGGCAATAAAGAGGAGATGAGGAAGGTCCAGGTGCTACTAAAGGACAAGATCAGAGAGGCTAAGGACAATTACAGGAGGAAGCTGGAGTGGAAACTCCAGCAGAACAGCATGAGAGAGGTGTGGAGGGGCATGAAGACCATCACTGGATTCAGGCCAACCAACAGCAGGGGAGCTGAGGGAGGTGAGAATAGAGCCGACGAGTTGAATCTGTTTTTCAATAGATTCGACACCACAGTGTCTGCTCCCACCCCCACAACCTCACCTGTAGTCAGCCTGGAATCCAGAGCCACACCACTGTGCCAGCCTCTCTCTTCACATGGAGCTGTTGCCTCCTGTGAGATTCCTGACACCCCTCCCCCACCCATCACCTTCACTCAATACCAGGTTGAGATGCAAATGAGGAGACTTCACTCAGGCAAGTCTGCTGGACCAGATGGAGTGAGTCCCTTCGTCCTCAAGGCCTGTGCCCCCCAGCTGTGTGGAGTCTTTCTGTCAGGCGCAGTGGCCCGTGGAAATGGGATGGACTCAAGTGCAGATTCAAAACCGGAGGCCAGGGGTGAGGTGTAACGAAAAGAGATTTTATTTTACAATGCTCAGAGGCTAACAGAAAGTGCAGACTAGAATCAATGAACATAAACTAGATGTCTGAGGCGAGAGAAAATACTGTGATGATAACTAGATGGCAGGGATAACTGGGTGCAGGTACTGGGTAGGGGAAACTGTGGCGGGCCAGGGCACTGAAACAGAGGAGAGAGCAGTCAGGGGAATCCCACAGAGGGTTGCGAGTGAATCTAAGGATAGTACACTGAGCTGTCTTACAAGCTTGCAGGTGGGGGTTGCGTGGAGGGGGGAGGCAGGAGAGGTCCAGGTGGGTGCTGCATGCAATGCAGGGAGGCAGGCAGGAGAGAATGGCAGTTCCAAAACGGAGAGGGATTACCGGCGGCAGCAAACTGGTATCCAGGAGAGCTTGGTAGGTGGGTTTCAGAGGCTGACGAGAAAAACAGAGATACGGTTAATACACACGACGAGTCACCAAGGAACGGACGTGAGGCCGAGAACTGACTAAAGTTGGCAGATAATCTGGCGAAGACCAGTTGAGTGCGCCGGTCATAAATACTGCTGGTACGATTGCCATCAGGTGAGGAACAACAAAGACTCCACCCAGTGGGGAGGAGCTGATGCTGTGGAAAACCACCCAGACCACGACACTTTCATAAACTGTTTATGCTGAGTCTGAGTCTGCAGAGGGTCCCAGTGATGTGGAAGACATCATGCCTCGTCCCTGTACCAAAGACGCCACGTCCCAGTGGCCCCCAGAATTACAGGCCCGTGGCACTGACCTCCCACATCATGAAGACCCTGGAAAGGCTCATCCTGGACCAGCTGCGACCCATAGTAAGACCACATCTGGATCCCCTTCAGTTCGCTTATCAGCCTCGTCTCGGAACTGAGGACGCCATCATCTACCTGCTCAATCGTGTCTACACCCATCTGGACCAGCCGGCGAGCACTGTGAGGGTCATGTTTTTTGACTTTTCCAGTGCTTTCAACACCATCAGGCCGACCCTCCTGGGATGATGAGACAGAGTACCGGGCTGTGGTCGACTCCTTTGTCACGTGGTCTGAGCAGAATCATCTGCAGCTCAACGTGGCAAAGACCAAGGAACTGATCGTGGACTTCAGGAAGACCAGGAAACACTTGACCCCTGTTTCAATCCATTGTGGAGGACTATAAATACCTTGGAGTACACATTGACAATAAACTGGACTGGGCTAAAACCACCACAGCACTTTACAGGAAGGGCCAGAGTCGTCTCTATTTTTTGAGGCGACTGAGGTCCTTCAACATCTGCCAGAAAATGCTCAGGATTTTCTGTGAGTCTGTTGTGGCCAATGCGATCCTCTATGCTGTTGCATGCTGGGGGAGCAGGCTGAGGGTTGCAGATGCCAACAGACTGGATAAACTGATTCGTAAGGCCAGTAATGTTGTGGTGATGGAGCTGGACTCCCTCAAGGTGGTGTCGGAGAGGCGAATGTTGTCCAAGATAAAGACAATGTTGGATAACACCTCCCACCCACTCCATGACATGCTGGTCAGTCACAGGAGCTCGTTCAGTGAAAGACTGAGAGTATTCCAGTAAAATTCCAGTTGACCCCCACCAGTTTGCCTATAGGGCAAATAGGTCCACAGAGGATGCAATTTCCACCGCCCTCCACTCTGCTCTGCATCACCTGGAGAATCCTGGGACATCAGTATTCATTGATTCATTCATTGATTTCAGCTCGGCCTTCAATACCATCATTCCAGACATTCTTATAGACAACCTGGACTTCCCCCCTCCACATGTGCATGGATCAAAAACTTCCTCACAAACCTTTCACAATCAGTCAAGGCTGGCAACCAGAGACCATCCACCCTGTTTCTCAGCACTGGCTCACCACGGGGATGTGTGCTGAGTCCACTCTTATACACCATCTACACCAGTGACTACACCCCTGCAACATCATCATCAAATTTGCAGATGACACCACTCTGATGGGGCTCATCACCAACGATGATGACACCGCCTATAGGGATGATGTCCAGCGACTGTCAGAAAGGTGTAACTACAATAACATCACCCTAAACACCAAGAAAACAAATGAAGTGGACTTCCCCAAAACATGAACTGATCCCCCTCCCCTCTCCATAAAAGGTGACTATGTGGAGAGGGTGTCCTCCTTTAAGTTCCTCAGCACCCACATTTCTGAGGACCTATCCTGGTCCACAAACACATCAGCCCTAGTAAAGAAAGCCCAGCAGCACCTCCATTTCTTGAAGGTTTTGAGATGGAACAGGCTGCAGACTGAACTCCTAGTGTCCTTCTACCGTGCCACTATCGAGAGTGTGATGGTGCACGCCATCCCTGTGTGGTATGCTGGTTGCACAACAGCTGACAAGAAGAGACTACAGAGGGTCATCAGAACTGCAGAGAAGGTGATCGGCTGTCCACTCCCCTCCCTGGACTTAATTGCCTGCTCAAGATGTCTCTCCAGAGCCAGGGCAATTATAAAGGACCAGCTCCATCCTAACCACCACCTCTTCAACATCCTGCCCTCTGGAAAAAGGTTCAGATCAATCAGGTGCAAAACCAACAGACTAAAGAACAGCTTCGACCTGTGGGTTGCCAGAACTCTTAATGCAAACTAAGAGTGTGAACAGACTTCCCCAACACATCCATTCTGACACTGCTGTTGATCATCTATGATCATCTATAAAAAAATCTATGGTTTACCTTATAAATCCCTCCATAAACTGCAGTTGGTTCAAAATACAGCTGCTCGTATTATTTCCAGAACTAGATCCACTGAACATATAACACCTGTTCTTAAACAGCTCCATTGGCTCCCAATTCACCTCCGTGTCAATTTCAAGATCCTGCTTCTCACTTTCAAAGCACTTCATAACCTTGCTCCTCCATATCTATCCGATCTTCTCCATACATACTCGCCCCTTCCTACACTCCGCTCTTCTTCAGCTTCCCTTCTGTCAGTTCCACCTGCTCGCCTGACTACAATTGGACTCAGAGCCTTTAGTTGTTCTGCCCCGAGACTTTGGAATGCACTTCCACTTGCTCTATGGACCACACACTGTCTCACCACTTTTAAATCACTACTCAAAACCCATCTGTTTAGAATTGCATACACCTGATCTGTCTTAGTCCATTTTTACCTTGCTCAGTTTTTATATTTGCTTTTATACTTTTATGACTGTTTATGTCTAAATTTTATCTACCATGTTTGCTATATATACATTTTTCTTATGTTTTTTATGGTATGTTTACGTGTTACTGTAAGGTGACCTTGAGGGTCTGAAAGGCACCTATAAATAAAATGTATTATTATTATTATTATTATTATTATCAAAATCTCTGAGGAATTTTAATACAGAAACTTGGAACTCTGAGTTATAATAAAATGAGTGTGAAATATAAAAACATTTAAAACAGATAAAATAAATGGAGGCGACTGCACTCACCTCCATTTTGCATGGGGTTAATTTGCATAGCAGAGCTCTCCAAACTCTTGAATATTCATCACAAGTGTAGATACAGGAAATAATGACGTAAACCCTAACAAAAACAATTGGCTGCACAGCATGAGGCTGGAGGAGACGCACCAGTTACATCAGGAAGGAGATGAAAAAGCATGTGAACTGGTTGAGACTCGTGCAGCAAACAAGAGATTCCTCCCACCAAACATATTTGAGTTGTCCTGCGGGATGAGCCCGACTCACTGGTTCAAAAGACGCCGAGGTGATAATGATAATAATAACAAGTTCAAATGGATAACGCTCTTTTGTTGTTCTTGTATAATTTGGAGCTCTGAGCTGTTTATTATATAGACTGATGGCAAAGTCTGCATAAAAACAGAATAAGAAAATTAATTTAATTTAAGCAACTACTGAATGATGGCTGTGAACTTGAAGTGAACTCATTTATAATATTGCTTTTTCTATATTATAATAACCTGCTGACTTATGATGTTTAAAACTTACACTGTGATATACATAACATGTTATTAACATTGTCAGCTCTTACTCCAAGATGGGTTTTTTTTGTATTTACTGACAGTCAGCGGAAGAGTCTGAGAGTTAACAGATTTTAGTGTTTCCCTTTTTATTTGTTAAAATAGCGCCACCTTGTGACATTTCGTTATACTACAGCAAATACTACTCTGGATTCAGTGGACTGGATAGGTTCAATGTTCTTGATTAAACTTTGAACATACAAGTGTCTGTGTTTTTATTTATTTTTTCTTTGCACATCTACTCCATCCTGAGACACCGATTTTTGAGTTCAGATGGCTGGTGCAGGGTTGTTGGTGTGGAAGCTTTATAGGAAACAAACTTCAAATAAACTTGGGGAGAACAGTCCCATGAATTTATTTTTTAAGACATGACTTAAACAAAGTGACTGACTTTATCCAGGTTAGTTCAGACCCTCAAACTCATGACCTGAACCCTTGAGTTGGGGTCCTAAAGTAGGAGACCGAGCGAGGCTTCAAATCTAATCAATGAAAGTTTTAAATTGATTGCGTATCTAACAGAGGGCTAGTGTTGTGTAATGAAGATGGAGTAATGTGGTTTTGTTAAAACATGGGGAAGATGGGTTTAAAAATTCAGGGATTAATTTCTTCATACAAACTGTTTCCTGCATTGTTTGAGAGTTTTTAGACTCACAGAAAGTTTAAAAAACAGTATTGTAAGTTCTTCTAGATCAAATAAGAGATTCAGATTTATGTGTTTGTGTTGGTACTGAAACTGGTTTCATTTTAATAAGTCACAGGACATATTAAGTCACCTCCAAGAAGACAGTCTACAGGAAATATTCCCCATAGACTCCAGACCACAAAAGCTAAGTAGTTTCCTTCCAAGACATCAGTGTCACAACAGCTACACAAACCTCAGTCAACACAAACAACACAAACTGACTGAAATTTGTTGGTCCTCACTGGTTGGTTTAAATAAACTCAGTAAAAACTAAGTAATGGCAGCTTTTTGTATTCTCCTAAAATCTCTTCATCGTGTGCAGAATATTGTAAGACCCTGCGTATATCAGCAAATACCAGAAAACTTTCATTCTAGAAACAGGAACACAAAAACCAAAAGGTACAAACACATCACCTTCTCCCATATAAGCACCACGATGCTCTTAGTGGTTCGTTAGTTGAATGTGAAGTTGTTTCTGATTACAAAGCTCTTGGTACTGTGTGGGACTTTCTCTGAGATGAACACAGGAAGTGTTTAAACCTACTTTCACCTCACAGTTTAATTTTGAATGAGACAACGTCACAACCCGACAGACGATCTCACTTTAAAGTGGTGTGACTGACTTGGCTGATTAGTGAACAGTGAAAACTTCTAATCAGTTCACAAAAGGCCGAGTCAAAGGAGTGTCTGAGTCTCTTTTTCCCAAACCTTCTCTGCTCTCATAAGCACTTCACCAACAGTACAAATACCTATGAAACACTTTGCTTTTACTTTAATTACAAATTAAATAATTTATTTAATGCTTGCATTCAACAAAAATGAATCAGCCATTAATTTCACCTGACCCTGAACTTTTGCAAGTGGAAAAAAACATTTTTTTATGTTTTCCTGTAGATCACGGCTTCCTCTTGGACTTTTTCAGGTGGAACTCTTTCTATCCAAATGACTTTTCTCAGACTTCCAGAAAGTAGTCACAGAGCGTCCTCGTGCAATCAAAACAACCCTAAAGTTCACAAAATAGGTCCTTTTGAATACCCGTTCAGTTCAGCTTCTCCCAAATCAAACCTGAGTCATCAGTCTAATTCAAACTGTGTGTGACAAGTGCTTGATCACATGTGTAATTATTATCAGGTGTAATTTTGATGAGTAATGCAAGTTAGAGTACTACAGTCATACTAACCCGACATGAGTCAGCACTTAAACTGTGTATGTTGATACATACTCTATATTACCAAACGTATTTGCTCAACTGTGTTCACACACATATAAAACTGAGGGACATCCCATTCTTAATCCACAAGGTTTAATATGATGTCAGTCCACCCTTTGTAGCTAACTCTTCTGGGACGGCTTTCCACAAGGTTTAGGAGAGTTCATGGGACTTTTTGAACATTCTTCCAGACACATATATGTGAGGTCAGACAGCGATGTTGGACGAGAAGGCCTGATTTGACTGGCTGAGTTCCTGTCTTTGCCAATTATTTCAGGTTTGTTATAATACCACAAGCAGTTGAGGGTTGAATTTTTAGTAGCAATTCACTGAGATCCTGAGAACAGCACATTCTTTCACAAATGTTTGTAAAAGCAGATGCTGGACTTTAAACATCTGTGATTGGAACACCTGATTTGAATTTGATTTGCAATGGTGAGTAAATACCTTTGGTAATATAGTGTATTACTTTGTCTGAACCAGCTTATCCTTTATTATGTTTTATTATGTACTGTATGCTGACTCTAAGTTGCTGAGTCCCTGCTGTGTCTGTTTCAGCCTGGTGTTCATTCTTGTATTTGCTCAGGGTCCAGGATACAGACTGGATAAGGCACATTTAGAGAACACTTTTAAAACAAGACAACAAAATTGTTTTTCATGTTAGTAAGATTAAGAACTATATTTTATGTATGAGAGAAGAAGAAAACCTTTGGGTAAAACAGTTTGAATAAAACAGATGTCTAAACATGAAACAAACAAACAAACAAAAATTTTCCTCTTTGAAGCCAAGTTTCTAAAGAAGCTTTGGAGGAACGATTTCAACCAGGTTTGTCCATTATTAAAAAAGACATTTATTTGCCAATCATTCAACATCACCACTTGTGTATAACTCTGTTCATTTTATTCTCTTTGTGTACAGGCTGAGATTCCAGGTGTCTCCCTCAGATCATTTTCTCCAAATCAAAAGCATCAGATTTGTGGAGACGCTCTGCCTGCCAGACACAGCTCAGGGCAAAGAAACATTCTCTCCACAATATACAGGCCTGTATCATTTAGTGTCTGTATTTAAATGTATAAATGATCAAGTGTGAAAATACAAGTGTGATCAAACTTACATCTGAAAAAAAAAAATTAAATGTCAAACATTAAGTATTTAATTTTTGTTACATTTTAAAGGTTCAAAACTTTAAAGACATTAGGTTTATGGTCAGATATGATCTAGAAAATCAACAATCTTCACATTTCAGAAACTGGAACCAGCTTTAAATGTGACTAAAATAATGATAAAACAATCAATTCTCTAATCATTGACTAACTGATGAATCACTGCAGCTCCAATATATTGTTGCATTTGACAACCCACTACAGCAACTACAGAATAAAACCACTAACCAGACTGATGACAGATTTCAAACATGCTGAATATGAAGAGTAGTATCATTTAAACTCACATGATTATCAGCCATAAGAACAAATTCAGATTTATATTGATGTAAGGTATATAAATGTAAGTACAGTTTGAATCAGTGCAATATTATTTTCACACATCAATGGACCACTGAACTTCTCAGCTTCTAAAATGTAAAGCCTCATTTAGAAACTACACAAGTACATATAATGGTCAGGGATCAACATGAACCTGTCTTCTCTGTTTGACTTTAATCAACTCTGCAGTGGCTTCAACTCCATAAACACAAAGTCCAGCATAGAGCGGCTGAGTGAATGTGGTCTGGACTCTGTGGAGGAGAGTCATGGTTTCAGAGACGCTGCAGAAAGACAGAATACCTGCTCTGTGATCCAGGTACACTCCTACTCTGGAGGACCAAGGACCTGAGAGGTCAGTGTGGACTTTGTTATGATTAGCAGTTTGCTAACTGTAGCATGGGAGATGGGTGGTCTCGTATGGTGTCTTGCATTGAAATCTGCTGCAATGACCTGGTTACTGCGTTCACCAGATATCAACACAATTTCGATCCGCTCCTCACGTGTTAACCTCTACGACATGTCAATGGCTGTGAACAAAGAAACTTGTAAATAACTCATGAAAGAATAAAGTTACGTTGAAACCAAGCACATCATTGTTTTTCTTGTGACATTACCAATAAGTTTGATGTGTCACATGGCCCTCTTCCTATTGAAAAAACAAAAGTTGTATCCAAGATGGCCGACTTCTAAATGGCCACCATGGTCACCACCCATCTTGAGGAGTTTGCCCCCTCACATATACTAATGTGCCACAAACAGGACTTTAGTATCACCAACCATCCTCATGTTATTACGGTGTATCCATATAAATGGCCCACCCTGTATATTCCAGATGTGCTCATGCCACATTAATCCAGAGTCAAAGTGTTTTTTCAAAGAGGAAAATCTTAACTCTCTTCAAGCTATTTCCACATAGGGTTAGGGCCCTACCTGCTTCAACTTTCTTGTCTGGCAAGAACAAGACGTTTGTTCTGTAGAAACTTTTGCTGTTTCTACAAAAAGAATTTAAACCTACAAAGATTAAATTGGCCCAAATGGAGGGTGACTGTAAAAGTTGTATTAGAGAACTTAATTGTTTTTGTTAGTTCAGTCATGAAGCAGATTTATTCAGGTAATTTAATTAAAACATAATTTACTTAGAAAAAGAACATTAAAACAAAACTTTTCATTGCAAGTTTACAAGGACCCCCTACCACCACTGGATCCATCATCAGGAATAAAGACAGAAATCTGTGAAAAACTCAACAATACTATGTTATGCTGTTTTCATATATTAGGTAAGAAATCCTCAAAATACATTAAATTCAGTTTTATTTAAACAGTGCCAAATCACAACAGTTGCCTCAAGGCGCTTTATACTGCATGTATTCCTACAATAATACATGCAGATCAATGACCCTATGAGCAAGCACTTTGGTGACAGTGGGAAGGAAAAACTCCCTTTTAACAGGAAGAGAAAGAAAACAGGATAGAAGACATGCTGTGGAAGAGAGACGGAGATTAATAATGGGTATGATTTAATGCAGAGAGGTCTATTATATACTATATATATACTATACTATATAAATAATTTCCCCCAGGGATCAATAAAGTATTCTGATTCTGATTCTGATTAACACATAGTGACTGAGAAAGGTGATTGAAGAAGAAACACTTCCCCCAGCAGCCTACACCTATTTCAGCATAACTGAGGGAGGATTCAGGGTCACCTGGTCCAGCCCTAACTATATGCTTTAGAACAAAAGGAAGGTTTTAAGCCTAAAAGTAGAAATAGTGTCTGTCTCCTGAATCCAAACTGGAAGCCGGTTCCACAGAAGAGGGGCTTGAAAACTGAAGGCTCTGTCTTGCTGCAGCATTTTGGATTACTGAAGGCTTTTCAGGGAGGTTTTAGAACTTCCTAATAATAATGAATTAAAGTAGTCATGGATAGATAGAGCTGGGTGTCATCAGCATAGCAGTAAAAATGTATAAGGGAAGCATGTTTAATGTAAACAGAATTGGTCCTAGCACTGAACCCTGTGGAACTCCATAATTAAGCTCAGCATGTGAAGAGGACTCTCCATTTACGTGAAGAAATTGGAGTCTATTAGATAAATATGTTACAAACCACTGCAGCGCAGTACCTGTAATACCTACAGCATGTTCTAATCACTCTAATAGGATATGCAATTATAAGAATAAGGTAATAAACTGAACAAAGAATGATGAGAGTTCTTCACTCCTCTAGACAATCCAATTTTATTCAGTTTTACTTATAAAGCACAAAATCACAATGACAGTTCTCTCAAGATGCTTTAAATTGTAAAGGACCTAAAATAGCAGAAAATACTGTCTTGAATATGAATCATCTCTCCAATCAGTTGTTGCAGTGACTTGACAGTGTACGCACTACCACCAACACACTGCTATGACTCACAGGTGCTACGAGAATGCAGCTTCTCATCTTTGTGAGTTCTTGTATGACAGTTCAAAAGTGATTTTCGAGTGAATCTTTTCCCACAGGTGCTACAAGAATACAGCTTCTCGCCTGTGTGAGTTCTTACATGAGATTCCAATGCTGCTTTCTGACTACATCTTTTTCCACAGATCCCACATGAATATGGTTTCTCACCTGTGTGCATTCTCCTGTGTTTTTTAATTGCTGATAAATCAGAAAATCTTTTTCCACACGTGCTACAAGGATATGGTTTCTCACCTGTGTGACTTCTTTCATGACAGTCCAAAATTGATTTCTGAATAAACTTTTTTCCACAGGTGCTACAGGAATATGGCTTCTCACCAGTGTGAATTCTCTTGTGTCTTTTTAATGCTGATGAGTGAGAAAATCTTTTTCCACAGGTGTTACAAGAATACGGTTTCTCGCCCGTGTGAACTCTCAGATGTATAGTCAGCACAAATTTATGCTGAAAGGTTTTTCCACAGATGTCACATTCTAGAGAGTTTTTCCTTGAGACAGGTTTACTTTGACTCTCTGACACAGCAGTGTTGTCTAGTCTCTGTCTATGACTTCTCTTTCTGTGACGTCTCTTCTTCAGCTCTGTATTTCTAGTAGATCCTGACTCCACGTGCCCATTTTCTTCATGATCTCGGCTCTCTCCTTCAGGAGAGCTGTGAGAAAGAAGCTGCTCACTGTGGTCACTTTCCTCATAAGATCGAGTCACCATGAAAGTATCAGCCTTCTGCTTCAGTCCAAGCTGCTCTCCCTCCTGACTGCTGCACAGTTCCTCCTGTTCCTCTTTAATTTGTGGAGGCTCTGGGTCCTCCTGGTCCAGACTGGAGTTCCTCTCCTGGTTACAGACCTGCTGGTCTGTGAGAACACCGTCCTTTTCAGAGAGATCCTGCTGTTGGAGGTCTGAAAGCACAAATGAACAAAATGATAAAAATACATTTACTGACAGGGCTCTAGACTAACTTTTTGCCATCGTTGCACCGGCACAAAAGTTAGGCGGACTAAAATGTTTCAACCGCATCACTTAACACCGCAGTTTTACATGTGCACTTTTTTGGGGGGGGGAGTTGCAGTCCATACAGACAATATTCATTTCTAAATTATTAACTAACAATCTTATGCTTAAAGTGCTTTGTCAATATTGTAGAAAATGTTAAACTTAATCATCATCTTGGCCTCCTCTGACGACCTGTTTGTTGCTGTCTGTTGCTGAAAGGCAATGGGGAGAGTGGACACTTGGGCAGTGCATTTATTGCAGCATATAATGTGTTTTCTGGATACACTGTGCTTTTTCAGCGTTCAAAGACAGATGGCACCATGTCAGAGCTGGCTATGAACTTCAGATGGATCAGGCCTTAACTTAACAAAAAAAGTTATCAATAGTTCTTTTCATCTTTTCTTATTACCCACAGCTACATCCACTTCTGTTAGGCCAAGGCTGCTCACTAGGGCTGCGTATCATCACTGATTTCTATAATCCATTCGATTCAGGTTCTCAAAGTCCTGATTTGATTCAATTTAGTCTCAGACAGTCAGAAATATTATAATTCTGATCATTTATCAGTACGGATACATGTGAGACTTCATCAGAATTGTGAACATCACAGCAGATGCCTTTGTGTCAAAGTAACTGAGAATAAAACACAGAAAAACATGAAGGAGATTTTTCTGGCCTGGCTTTTTATAGCAGATAACCTTAAAAATATTCTGTAATTTTGCATAATTTTAAAAAGTTTTTCTTCAGTATTAAACAGCAGAAATTAGGCTTTCTTTTCCGAGGTCATTTAAGTAAATAAAAAAAAAGAAAAAGACAGCGGCCGACAGCGCTGTAATCAACGGTAGACTGGTGGGTAATAAGCGAATGAATAGTGCAGAAAACAGATTTGAGACGGGAAACTGTTCTTGAAGTACAGAGAGAGAGAGAGAGGGCTAGCTGTGCATGAAGTGTGATTTTTATCGTGGTGGAAGCAAAACAGCAAAACTCAAAGGGAATTCATGACGACATTGACCAAATGTGAAGCGTAGTTTGCTTCTTCTTTTGCTGCTGGCTCTGTGAATTTTAGTTGGAGAGAGACAAAACCTGAAGCTCAGAATCAGCGCAAAAAGACGTGAACACAGAGCTCCGACAGCGTGTCCGTCTACGGGCCGTCGGGTGAGAAAGCCGAGAAAGACAAAGTTGATTCTAATGTGTCGGTCCGTTCTGTGTTTACGTCTTTGTGTGGAATTCGTGTACCTGCTCTCATTTGCTGTTTGGTTGTTGTTGAAATGGTTTTGTGAGCTTTAATCTGAGAATCTGGCGTTTCTGGCAAAACACAGTTATATTTAAAAGTCGATTTAGGATTTAATGAATTGATATCGCTTTATTCTAGCTACTGACCTCCCTCTTCCAACTGCACTTTCAATTGGACCACGGCCAATCAGAGAGGTCCCGCCCCTGACTATCTCTGATTGGTTTAGTCCACGACACGGGCATAATGTGTGTCTGTTGTTGACCACACGGAGAGTTACAGAGTTTTTTTTTTTTTTGTTACCCGAACAGTTGGTCGCACTCTGCTCAATGTTATTTTTAGTAACACTGTTATTTTTACAATGTTATTACAATGTTACTGGTGGTGGTCAGAGGGCCCGGTGGCGCCAGTGTCTGGGAGCCTCGCCTCTGTCAGTGCGCCCCAGGGTGGCTGTGGCTACAATGTAGCTTGCCATCACCAGTGTGTGAATGTGTGTGTGAATGGGTGGATGACTGAATGTAGTGTAAAGCGCTTTCGGGTCCTTAGGGACTGAGTAAAGCGCTATACAAATGCAGGCCATTTATCTTTCTTTTTTTTTACAATGTTATTTTTACTCATCACCTACATGGGTGACCTTCATTTTTATTAGGACATCAGAGTCTTACATACCTATTTTGTGTAACTTTATCACAGGTTTCCAGATGGTCTCCATCTCTCTCAGCTGCTCTTCCCCAGTCCAGACGATAATGCCTTCAGCCTCCTGCTTCAGTCCAAGCTGCTCTCCCTCCTGACTGCTGCAGAGCTCCTCCTGTTCCTCTTTAATCTGTGGAGGCTCTGGGTCCTCCTGGACCAGACTGGAGTTCCTCCCCTCCTCTTCCTCACAGTCATGATTTTGTGGGAGGTCTTGAGGAACAAAGAAAAAAAAAACAGAACAAGGTAACTAATGCGATGATACAAGAACACACGCAACACTATTTTATAAAAGCATGAATCAAAGCCTGAATAAATCGTGATCAATTGGAGAGACAGTGAGCTCAGATTGTAGCCTGACCGGCGCCACAGTGTGGTATTGATCATGTTAAATTAAGTATATGAATGCAGGATGTTTTCATCAGCTGAGGCGGGTCATAGAGGCACTCTCAGGCAATGAGGTGGAATTCACAGGTGATGATGCAAAAAACGCATGAATGTTTTCCAGTTTTGAAATAGTTTAAAGTGTAAGAGTTCAAATGTGCAACTGTCATTAAAAATAAAGGCACCACTGAGCAGTGAGATATATTCATTTGTAAATGTATAAAATTAATAGTTTTCTGTTAACATTCTTTTAGCATCTTGTCATTTTTGCAGAAACAATGTTGCACTTTGGCGTTATATTTTTCATGTTCACTGTAGAGCTTCATCACCAGGTCATGTGATAAGGTCTATCATGTTAGATGGTCTGTCTAACAATATCAATAGGACCTAAAACACTGACACCTGATGAACTGTGGAATCCTGTTGGAGAAAATAAAGTTTAAAAAATAAATAAATGCAACAAAATGAGTATTCTTTAAAAAAACATTTTTTTCTTTAAGCTTCTCCAAATTTTAGTGCAGAATAAACATTAGAGCACTTTGTTTAAGTATTTATTATAATCTGGTTTTGTGGAAAGATAAACTAGTTTAGATTCAGACATGTTTACAAAATGTGTGCATAAGTGTTCAAAATGTACAATTTATATTTGCATTTCAAGTTATAAAAATAATTTACTCAACATGTCTGTGTTGTTTTTTTTAACAGTAAAATAATACTGGTGGGATTTTGTTTTTTGTGTGATTTCAGATCAATGAATGATGTCAATGAAAAAACAATTAAATTCAGATATGCGAGGTTGAGCTGAAAAGAATGATACCAAACAAGGCAAAGGGGAAAAAAATAAAATGAAACAGTCTGAGGGTGAAATACAAATGTAAAATCAAAAGGTGTCAAAAATGTCCGGTTATATTTTGGACCTCAGAGGGTTAACCCAACAAATCATGAAAAATTAGGTTTACATTTTTGTTCATGACAGTGCAGATTTATGACATTTTGTGTAAATTTAACATGTAACAATTTGAATTTTTTCTAACGAAAACAGTGTGAAACTTAAGTTAGACTTGTGTGTGTAAATGAACCGCCCTATGTTGTGTAGCTTTCTGGATTTTATACTTATTGGGCTACATATTTATTTATTATACAGACTATACAGTACATAGAATCAAAACTCACATTTTTTATGTAACTAAAGTTTTTAAGTATGTAGGCTACAGACAATGATTAAGTTATAGACTATATTTATATGAAAAAAGTGTATACTTACTGCATTTTAATCATTGTACCACCTGCATATGTGTTTGAAAAGAAAAGGCTTTGATTTTGCCACCCGAAGAAAATTTCTTTAGATCCGTCCCTGGTCTGCTCAGAGATGCTGCTGTCTACATTGGCTTACTCTGCTGCTACCAGGAGCTAACCTAGCAGTGACCATGGACCATCACTGGACACTGACCCACAGCACTGATAAATACCCACTTTAACATCTTCTAGTAAAGTCAGTCACGCTGAAGAATCTGAGCTTGAACAGCACAGAGTTAAAAACATGTCCATACCTATGATGTGTGAGTTTCTGTCGGGTTTCCGGCTGATATCCAGCAGTCTGTGCTGACGGTTGATCTCCTCCTCATACTGGACGATGGTTTTTTGAACCTCTGAGAAGATTTCTTCACAAACAGCAGTTAGTCTCTCCTTGATGAACTCTCTCAGATACTGAGCTGAACTCATCGCTGCTTCAACTCAGGCTGAGCGGATCGATACAAGCATCTATACAGACTGATCTACACTGACGTGATGGGATCGATACTTAAGTTTCTCTCTCCCCGGAGTTCAGCAGCCATATCTGTGCACGTGACTATTCTCGCATGGACACGCCTCCTTTTACTTTGTTGCTCTGCTGTGATTTGTTGGCCTGCAGTCACGTGACGTTTTTTCTCCCTCGTTCATAACTTCATTCATATTCCAAAGAGAAAGCGTAAACAGGTTCATGCTTGTTATTGATACAGTATCTATCACAGGTCCTCCATGCATTCTCCTGCTGTATATCATTAAATAAGGAAGAGCAAAAGAGGCAGTAACATAAATAATTATATTCCTACAGTCAGCTGTTATTAATGCTTCTAAACTGAAGGCTAAATCATCAACAGTATGAGCACACGTGTTGGTACAGCATCAAAAACTACAGCAGATTATTTTGGTTTTATGGATATTTTGAATTTGTCCAATTTGTATGATAACAAAAGCACATTATGACGAAGCTGCTGAGAAACTATCAGGATTCAATATGTCAAAAATGAATCCTGAATTAACAAAGAGTCTTATTTTATTTATTTATTTGCTTGGATATTACTCATTTACATATTTGTTGTTGTTTTAATGCATATCCGTGAAAAGATTTGCCTACATTCTTTTAAACAAAGCAAAGTATTTTTAGCCTGAGACCATCTTATAACGTGTTTCATAGTCCCTGTTAACACATGCCTGCTGACACATGATACACAGTAATATGTGTTTGAATACAACCTGAAACCTGTTAATGTTCTGATTTAACAGCAGATTTCTCCACATGCAGGACAGAGAAATTCCTGCATCTGTCACACAAAAAGTGGAAAATATATTTGTTTGACATTTTAATCACAATAACAAAGAAATAAAATGTTGGTAGATCCACTTTTTACAACGAATCATCCATCAGTAAAGAGTGTTCAGTAGAAAAAGGCCAGTGAGTTTATGTAAATGCTGTATCTGCTGTAAGACACAGACATAAAAATACATTAAAATGATTTTCATTTCTATCCATCATCTTGAACACTGACTATAAATGTGTTCACTTCATTATTGTGTGATTTGGTTTCTTCACGTGTCTCCTTCAGTGCAAATAAAGGACTGTTAGAGTGTGTGCTGTGTGTTTTTCTGAAGCATGACAATCCTTTCCAACAAGTATTTCCAGCTGTTTGTCTCCACTCTGCACTTTAGTCTTTCTTCCTGTCATGTCTGTGTCTGTCCACCAGGTGTCTCCCTCAGCTCATTTTCTGTGTGTGAGTTTTCTTTCGGTCTCTGGTCATTTTAATGTTTGTTCACTTGTGTGTAATTGTTTTTTTCACATATGAAGTCAAATCAAATACACCGAGCTCAACATAAACTTCCTGCTAACAGAATTTTAAATCAGTGCAGAGGCACAGAAGAAAGGACCCCACGCACACACACCGCTGTCAGTTTGCTCAGTTTGTCTATGGCAGCCGATTCTGTTGTTTTGGTGCTTTGCACGCTGGAAACAGTCACTCCAAGACTGCTGCCACCCACTCGTCTTTCTGCTCTGTCACTGAAAAAGCCAAGAAGATAGCAGTGTGATCTAACTTATCCCCCCTCCTCTGCAGCAGGCCAGGGAGCACACCTCCACCGCAGGCACCAAGAAGTAAAACTGCTTCAGCTATTCATTAAAACAAGTTAGTAGTCCAAAATTAAACACATTTCAGTATTCCTTATAGTTCTTATTTCTTTTTAAGATACATGTTAATTTGAGCCCATTAGGTATGAGTCAGACACCCACTTTACTTTTAGGATAAGGATTAAAACTTTGCTTTTTGATGAAGCTCGTAGTTAGGATCAGCTGACACTGAACCTTCCCTTAGTTATGCCACTTATTCCAGTAGCCTAATCTTCTTCTTTTTCTACACTCATCTCTCTCAAACACCTCTCTGCATTTAATCATTAGTCATTATTAATAACTGGCTCTGGCAGACGAGTGAATCCAAATCTTTATTACTGAATATACATTTAAAAAACAGAAGTTCATATTTACTAGCAGTTGTAATCCACAGCAACTCTTCAGTGGTGTTTATTAAAGAAGGGCTTTCTCTCAATCGCCCAATAATCGTTGAGTATTACAGGTTAGCGTTTTTTGCTCTTCCCCCTTTTTTTAACAATGAAAATGACAGGAGTGAATAAAGCAAGTAAAATATTTATTCTTGTCATTGAGAGAAAACAAAATATTGACATTCTTAACAGGAGCTGCATGTCATGCTGTTATGAATGTTAGCATCATATTTTTCTACATTAAATAACTAGAGGAGAGAAAAGTTTGAAATGTATGAAAATAAATATTGAATGCAGACTTTGAATACAATTGGCTTTACAGCAGCTTTTAGTTTTACTTTAAACGATTAAAGTCAGAACTTTCAGTTTCTAATCTGCAGGTTTTATTATGACTTTGGTCACAAGTCGTCCAAAAAAATATTTTCTGCATGTCTTTAACCTGTTGGACTTGTTTTCTATCAGTGTTGTTCCAGTAACTGTGTGTGTGAGTCTGAGATAAACAAGATATTTTCAGGTACAGTACAGAAAAACACTCCCATTTTAATTCAAATGAATCGTCAACACATTTCAGTGTTGTTTTAACAGTTACGTAATATCAGTGATGCGAGTTGCTCCTTAATGCTCAAATCTCCTTACTGTCCGTCTGTTTGTGTGCTTTGAACACCAGAGCCTGTCACCTTTGTTATAAAACCATCCCTCCTAAAGGACTTTGTTGTTCTTTATACACTTAGTTACTTTATCTCTGTATTTAAAAATACAAAGCATATACACATGATTATAGGATATGATTCTTTTATTCCTGCAACTTACTGAAAGCTTATAAGATGTGTGTTAACATTCGATACTATTTTTGTTAACTGCCATATTTGATTTCCTTTGTCTTTGGACTGCAAGTGTCCAGAGTCTGCTGCAGCTCAGTTGTGGTGTCTTTGAAGGAGAGGCGATATGAAAGAGGCTGATGACACACAATTCAGAAGTGTGTGACTGATAAGAAAGTTTAAAAGAACTAGTTATCTATCCTTAATCTGTTTTTTTATTCATGTTGAAATAATGTGGTTATTAAAGTAGGATTATCGCTGTTTTTAGCTGTAAAACAAAAACACTCGAGCCCTTCAAATAAAACGTTTACAGGGCAGTGTCTAAAGGTCGGCAAGCAAATATATTTGAAAGTAAATGTCAAGCAGAGTAACTCCTGTAAATATTTTATTCAGTTGTGTCAGATATGTGGTGTTTCTGGGTGAATATTAATACAATGTTTTATTTTATTTTAAAGCTGTTTCTCACTTGTTGTTTATTGTAGATGATAAATTAATACTATTTTTATTCTTCATCATGGTCTGTAATACAGCAATTTCCCTTGTGGGAACAATAAAGTATTGATCTGTCTATCTATTAAATTCAGTAAGATTTATATTTCACCAAATTATAACGACATGTTTAATATCGTAAGGTGGAGATCCTACAATAATATAGAGAAACCACAACAATTACACAAACTCTTAAGAGTGAAAAACTCCCTTTTAACAGAACGATCAGGTTCATGGAGGGGCGGCAATGTGCTGTGATCAGTTGGAGGTGATGGGAGGAAAACAGGACAAAAACATGCTGTGGAAGACAGCCACAGATGAATAATAACTAAAAATTAAATGTGGTGAGTTAATGCACCACATTGTGGGAATCCCCCAGATATCTAGGCCTATTTCATCATAACTAAGGAAGGATTCAGGGTCAGTTGATCTGACCCTGACTATATACTTTACCAAAAAGAAAACGTTTTAAGCCTAATCCTAGAAATAGAGAGCATGTCCCAAATCCAAACTGGGAGCTGATTCCACAGAAGAGGTGGTGAAGACTCCGCCTCCCGTTCTACTTTTAAATATCCAAGAACAACAAATAAACCAGCAGCCTGAGAGCTGCTCTAGGCTACATCCACACTAATGCGTTTTCGTTTAAAAACGCATTGTTTTCTCTCCGTTTTTGGCTTCCTGTCCACACTGAGACAACGTTTTCTCCAAGGAAAAACATATAGTTTTCAAAACGCATACATTTGAAGACGGTGTGTTTGCGTTGCAGTGTGGACAGCGAAAACCGAGACTTTCTAAAACGATGACGCATGTTAATCATGTGATGCAGTCATGTGACCAATTAAACTAAGATAGCGGAGGGCATTATGCAGCAGTTGTTTTCTTTGCTCTCAGTTTTGACAGCCCTATTAAAGATTAATATCAGTCTGTACATGCTCCAGATAGCTTTTCTTCAAATTCTTTAACTCTCACTCGCTTTTGCTACTTCGTACTTTTGTGTTACTTGCAGCAACAACTCCTTCTCATTGTTAGTCCATTTAAAAAACTCTTGCTTTTCCTCGACATTTTGCTGCAACGTTTCAAAGAGCCGAAAGGTAAATAAGTGGCAGACAGAAATGAGGCAGGCCGAATCTTTTTGTGTTTCACGCATGCATAGTACTGTAATGGAAGCGCTTTTGGCCGTTTCAATGTGGGCGCACAACTCTGTGAAAATGACTGAAAACGATAGTGTGGACGCTGAGCATTTTCAAATGAAAACGCCATATTCAAATCTATCCGGGCTAGTGTGAACGCTGCATTTTAAGTCAGCAAAGCAAAAACGCGTTAGTGTGGACTTAGCCTGGGACTCTCCACCATTTGACCGTAGAGCTGAAGAAGCTTCTCAAATGAGAGGTGAAACGTCTTCAAGCAACTTAAAGAAGTCCAGATGCTTTTCTTCCCAAACTCCTTAGACTACGAGGTCTTGATGACTGAGAACCTTCACAGACATATCTCCTCTCAAGAGTTTACAACCAGATGCAAACCACTGGCTACGCTCAGGAACAAGAAGGATAGCCTGCACAGCACTGATAATAAAGTCTTGAAAAGATGAAGCCAAGATGAACTTCTATCAGAATGACTGGAAGACCAAAAAATCGATAAGAGAAACAGTTTGTATGAGGGAACCATATCTGTTGAACATTCCTGATGTTTTGAGGTTTGAACCACATTATTTTAAGGTTTTCTGTTATGCATAAAAGATAACCAAAATGTCATTTCATTTGTTAATATACATCTGTCGTACCTCAATATTTGAATTTTTTTCAGCCATCTGTTCACACAAATGAATGCAGAGAATCTTAAAACATGGGCCAAGTTGTGCCAGATGTTTCAATCAAAACTGGTCTGTAGTCAAGCATGTGTCATTTACTATGATTACATATACAACCCCAAAGCAGAAAAAGTTGGGATGGTTTGGAAAACACAAAGAACAATAGGTGGTGATTCTTCAGCATGATTCTTAAATGTATGTCATTGCAGACAGTAAGAAAACAAGAGCAAGACATTTCATGCTTCATCTGGTTAACTTAATTTCAGTTGTTAATATACATTCATTCATGCACTTCAGTACACCCCATGACATTGCCAAGAGCAGTCATATCCAGATATAACATCCAGATATAACAATCTGGATGTTCCTTTTTGTTTTTGTATTAAATCTCAAGGTTTCCAGTTGTTTCAAAATAAATCCAGTAAACTGGTTCTTGTGACCACAATACATGTTTGTGTGACACACACCCCAGATGATTAAGGCAAGGCTTCTGTTTTGCACTGTAAAGTTTTAAATGGCATTTGTGACTGTAACTCCAGAGGTAATACATTGTCCACATGGTTCTGTCAGTGAATGGTGAGAATATTTCTGGTGTAGTAAATTCTGCCTCTTGACATCAGAGCATTTGGGTCCTCATTTCAACACACTCCGCTACATGACACAACAATGCAACCAGATAATGAATCCAGCAGATGCAACCATTTGCTGGATCAGTTGGAGCGCTCCAGGGTTTTTCTTCACCTGGTCCTGCTGTCCTGATTGCAGATCTGTGGTTAGTTTCCACAGATTCTTCACAGTCAACTACTCAGAAGAGAAATCACACTCACCCTCATCATGCCTCTTGTCAGCAAGTCAGTCCAGCCTCACTGCACCCCAGACTTTCCTGCACTTTGAAGGTCCTCAATTTTCAACTGGTTTCATTGGTTGGTAAAAGACACTAGAACCTTGTATACAGTAGGGATGGACACATACCGGAGATATAGTATAGGACCAATAAACATCAGGAACAAGAGGTTCTTGGTGAACTTTCAACTCAAAACTTGTGACATTAATAAACTAAAACCTATTTTCTGCCTCTATTCTTTCACCTTTGATTTTCTGCAGTTAAACTGAGCTGCAAGGTGTTTACTTTTTGATCCACTACAAAAAAATCTCATTTCCATGTTTTCTCTTCCACCTGTCCTCAGTATGGTGCCTGTGCTAACAATCTGTGTTTAAGGGCAGGAAGAAGAGGGAGGGTAGTTGTTATTCCCCACTCCAATAAGAGGAGCTGTTCGAGAGCAATACTGTGTGTTTAACCCTTTTTTATTTACTGCTCACCGACATTTTTAAGCTTTTTTAACCCTTTTTATCTTTATAAATAAACTTCACTTTAGAAATCTCAGAAAACAACAGTCACAAACATGGATAAGTCTGCTGGCAGCAAAGCAAGTCATTGTACAAAGGAAGACAAAACTATAATATTAGATAAATATGATAAAGGTTAAACAAAGAATGCAAAAGAAAGTGAAAGCAAAACATATGTTGTAGACAAACCAGCAGAGTGTGATTGTGTGTGAGAGGAAAAGTGTAGTAATTAAAGTTCTGCATAAATATGTGTGAACTTTAAGCTATTTTCATCAACACTTAGGCTTTTGTTATTTGCTAAATTAGCTGAAACTTTAATTACTTACTTTCAGAGAGTGAGAATGCCTGCTAAAAACAAAAGCTATTAATAATATTGAGAACTCTGATTAAGCAGTAAATTTTACTTTAAGTTTTTTTTTCTTTCGTTTTCTTTGTGTAAATCCCCGGGATTACCCTGGTATCTGTGGTTTCACTTTTACCATGTTTTTATTTGCCTGTGATCATGACCGATGATTCAGACTCCATTAAGCTCATAGATGAAGACAGCACATACTTATATTTTCTTCACACACTCACCTGTGCTCTCCAAAGCAGGTAAGGTAAAGTAGATTTTTACTTCAGTGACAGATTTCTAGTCTGCTTCATTCAGTTACTTCAGAAATAGTTACACTGAATATTTTACTGCACTTCACCTTTAATTCTTCAGATAATCATGAACAGTCTGATTCAGACTGAAAGTTTAACGTCTTCATGTGTGGTGATTGTTGTTGCTGCTTTCATTGGTGATCTATGTGATCCACTCTGTACATACTTTATATCATAGTTTGATTATTGATCAGCAGACTTTATGAAGGCTTCAGTTTAACAAGCTGGTGACATTCAATTGTTCACAGAGGTTTTCTGTCATTCAGCTAAACTCAAAAATCAGGTGGACAAAATAATAGAAACAGTGTAAATCTGAGTGGGCGTGTCTTTGTTCACTTTGAAGATCTTTAAAACAGAATAATATCACTGTGCTACAGCTACACTTGACTTATGGTTGTTCTTCAGGTCGCAGGAGGAGGAGCTGCTTTGTGTTCCTGAGCTGATTATCAACTGAATATGGACAAAGACGAACTCGAACTCTTCCTGGCTCTCAGACTCATGGAGGCTTTTTTAGAGGCGATGGAAAAACAAGCAGAAATTCTGTGAGTCTCTGAAGAACAAATTGATTTAAAAAATAAACGTGTTTCATGTTTCAGTCACTGCGCAAACCCCCCCAAATATTTTTTTAAAATTAAATGTATGAATCCACTTTTTAAGTGGAGCTAACATCACAGGGTGATTGAGAGTGTAACTGTGAAAATGCAGAATCAGCATTTAACATGGACACTAACATCAAAGTCTATAGTGACAGGCTGGACATGTCTGTCACAGCTTGGTAGGAAACATTTTTATGATTAAAAATATCACAAAAGAACTAAATACTTGGGACCATTTATGACCTCACTCAGACACTTAAAGGTTCAGTTTTCTTTAGTATCACACTGATCCAGTCAAAGCTGTCTGCACTTGCTAATCTTCGTTCTTTGTTCTTTTCTAATAAAAGGGCAAATAGGAATGCTGCATGTCGCCCTGAAAGTCCCAGGAGCTCTGCTGAAAGGAAAAGATTAATAAAACTTGCAACAGAAAACTGCAAAGACAAAACTGTCCTGCAGTGGCTGAGAGAAAATTCAGAGTCTGGCACCTTCAGAAAACTCTCAGACATGTTTGATTTTCTGAAAAGTAAAATTGATGAGGAAGAAAAGAAGAACCACAGCGACACTGTTGACATAATCTTTGTGGCACATGGATCAATCACAGACTCCACGATCCCAGCCAAGTGTTTGCTGCCTCTGCCCACCATCACTGACCTGGTCCTGTACTCTCCCTGGAACTGTGCCACCACACCTGATGTAACCTATGGCATTGCAACAGGGAAAATGAGGCCACAGCACAGAGTTTTTTACCGTTCACTACCGTTTTTTCTCCACAGTAGAATTCTTTTTGACAAACATCAACCCCTGAACCTGCCAAACTGCTGGAACTCACTGAAGAAAGCTGAAGGACGCATGATCCCAAACATCATCGTTAGACCTCTGCAGCCACATGACGGTGTGTGGGAAAGATTTAAGTCTCTCTCATCAAAATATGGTCCACCAGGACGAAACCGCATCGTCATCCCGTTCATCCTCCCAGGAGAGAGAGAACGTGTCCCGTTCTCTGTCGTTGCCTTGGCTCTGTCCTTGGTGCTCCTCTCTTCCAGGTTTAAAGCCACCGTTCACTTTAATGCCTGTCTCAGTGATGCGTCTACAGGACAGAAATCTGACAGGAAGTATCTGCAGGAGCAGTACTGCTGCACTGAAGACAACACTGTGATGACCTGCTCACCAGATGCATTCAGTGTGAACTGGTGGGATTATTTTAAGAGTCTTTTTAATTAGATGCACTCATCCACATCTTATGGTCTTTTCTGTGTCAGTTTCTTAAAAACTGGTCCAGAAACATGAAACCATTTTATTGTTTTTATCTGTGGAGCTCAGATGTAAAAAGAAACCCACACAGGACTCATGTTGAACATATGTTTGAGTTTAATTACAATCACAGATGTTTCCAATAGTTCAAAGTAGCCTTCAGTCTATCAGCCAGTTTCACTTCTTTAATGAAGCCTACATGAATCAGAATCAGAATACTTTATTGATCCCTAGGGGAATTTATTTAATTATTACATGAATCAGTCTCCAGATTTTTGTGCACTTTAAGCTGTTTGTGTAGCTGCCGCTTTTCCTCAGAGCTCAGGCTGGACTTCAGTGTACAGACTGTCTTATACTTTATCCTGACAGAAAAGAGTACACAGCACTTTATTGTCTAGTTTAGCTCCACACTGACATGGAGGTAAACCTGCAAACAGCTGAGCAGACAAAGACACACAGTGTTTAAACTCTGCCTCTCTGTGTAATTTAAACACCTTAATGTATCTATTTTATTTATGATGAAATCAAACTACATTTTGGTTTCTTGTATCGTTTGTACTTTCTTGACTTGTTATATTAATTTAAATTAAAACATAATGACTTTAATTCATTGCTGGGATGTAACTGAACCATAGTCACATGTGATAAAATCCACTGCTCTTTCAGGAGCTCACAGGTGGAAGTGAGTTTCAACCAGCAGGCATTATGAAAATGAATGAACTGTGAAAATGAAGCAGAAATTAAACTTTAATCAATGAGCACTTTATCACCAGAAGCATCGACTCATCTGTTTCTCAGTGACATTTAGAGATTATATACAAAACACAAAGGTCATCAGAAATAGACAAACTGAATGTCCATCATGTCTGTACTATTACAGATACACTCAGTCACGTTGTTTTTTAATATATATATTAATTTTCCTCTTTATCCAACAAAGTTGACTCTCTTCACCTGATGCAGAATTTTCAGTGTGAAAAATTTCCCTCCTTGAAGTGACTTCTTCACTCTCAGCTGACTGCAGACGTCCTCAGCCTTATAAACAGTGCAGCTGCATAGTGATTGAAACCAGCACCACACTGAGCCAGTTTCATGAATGTCAAAAAAGGAAAAGGCAATCCTTAAGATGAGAATCTCACCAGCTTACACTGCTGTGTATAACTCCTGGCCTCTCATCAATAGTCATAGCAGCTTGCATATTAACTATCAGATGAACAGAATCAACTTTCTGAGATTTGCTTACCTGGGTTATTGAGCATGCATCTCTTAGTTGTTTCAAAGGACAAAAACAGTGAATATTTGTTTGAGAATAAAATGAAAATGTTGAATAGAATGAAAGTAATAAAACAAAGATGAAAGAGGAAGAAAATGGTTTGTGTTCCTGTGTCCTGACTGGTTCTAACACATAAGTGTAGATGAATGTCTATGATAACAATAAATTAGAAACAGATAAACAGTGATGTAAATCAGATGATTTGTGGGAAACTCCAAAGACTGCAGGGTTTACTGATGCACTTTAGAAAATAAAGTTTGTTCTACCAGATGACAAGTTTTAACAACATATAAAATTAGACGTTAAAACTCAGCTACAAACATGTGTGTCTGCATACACAGATATATAGACAGATTGATGTTTTTGTTGTTATTTTTACTTTATTACAAAGTTTTCATTTCTGACCAGTGAGCCTGAACTCATGCCTGATGGTTCAAATACTACTGTTAGATCAAAGCTGCTGGTATTTTACAGAAATCAGTAATCAGCGGTAAAATGTCGCTCCCTGTGGAAACAGTTTAAGTTAACGACTGAAAAGGACTTGCCTTTAACTTTCTGCTGCATGATCACTTTACTGGGACCACAGCGTCATTCGATCTGCACTGCAGTTAGCTCATCTTTAATAAACCCACCCAATTAAAATCCAGGGGCATGTTCAAATAATTAAATAGTTTTGCTCAGGAACGTTCCTAACTAAGAGAAGTGACCTGGAAGTGTCTGTATGGTAACAGGTGAACAACACTGCAGCTGCATAGTGATTGAAACCAGCACCACACTGAGCCAGTTTTATAAATGTGAAAAATGGGAGTGGACATCCCTAAGATGAGAATCCCATCAGCTTACACTGCTGTGTATAACTCCTGGCCTCTCATCAATAGTCATAGCAGCTTGCATATTAACTATCAGATGAACAGAATCAACTTTCTGAGATTTGCTTACCTGGGTTATTGAGCATGCATCTCTTAGTTGTTTCAAAGGACAAAAACAGTGAATATTTGTTTGAGAATAAAATGAAAATGTTGAATAGAATGAAAGTAATAAAACAAAGATGAAAGAGGAAGAAAATGGTTTGTGTTCCTGTGTCCTGACTGGTTCTAACACATAAGTGTAGATGAATGTCTATGATAACAATAAATTAGAAACAGATAAACAGTGATGTAAATCAGATGATTTGTGGGAAACTCCAAAGACTGCAGGGTTTACTGATGCACTTTAGAAAATAAAGTTTGTTCTACCAGATGACAAGTTTTAACAACATATAAAATTAGACGTTAAAACTCAGCTACAAACATGTGTGTCTGCATACACAGATATATAGACAGATTGATGTTTTTGTTGTTATTTTTACTTTATTACAAAGTTTTCATTTCTGACCAGTGAGCCTGAACTCATGCCTGATGGTTCAAATACTACTGTTAGATCAAAGCTGCTGGTATTTTACAGAAATCAGTAATCAGCGGTAAAATGTCGCTCCCTGTGGAAACAGTTTAAGTTAACGACTGAAAAGGACTTGCCTTTAACTTTCTGCTGCATGATCACTTTACTGGGACCACAGCGTCATTCGATCTGCACTGCAGTTAGCTCATCTTTAATAAACCCACCCAATTAAAATCCAGGGGCATGTTCAAATAATTAAATAGTTTTGCTCAGGAACGTTCCTAACTAAGAGAAGTGACCTGGAAGTGTCTGTATGGTAACAGGTGAACAACACTGCAGCTGCATAGTGATTGAAACCAGCACCACACTGAGCCAGTTTTATAAATGTGAAAAATGGGAGTGGACATCCCTAAGATGAGAATCCCATCAGCTTACACTGCTGTGTATAACTCCTGGCCTCTCATCAATAGTCATAGCAGCTTGCATATTAACTATCAGATGAACAGAATCAACTTTCTGAGATTTGCTTACCTGGGTTATTGAGCATGCATCTCTTAGTTGTTTCAAAGGACAAAAACAGTGAATATTTGTTTGAGAATAAAATGAAAATGTTGAATAGAATGAAAGTAATAAAACAAAGATGAAAGAGGAAGAAAATGGTTTGTGTTCCTGTGTCCTGACTGGTTCTAACACACAGGTGTGTATGAATGTTTACAATAAGAATAAATCAGAAAAAGATAAACAGTGATGTAAATCAGATGATTTATGGGAAACTGTAGTCTGCAGGACTTACTGATGCACTTTAGACCATAACGTAAAACTCAGTTACAAACTTGTGTTAGTGTATAGATGTGTATATAGATATATAGACAGATGGATGATTTTGCTGTTATTTTTATTTCATCACAAAGTTTTTATTTCTATCCAGTGATCTTCAACTCATGTCAGATGGTTCAAACACTACTGTTAGATCAAAGCTGCTGGTATTTTACAGAAACACACTTTAGTGCAGGTACTTGTATGTACTTTTAGTGGTAACTGTGACCAGTGTGACTCCTAACTTATCATAGTTTCATGACAATCTTTACCTGAACGTAAACAATCAGCTAGCAAAGTGAAAGTAAACAACAAGTGAAACAAAACTAAACAGTGAATGAAACAGAGCAGGAACACATTCTCCAGAGAAAAGGGGAATAAAAACAGTATAATCATGTCACCATAGTGTCTCTACAACTTTACAAAGTCAGACTCAGTTCAGTACTCATGAACGTGTTCACTCTCATAGTCTTCGTGCGGTCTTTGTGGTAAATGTCTCCCCCGCGTAGAGACAGTTTAAGTTAATAACTGAAGAGAGTTCATCTTTAATGAACCCAACTGATTACAATGCAGGGCCATGTTAAACCTGGAAGCGTCTGTATGGTGACATGTACGAATGCTCTAGGTATTTAGGAAACGAACTTCAGTCCTTCATTTATTACCTCCTTTAGCAGTGAATATATTTATTCATCATTTATGAAAGGAGAGGAGAAATATCATCCCAACAACCATCTGACTATTTGATTAACAAAGCTAATGAAGTTGCACAGATTATGCATCATGTCCAGGCTATGACCTGCTGACCTGCTGTTGAATTCAGTTGCTCTACACAACTGAATTCAACAAGATGTAAAGAGATGTTTCATGAGTTGTCCAGACATACTTCCACTCTCTGAGAGTACACTGTCTTTATACTAGATGGTATAAAGTTGGTATGAAAGGGAAAATCAGCGAATGGATCTAAGAATCGTCAGCTAGAAATCGCATTAATCTCTGCTTTACTTGCTGTAAGCTACCTCTGAGCATTAAGCCACAGCCACTGTGCACCAGTCACACATTATTCTTTACTTTAAACCATTACAGTGCAGCAAACTAATCCATCAAAACATAGATAAGTGGCAGCAAAGCAACTGAGTGAACAGTAGAAGACAAAATGTGGCGGGGTGTGGTCTGCGGTGCCGCTGCAGGGGAGGCCGACACACCTGAGAGGCATCTGCAATCACACGTCGCCAACTGTTGTGATTGTGGATGGTGTGTGTCAGGCTGTGAGCTGTGGAGCAGCAGCCAACTTGGGGTGATCGTGGCTCAAGAGTTGGGAGTTCGCCTTGTAATCGGAAGGTTGCCGGTTCGAGCCCCGGCTTGGACAGTCTCGGTCGTTTTGTCCTTGGGCAAGACACTTCACCCGTTACCTACTGGTGGTGGTCAGAGGGCCCGGTGGCGCCAGTGTCCGGCAGCCTCGCCTCAGGGTGGCTGTGGCTACAATGTAGCTGCCATCACCAATGTGTGGATGACTGGATATGTAAAGCGCTATACAAATACAGGCCATTTACCAACTGTGTTTGTACAGCAACCGTGTGTGTAAAGTCTGCTGCAAAGCATGTACATGTCGTCAGGTCTGCCGTGGTTCGGTTACACTATAATATTAAAAAGAGGTAAAGAGGTTAAACACAGAATAAAACACAGATGATGTAGACAAACCAGCAGAGTGTGAGTGTGTGTGAGAGGAAAAGTATAGTATTACAAGTTCTGTATGACTGTGTGTTTAAGTTGCTTTCATCAACACTTTGGGGTTTTATTAGGTTTCGAGGTTTCTGCAGCAGGAACTCTTTTAGCCACAGATCACTGCAAAATGTCACAAGAGAGTGGTTAGAAAATTAGAAGAAGCAGAACCAGCACACTGTGTCTCAGAGCTCTACGTGTGAGCTGAACAGCTGACAGTAAATCAGCTGGTTTACAGGAACTCTCAGCTGTTGTGTAAACACCGTCACTGCTGTAAGTCTCCTGCCAGGTGTGTGATGGAAGATTTAAGATTCTTCTACTTCTCTGTGTCAGGATGATCTTAATGAATTCAAAAGTTGCATAATGTCATATTCTGTCTCCATGTAATCGTTCACATATACCACATGTTGCTGTACAAGTTTGATGGTCTGTGTTCTGTGACCATGGTGGGTAAATAACTTGTGTCTAAAAATTATTCTTGTAGGCAGACTGCTGCTGTGCTCGGTAATGTTGTTTGACCTGTTTGTAAAGGTAAAGTAAATCCTCACAAAGAAAACCTGTTTGTGTGAAAATGGATTTATTTCAGATTTGTGTAACCATCTGGTGTCAGTAAAGTGGGATCCTTTGGCTGATGTCTGCAATCGACACAGTGGTGCCTGATCGTCCTGGAAACAGGCCTCTAACCTTGTGGAGTTGAGAGATCGTGTGGTCCTCAGATCATCTCCACTGGGACTTTGAGGAACATTGTTCTTAAACAGAGAACTGAAATAAATTATTATATTTTAAAATGACTCCCTGCATGTTGACATCTCCTTGAATGCAGTCATGACCATGTGGTAGACTCCTGCTTACAGTGGTAACACTTACAGAGGAGGAGATCAAATTCTGTGTCTTATCTTTTATGAAGAAGTGGAAACATGGACCAGGATTTCAAGACCCCAAACATGGAGCAATCAGAGACTCCATGATCCCAGCCAGCTGTTTGCTGCCTCTGCCCACCATCACTGACCTGGTCCTGTACTCTCCCTGGAACTGTGCCACCACACCTGATGTAACCTATGACATTGCAACAGGAAAAATGAGGCCACAGCACAGTTTTCCACCGAAGACTTTCACTACTGTTTTTTTTTTCCCACGGTGCAATTGTTGTTCACAATTATCAACCCCTGAACCTGCTACTGGAACTCACTGAAGAAAGCTGGAGGACGCAAGATCCCAAACATCACTGTTAGACCTCTGCGGCCATATGATGGTGCATGGCAAAGATTTAAGTCTCTCTCAACAAAATATGGTCCACCAGGACGAAACCGCATCGTCATCCCGTTCATCGTCCCAGGAGAGAGAGAAAGTGTCCCGTTCTCTGTCGTTGCCTTGGCTCTGTCCCTGGTGCTCCTCTCTTCCAGGTTTAAAGCCACCGTGCACCTTGATGCCTGTCTGAGTGATAAGTCAGAAATCTGACAGGAAGTATCTGCAGGAGCAGTACTGCTGCACTGAAGACAACACTGTGATGACATGTTCACCAGATGCATTCAGTGTGAACTGGTTGGAGCGTTTTAGAAGTCTGTTTTTAATTAGATGCACTCATCCACATCTTATGGTCTTTTCAGTCTATCAGCCAGTTTCACTTCTTTAATGAAGCCTACATGAACCAGTCGCCAGAATTTTGTCAAAATTTTTGACAAAAACAGTGAAAGTTGTAAAGAGTGAAATGAAAATATTGAATAGAATGGCACAGGGCAGGATGTGTGAAGTGGAGGAGAGTAGAGTTAGTAATGTAGCGCCAGCTTGTTGGTGGTATTGTGTGATATGAACAGCAGGGTTTGTCTTGTTTATTTCACAAGGGAGAGCACTGGAGGGGAGATCCATGGGAGTCGCGATGGAGGGGAAACGTCCAGAGGCGGGCCACTGCTCCGAAAGGGAAAGTTTGCCAACACCCACAGACATGACAGTTTCTGAGAGGCTACATGTAAGCTGAACTGCTGAGAGTAAATCAGCTGGTTTACAGGAACTCTCATCTGTTGTGTAAACACACTGTCACTGCTGTAAAATCAGCTGATAAGAGGTTTAAAGTCTCCTGTCAGGTGTGTGATGGACAGTTTTAAGATTCTTCTAATTCTCTGTGTCAAGATGACCTTAATGAATTAAAAAGGTTCATATCATCATATTCTGTCTCTAATTGTTCTACTTGTTCAACTTAACTTGTGTCCATAAATGACTCTTGTTATTCTTCTTGGTCTAAAACCAGGCAGACTGCTGCTGTGCTCTGTGTTGTTGTCCGATCTGTTTCCAAAGGTAAAGTAAATCCTCACAAAGACAAACTGTGTGAAAATAGATTTATTTCAGACTTGTGTATTAATCTGGTGTCAGTGGTTGATGTAAATTATTATAATTTTAAAATGACTCCCTGTATGTTCACATCTCCCTGAATGCAGTTGTGACTGTGAGGTGGACTCCTGCTTACAGAGCTGACACGAGGAGGAGATTGAATTCTGTGTCTTATCTTTTATGAAGAAGTGGAAACATGTACCATGATTTCAAGACCCCAAAGAGCTAAACTAGCAAAAACCTAGAAAATGAACAACCTCTACTGTGTTTGTATCTCTGCCTTCACAGGTTGGTATGAATGAGCCTCACAGAGCTGCTGCTGGAACCTTAATTTGTTTACTTTCATAGAGTGAGAATGGCTGTTAAAAACAAAAACTATTGATAATATAAATAATCCACATGACGCAGTGAATTTTACTTTAAGATTTTTTTTCTTTCGTTTTCTTTGTGTAAATAACGGGGATTACCCTGGTGTCTGTGCTTTCACTTTCATCATGTTTTTATTTGCCTGTGATCTTGATTCAGGCTACATAAAGATCGCTGAACACCTCGCATGATCAGATTCCTTCACACACTCACTTGTGCTCTCCAAGGCAGGTAAGGAAACAGTCTGATTCAGACTGAAAGTTTAACGTCTTCATGTGTGGTGATTGTTGTTGCCGCTTTCATTGGTGATCTATGTGATCCACTCTGTACATACTTTATATCATAGTTTGATTATTGATCAGCAGACTTTATGAAGGCTTCAGTTTAACAAGCTGGTGACATTCAATTGTTCACAGAGGTTTTCTGTCATTCAGCTAAACTCAAAAATCAGGTGGACAAAATAATAGAAACAGTGTAAATCTGAGTGGGCGTGTCTTTGTTCACTTTGAAGATCTTTAAAACAGAATAATATCACTGAGCTACAGCTACACTTGACTTATGGTTGTTCTTCAGGTCGCAGGAGGAGGAGCTGCTTTGTGTTCCTGAGCTGATTATCAACTGAATATGGACAAAGACGAACTCGAACTCATCATGGCTCTGAGAGCCATGGCTTTTTTAGAGGCGATGGAAATGCAAGCGGAAATTCTGTGAGTCTCTCACGAACAAATTTATTTGGAAGATAATAAAGATTTTCATATTTCAGTCACTGTACAATGAAGAAACCTATTTAAATTAATTGTGTCTAAATCCACTTTTTGAATGGGGCTTTTTGAACATTATGGGGTGGTGGAGATTTGAAGCTCTGACAGAAATCAAATGAACATGAATCCAGTTTTAAAAGAAAAAGGAGAAAGAGAGCTGAGTGATAAACCTGAGGTCATACCTGCCTCCATTTTATTTTTTACATGAAATCTTTCCTCACAGAGTTTGTTATAATTATAGCAAATCTTCTGTTAATATCAATCAAGCTTTTATTCGTCACATGCAGGTTGCCCTGCAGTGAAATGGGACCCCCCCCCCCCCCCCCGACCGTACATATATAACACAAACATTACATGGGGATACAGGTCGGAGATTGGTAGAATCAGAAAAACATTGAAATATACACTACAGTGGGGAAAGTACAAGAGGAAAAAAAGAGACCCCTACTCATGCTATGCTTCCATGGTAGGACAGCATGAGAACAGGAAACAAAAAAAACTCCTCTGCACAAAAAGCACATAAATGTCCACAGCACAACATTGTGAAGACATGACAAGCCACAGGGGTGGGAGGGGGGTGAGGGGTAATCCGAAGCGAACACAGCAGCCGCCCCGCACAGCGCTACCATTCCAGCGCGGCACGCAGACCCGCCGTGTTCCCTCGCAGGAAACAAGCATCGAAGGCGTTGGGAAGGGAGGGGGGATGAGTGCGTGCTTATCAGTGTAAGTGTATGTGTGTGCGTGTCCATAGTTCAGCTGAGACAGTGTCCTTCGGCCTATCAGGCTAAGTAAACAGTCCTCCAGCCGATCCAGGTGTCCTTCATGGGATGGGAAGAATAGTCATCACACAGTCGTTATCAGGGAGTTGTTTTGGTGGGCTCCAGCCTTGGGCCTGAGCAGCTGGCGCCGTGGTGTCCAAATGTAGAATATTGTTGATTTCTCCTAATAGTATGTAGTAGAGATGGACCGATCCGATATTACGTATCGGTATCGGTCCGATACTGACCTAAATTACTGGATCGGATATCGGAGAAAAATAAAAAATGTAATCCGATCCATTAAATATCACGAAAGCACCTCACAAAACTTGCAACACACCGTAACTCACCTCAGAACGTTAGCACGTCGGAGCAGTATGCATCACGTGATAGAGCGGCTGTGGCATGCGGGACCTGTCGGTGGTCTGGATAGCATGTGGAGCTTCGCTAGCAACCCGGCATTTCATCTCCGACAAAGTTATCCCGAGAGAAGTAAAGCAAGCGTGTAAGTCCATCTCTGAATGTTTGTAAAGCATTCCTGCGTTAAGCTTAACGAGCGACTGCCTCTCGCTCTCCTGCTGCTACTTCAATCGTGAAACTGATCAGCTGATCGGCTTTTCTGTCGCGAGTCCTTCTCTCTTCTTTGTTGTTGGTCCACTTTGCGCCAGAAAGAGGAAACCAGCGGCTGAACAACAGCAGCACGTTTAAGCTTGATAAGCTGTTGTTAGAATTTATTTAATATTACTTTCTACACCAGGAGCTTTTTCTATGTAGCTGACGCTGGTAACTGTGCAGGGGCGGATCTAGCAAAGTTTAGCCAGGGGGGCCGATAGGGCATTAACAGGGAAAAGGGGGCACAAAGACATACTTTTCTTTCTTATTCTCATTTAAAATGTCTAGCTTTTAATAAATAATTATCTGACACCCAAAGTTTTAATTTGATGTAAAATGAATAGAAGTCAATTACTGTATATAGTGACTATTAAGTCTAATATATATACCAATACCCTAGTAAGCTATAGTACTTTTTTCTTTGGGAAGGTACCATCTGTGCAGTCTGCAATTTTGTTGAAGAAAGATGTTGAATCTATTTAATATTTCTTGAAAAATAATTGATTTCTGTGCATTTTTTTTTCACACTGCATCAAATTAAGGTTGATTACGTCGATTAAGCATCATGAGGTGGAGCGTGAGGGGTGGTTCCCTATTTTTTATTTATTTATGTTGTTGCTGGGAGTTGGAACCCTATTAGTTAGGTTGCTTAATATTTACGCTAAGTACTCTTTAAAATACCAGAATAGGGAGGATGGTGTAGGTTTAAGTTTATTAGATTGATCAGTATTGCTGAACTATGAATTTTTTTTTTTTGCATACAGGTATAACAGAATAGCTTTAGTGTAGTTGTTGTTTTAAACTTGAGTATGAACTTGCAGACTTGCAAAATGCAGCAAGATATTTTAAAAAACAGTTTTGTTGATTAAAAAACACTATATCGGATTCATATCGGTATCGGCAGATATCCAAATTTATGATATCGGTATCGGTATCGGACATAAAAAAGTGGTATCGTGCCATCTCTAGTATGTAGAGTCACGACTTCTGCAGGTCTTTTATCTGTGGTTCACTGCAGAAGTTTAATGTAGTGATTAGAAGTGAAACTCAGCTAAAGTCAAACTCTATAGTGACAGGCTGGACATTCTGTCTGTCACAGGGTGGCAGAAAACTTTTATGATTAAAAATATCACAACAGATCTGCATATGTGTGCTCATTAGGGTTGCAACAATACACAAAATTCACGGTTCGGTTCGATACTTTGGTGTCACGGTTCGATACTTTTTCGATACAAAAAAATGTTCATGCCTTTTTAATTTGTCATTTATTAAATTTTCACGGCACATTCCACACCACATCTCTGTGCGTTCATCATTTGTTTGAAGCCAGCTCACCTCCTGCAACTACTTTTCCGAGAATACGTGCTTCTTTTGTGGTCCGGACTCCTTCTGACATTTCTTTGGAGGTGGAGGAACATCACAGTAATTGCTTAAAGGAGCTTGCTTCTTCGACATCTTTAAGAGTTCTAAACAAATGTCTGTCCTCCTCCTGAAAATCTTATGTATGCAAACACGCATTGCAACTTCTTATCTTGTGCCCATTTTTTATTTTGACAGCGAATGCGCACCTGCGGACCACTTATGTGCAGCCCTGGTTATTTCGCTTGTCATATTGCAGCCACAGAAATTCTTTTGTCCATGAAACTATAAAGCTGCACTTTCTTTTTGCCTTATAGTCTGATTTGTCATAACTTTTCCGTTTTGTGGTAAGCTTTTCTTTGGCTGTCACTTCTTCACCCTATTTGGCTCAGCAGAACTAAAATATTGTAGCGAGCTCAGACAAGGAGGAGACGGAGGTGTCGTTTGGTCTTGCTTCCCGTGAGCTAGCCAGGGAGCACAGCCGTTTATTGACATCTGCAGAAGAACACTGCCGCTAGCTAACTGCTCAGCGCGGCAACCGCACAGCAACAACAACAACAACAACACACAGGGCGCCCTCTGACCTCGGAAGGACACATCGTTGTAGCGACAGGGCGTCACCCGTCACTATGGCAACATAAACAAAACATAACTGTACAAACAGAACCCCGAACAGCCCTGACCCGCTACATAGCCCCCCACCTAAGGGGTCAGTCGTCCCCGACGACCCCATTACTCCACACAAAGTCCTGCAAATGTCCAGGTGCCTTCTTTTGGCGCACCGGCCGGTCACGACCGGCGGGAGAAAAGTCACTCGGGTCAGAACATGGGGTGCCACCATCATCCCACTTCTGACACCAATGTGGCGAGCTCAGACAAGGAGGAGACGGAGGTGTCGTTTGGTCTTGCTTCCCGTGAGCTAGCCAGGGAGCACAGCCGTTTATTGACATCTGCAGAAGAACACTGCCGCCAGCTAACTGCTCAGCGCGGCAACAGCACAGCAACAACAACAACAACAACACACAGGGCGCCCGGCAACAGCACAGCAACAACAACAACAACAACACACAGGGCGCCCTCTGACCCCGGAAGGACACACCGTCGCAGCGAGAGGGCGTCACCCGTCACTATGGCAACATAAACAAAACATAACTGTACAAACAGAACCCTGAACAGCCCTGACCCGCTACAATATATATCCTGCTGCTTTTACACACGCACTCACATAACGCTCAGCGTTTCTCTGCGCGATCAACCTCTCACATATTTAAGCTTGCTGCGGGAGATTTCACTTGTCATGTTTGCAAAGTAAGCTAACGATTAATAAGACGATGTCAGAGGAATTGGTGCGCAAATTATCATCACTCACCAATCAGTGCTGTCGCTCTCTATACACAGTTCGCACAATTGCAAAGTGAAAGCAAAAAAACAGCGCAAATTCAAACGCGATTTCAATATGTCACATATTGGCAGTGGCTCACCGATGCCAATGACATAATTACCCAGCTACATTTCCGAAAGAATGCAAAAGCATTGACATATATTTTTCCTTCCTATGGTAGCCCGACGGGCAGGGAAGAGATAGATTTTGGCAGCCCGACTGGAAAAATCGCTAGCCCCGTGATGTCGGGCCTGCAATTTTGCGAGCCCTGTATCTGATTGAGGAATCACTCATCTTTGGAAAAGAGAGTTTATTACAGAGAAATGGCTCTTTCCAAAATAAAAACTATACTATACGCTTCTTCTGGGCTATATTCTCAGCAGCATATTAAACATATCAGGTCCCCATAAGAAGAATCATGTGCTAACGGCTGTCTAAATGACTCGGGTAAAGTTTGTAGCATGCGTGCTTGTTGTTTTTGTCTGCTTCCACTTGTCTTTGCACTAGGATGATGTCGGTTTAAATGTGCAGTCATATTTGTTGTGTTCCCACTAGTGCTGTCAGCGTAAATCTCGTTGAAATGACATTAACGCCACAACACGGCAAATCTCCGTTAACGAGCTACCGCGGATCGCCGCGGATCGCCCGTGCATGGGGCTAGACGGCCAACACGTTAACGAGCTAACTGCGCTAACACACTAGCTCCCACCCATGTAATTGAGCATTGCGTGGCACATCCAACATACTATTTTACTTTAGTCCATGACGCGCTTACCTTCAGGGTCATACGTCACATGAAAACCAAAATAGTTCCAAAAGCCAGATCTGAATGAGGGTGGGGGAGGTTCAATTTGCCATGTTGCAAGGAGAGCTTAACTTCTGTCTCGCTAGCTTGCCCTGCGCTCAGTGAATCTGCGGTCGACTACTCCGCATAGGCTGCACTGTCGAGCGCAGATCCACTGAGCGCTCAACACAGACAGCATCGTCAGAAGGAAAATTGATAAAACAAATTAAAAATTTATTTTGTATTGTTCATACATATGCGTACCGAACCGAAAGCACTGTATCGAACGGTTCAATATCGATACGAGTATTGTTGCTCCCCTAGTGCTCATATATGACCTCACTCTCTTTAGTATCACAGTGATCCAGTCAAAGCTTTCTGCACTTGCTAAAAAAGGATTTATTTTTTTTGTTGTTTTATAAAAGGAAAAGGCTGGCTGATGCGTGTCGCCCTGAAAGTCCCAGGAGCTCTGCTGAAAGGAAAAGATTAATAAACCTTGCAATAGAGAACTGCAAAGACGAAACTGTCCTGCAGTGGCTGAGAGAAAATTCAGAGTCTGGCACCTTCAGAAAACTCTCAGACATGTTTGATTTCCTGAAAAGTAAAATTGATGAGGAAGAAAAGAAGAACCATGATGACACTGTTGACATAATCTTTGTGGCACATGGAGCAATCAGAGACTCCATGATCCCAGCCAGCTGTTTGCTGCCTCTGCCCACCATCACTGACCTGGTCCTGTACTCTCCCTGGAACTGTGCCACCACACCTGAAGTGACCTATGGCATTGCAACAGGGAAAATGAGGCCACAGCACAGAGTTTTTTACCGTAATCTTCCACTACCGTTTTTTTTCCATAGTGTAACTGTTGTTTACAAACAGCAACCCCCAAACCTGCCAAACTACTGGAACTCACTGAAGAAAGTGGGAGGACGCATGATCCCAAACATCAGTGTTAGACCTCTGGAGGAAGATGATGGCGTGTGGGAAAGATTTAAGTCTCTCTCAACAAAATATGGCCCACCAGGAAGAAACCACATCGTCATCCCGTTCATCGTCCCAGGAGAGAGTGAAAGTGTCCCATTCTCTGTTGTTGCCTTGGCTCTGTCCCTGGTGCTCCTCTCCTCCAGGTTTAAAGCCACCGTGCACCTTGATACCTGTCTGAGTGATAAGTCTACAGGACAGAAATCTGACAGGAAGTATCTGCAGGAGCAGTACTACTGCACTGAAGACAACACTGGGATGACCTGCTCACCAGATGCCTTCGATGTGAACTGGTGGGATTATTTTAAAAGTCTATTTAATGCATTCCATCCACATCTTATCATCTTTTCTGTGTCTGTTTTTAAAAAGCTGTTCCGGAAACATCAAACTATAAAAACAATTGTTTTATTTGTTGTTGTTGTTTTTCTTGCTGAGGTCAGATTTAAAAAGAAAGTCACACAGAAGTCGTATTAGAACATATGTTTGAGTTTAATTACAATTGCAGATGCTTCCAGTAATTTAAAGGTGTCTGCTGTCTATCAGCCAGTTTCACTTCTTTAATGAAGCCTACATGAACCAGTCTCCAGATTGTTTTGCACTTTAATGCACTTTATTTTCTAGTTTAGCTCCATGCTGAGCTTCCGCAGGTCTATTAGCCATGGTTCACTGCAGAAGTTCAATGTAGTGATTAGAAGTCTATAATGACAGGCTGGACATGTTGTCTATCACAGGATGGTAGGAAGTATTTTATGATTAAAAATATCACAACAGAACTAAACAGTTGGGGTTGGGTAACCCAGGGTACCCAGTTGGGTAACCCAGTCAAAGATGTCTGCACTCACTAATTTGTGTCTGTGTGTCTGTTTGTTTGTTTTTCTAAAAGGGAAATGCTGAAAAAATTAATAAACCTTGCAACAGAAAACTGCAAAGATGAAACTGTCCTGCAGTGGCTGAGAGAAGATTCAGAGTCTGGCACCTTCAGAAAACTCTCAGACATGTTTGATTTCCTGAAAAGTAAAATTGATGAGGAAGAAAAGAAGAACCACAGAGACACTGTTGACATAATCTTTGTGGCACATGGATCAATCACAGACTCCCAGATCCCAGCCAAGTGTTTGCTGCCTCTGCCCACCATCACTGACCTGGTCCTGTACTCTCCCTGGAACTGTGCCACCACACCTGATGTAACCTATGGCATTGCAACAGGGAAAATGAGGCCACAGCACAGAGTTTTTTACCGTAGAAAAGAAAAAGGCGACAAGATTCCTCTTGACAAATATCAACCCATGAATCTGCCAAACTGCTGGAACTCACTGAAGAAAGCTGGAGGACGGAAGATCCCAAACATCATTGTGAGCCCTCTGAAGGAAGATGATGGTACGTGGAAAACATTTAAGTCTCTCTCATCAAAATATGGTCCACCAGGACGAAACCGAATCGTCATCCCGTTCATCCTCCCAGGAGAGAGAGAAAGTGTCCCGTTCTCTGTCGTCTGCTTGGCTCTGTCCCTGGTGCTCCTCTCCTCCAGGTTTAAAGCCACCGTGCACCTTGATACCTGTCTGAGTGATCAGTCTACAGGACAGAAATCTGACAGGAAGTATCTGCAGGAGCAGTACTGCTGCACTGAAGACAACACTGTGATGACATGTTCACCAGATGCATTCAGTGTGAACTGGTTGGATCGTTTTAAGAGTCTGTTGAGTTAAATACACTCAATCGACATCTTATCATCTTTTCTGTGTTAAATGTTTTAAAACTGTTTCAGAAACATTAAACCACAAAAACAGTTTCATTGTTAGTTTGAAAAAAGAAACCCACACAGGACTCATGTTGAACATATGTTTGAGTTTAATTACAATCACAGATGTTTCCAGTAGTTCAAAGTAGCCTTCAGTCTATCAGCCAGTTTCACTTCTTTAATGAAGCCTACATGAATCAGAATCAGAATACTTTATTGATCCCTAGGGGAATTTATTTAATTATTACATGAATCACTCTCCAGATTTTTGTGCACTTTAAGCTGTTTGTGTTGTTGCTGCTTTTCCTCAGAGCTCAGGCTGGACTTCAGTGTACAGACTGTCTTATACTTTATCCTGACAGAAAAGAGTACACAGCACTTTATTGTCTAGTTTAGCTCCACACTGACATGGAGGTAAATCTCTCTGTGTAATTTAAAGATATCACCTGTATTTATCTATTTTTTTATGATGAAATCAAACTACATTTTGGATTCTTGTATCGTTTGTACTTTCTTGACTTTTTATATCAATGTAGTTTAAAACATAATGACTTTAATTCATTGCTGGGATGTGACTGAAGCAGAGTCACATGTGATAAAATCCACTGCTCTTTATGGAGCTCACAGGTGGACGTGAGTTTCAATCAGCAGGCATTATGAAAATGAATGACCTGTGAAAATGAAGCAGAAATTAAACTTTAATCAATGAGCACTTTATCACCAGAAGCATCGACTCATCTGCTTCTCAGTGACATTTAGAGATTATATACAAAACACAAAGGTAATAAGAAATAGACAAACTGAATGTCCATTATGTGTGTACCTTTACAGATAAACTCTCATGTTTTTTAAATATATATATTCATTTTCCTCTTTATCCAACAAAGTTGACTCTCTTCATGTGGTTGCAGCATTTTCAGTGTGAGAAACTTTCCCTCCTTGAAGTGACTTCTTCATCCTTATAAACACTGCAGCTGTATAGTGATTGAAACCAGCACCACACTGAGCCAGTTTTATGAATGTGAAAAATGGGAGTGGACATCCCTAAGACGAGAATCCCATCAGCTTACACTGCTGTGTATAACTCCTGGTCTCTCATCAATAGTCATAGCAGCTTGCATATTAACGATCAAATGAGCAGAATCAACTTTCTGAGATTTGCTTACCTGGGTTATTGAGCATGCATCTCTTAGTTGTTTCAAAGGACAAAAACAGTGAATATTTGTTTGAGAATAAAATGAAAATGTTGAATAGAATGAAAGTAATAAAACAAAGATGAAAGAGGAAGAAAATGGTTTGTGTTCCTGTGTCCTGACTGGTTCTAACACACAGGTGTATATGAATGTTTACAATAAGAATAAATCAGAAAAAGATAAACAGTGATGTAAATCAGATGATTTATGGGAAACTGTAGTCTGCAGGACTTACTGATGCACTTTAGACCATAACGTAAAACTCAGTTACAAACTTGTGTTAGTGTATAGATGTGTATATAGATATATAGACAGATTGATGATTTTGCTATTATTTTTATTTCATCACAAAGCTTTTATTTCTATCCAGTGATCTTCAACTCATGTCAGATGGTTCAAACACTACTGTTAGATCAAAGCTGCTGGTATTTTACAGAAACACACTTTAGTGCAGGTACTTGTATGTACTTTTAGTGGTGACTGTGACCAGTGTGACTCCTAACTTATCATAGTTTCATGACAATCTTTACCTGAACGTAAACAATCAGCTAGCAAAGTGAAAGTAAACAACAAGTGAAACAAAACGAAACAGTGAATGAAACAGAGCAGGAACACATTCTCCAGAGAAAAAGGGGAATAAAAACTTTATAATCATGTCACCATAGTGTCTCTACAACTTTACAAAGTCAGACTCAGTTCAGTACTCATGAACGTGTTCACTCTCATAGTCTTCGTGCGGTCTTTGTGGTAAATGTCTCCCCCGCGTAGAGACAGTTTAAGTTAATAACTGAAGAGAGTTCATCTTTAATGAACCCAACTGATTACAATGCAGGGCCATGTTAAACCTGGAAGCGTCTGTATGGTGACATGTACGAATGCTCTAGGTATTTAGGAAAAGACCTTCAGTCCTTCATTTATTACCTCCTTTAGCAGTGAATATATTTATTCATCATTTATGAAAGGAGAGGAGAAATATCATCCCAACAACCATCTGACTATTTGATTAACAAAGCTAATGAAGTTGCACAGATTATGCATCATGTCCAGGCTATGACCTGCTGACCTGCTGTTGAATTCAGTTGCTCTACACAACTGAATTCAACAAGATGTAAAGAGATGTTTCATGAGTTGTCCAGACATACTTCCACTCTCTGAGAGTACACTGTCTTTATACTAGATGGTATAAAGTTGGTATGAAAGGGAAAATCAGCGAATGGATCTAAGAATCGTCAGCTAGAAATCGCATTAATCTCTGCTTTACTTGCTGTAAGCTACCTCTGAGCATTAAGCCACAGCCACTGTGCACCAGTCACACATTATTCTTTACTTTAAACCATTACAGTGCAGCAAACTAATCCATCAAAACATAGATAAGTGGCAGCAAAGCAACTGAGTGAACAGTAGAAGACAAAATGTGGCGGGGTGTGGTCTGCGGTGCCGCTGCAGGGGAGGCCGACACACCTGAGAGGCATCTGCAATCACACGTCGCCAACTGTTGTGATTGTGGATGGTGTGTGTCAGGCTGTGAGCTGTGGAGCAGCAGCCAACTTGGGGTGATCGTGGCTCAAGAGCTGGGAGTTTGCCTTGTAATCAGAAGGTTGCCGGTTCGAGCCCCGGCTTGGACAGTCTCGGTCGTTTTGTCCTTGGGCAAGACACTTCACCCGTTACCTACTGGTGGTGGTCAGAGGGCCCGGTGGCGCCAGTGTCCGGCAGCCTCCCCTCAGGGTGGCTGTGGCTACAATGTAGCTTGTCATCACCAATGTGTGGATGACTGGATATGTAAAGCGCTATACAAATACAGGCCATTTACCAACTGTGTTTGTACAGCAACCGTGTGTGTAAAGTCTGCTGCAAAGCATGTACATGTCGTCAGGTCTGCCGTGGTTCGGTTACACTATAATATTAAAAAGAGGTAAAGAGGTTAAACACAGAATAAAACACAGATGATGTAGACAAACCAGCAGAGTGTGAGTGTGTGTGAGAGGAAAAGTATAGTATTAAAAGTTCTGTATGACTGTGTGTTTAAGTTGCTTTCATCAACACTTTGGGGTTTTATTAGGTTTCGAGGTTTCTGCAGCAGGAACTCTTTTAGCCACAGATCACTGCAAAATGTCACAAGAGAGTGGTTAGAAAATTAGAAGAAGCAGAACCAGCACACTGTGTCTCAGAGCTCTACATGTGAGCTGAACAGCTGACAGTAAATCAGCTGGTTTACAGGAACTCTCAGCTGTTGTGTAAACACCGTCACTGCTGTAAGTCTCCTGCCAGGTGTGTGATGGAAGATTTAAGATTCTTCTACTTCTCTGTGTCAGGATGATCTTAATGAATTCAAAAGTTCCATAATGTCATATTCTGTCTCCATGTAATCGTTCACATATACCACATGTTGCTGTACAAGTTTGATGGTCTGTGTTCTGTGACCATGGTGGGTAAATAACTTGTGTCTAAAAATTATTCTTGTAGGCAGACTGCTGCTGTGCTCGGTAATGTTGTTTGACCTGTTTGTAAAGGTAAAGTAAATCCTCACAAAGAAAACCTGTTTGTGTGAAAATGGATTTATTTCAGATTTGTGTAACCATCTGGTGTCAGTAAAGTGGGATCCTTTGGCTGATGTCTGCAATCGACACAGTGGTGCCTGATCGTCCTGGAAACAGGCCTCTAAGCTTGTGTAGTTGAGAAATTGTGTGGTCCTCAGATCATCTCCACTGGGACTTTGAGGAACATTGTTCTTAAACAGAGAACTGAAATAAATTATTATATTTTAAAATGACTCCCTGCATGTTGACATCTCCTTGAATGCAGTCATGACCATGTGGTAGACTCCTGCTTACAGTGGTAACACACAAAAGAGTACACAGCACTTTATTGTCTAGTTTAGCTCCACACTGACATGGAGGTAAACCTGCAAACAGCTGAGCAGACAAAAACACACAGTGTGTTTAAACTCTGCCTCTCTGTGTAATTTAAACACCTTAATGTATCTGTTTTATTTATGATGAAATCAAACTACATTTTGGATTCTTGTATCGTTTGTACTTTCTTGACTTGTTATATTAATTTAAATTAAAACATAATGACTTTAATTTGTTGCTGGGATGTGACTGAAGCAGAGTCACATGTGATAACATCCACTGCTCTTTATGGAGCTTGCAGGTGGAAGTGAGTTTCAACCAGGAGGAATGATTAAAATAAATGACCTGTGAAAATGAAGCAGAAATTAAACTTCAACTCCTGCTCAAACTTTTTTCTTCTGGAGATCTTAGCTCTTAAGGTCAGAGGTTACTGCTTTTCAGGCAGTGGCACAAAGATCACAGAATTTTCTTTCACCTTCTTTCCACTGTATAGACTCCACTAACTTTTTTTTTAATCTGAAGACATATTTATACAGATAAGCTTTCAATATTTTTTTGTTTTATTCTATTGATTTACATTTGTGATTTTTAAAATCTGTTTATCTAGAGTATTTGGTCTATTCTGAGAGGAGGAGAGTTTTTAACTATCTTGAGATAATTGAACAAAAATCCGTTAATAATTTTTTTTTTATTCATATTTTGGATGGACAGAAACATTGACGAATATACAACTGGAATAATCATACTGTCAGTTCTCTGTCAGTTTCTTAACAACAACCAACAAATAAGGACTAACAGTAACTAAGACAAACAGACAAAAAAAGAAAGAAAGAAAACAACCCAGGAGAAACAAAATGATATACCGCCTCCTGGGAAACATCAACAAAAACAAAAGCAATGGGGGCAAAACACCCAGGTGCCTAAAAACAGAACTTAACCTTGACCACTGATGACATTAAGACAATTTCTTCCCTCTACTGACTTTCAAAGTAAGAAAACAAGACAACAACAAAAATACCAATGACACATGAAACCCCCCCCCCACCCCCCACCCCCAAAGAACATTTATCACAATATCTAGGAGACATTGTCGATGTACAAGAAAAAAGGACCCCAGACCTGCTCAAAAATATCTTCTCTCCCCTTCATTCTGTATATAACCCGTTCATATGATGCCATCTTAGACATTTGTTCAGTCCATTCCCTGAGAGAACAGGGGCTGGATGACTTCCAGTGCCTAAGTATTATCCTGCATCCAGTTATGAAAGCCAGACGCATCCACAATCTGTTTTTTTGAAAGGATATTATTGTCAGGTAACAGGCCCAGGACACATACAGCTGGAGATTTAGAAAGATTGAGTTTAAAAATATCATTCAGCAAGTTAATGATCCCATCCCACAAATAATCATTTTTCCCACATGTGTACAACATATGAACTAGAGTCCCGGCTTCCTCCTGACATTTCCAACAGGTGTCATTATCCACAAGCTTCAGCCTGACTAATTTACTGGGAGTCCAGTAATTTCTGTGAAGCAATTTGTACTGGATAAGTTGAGACTGTGTTTCAGGTGAGCAAACATACCATGATGAAACCAGCGTCTTCCAACTGTCCTCTAAAATCTGGATACCCAGATCCTTCTCCCAACACTGCCTCAGTCCCCCCAAACTGGGAGAGTGCGCCTCTCTGAAGATCCCATAGAATTTGGATGCCCTGATTCTATTAATGCCAGGGGCTGCAAACATCTTCTGAATACTAGATGGAGGGTCTGGATTATTATTCAAAATGGTTTTAATACAATGTCTTATTTGAAAAAACCTCCAAATTTCCCTTGGACCCAGATTGAATTCTCGTCCGATTTCTGCAAACGATTTCATGCCAGTCTGCCCAAATAAATCCCCCACCTGATTGATACCTGTCCTAGCCCAAGCCTCCCACCAGACCGGTTTCTTACCAATTAATATTTTCTTATTATACCAGATAGAGGCTCTAGCGGTAAGATAAGGGCTAATGTTGGTATATTGGTGAGCTCTAAACCAGGTCTCTTGCATGAAAGCCAATACTGGATCTTTAAACGGTACTGGTCTTCCCTTCTGAGTAAGGAAGGCCTCTAAAGACGAAGGAGCCACAAGATTTTCCTCAATCGCAACCCATGATGGCTTCTCCGTAAAGGAATTATGTATCTTAACTAACTGAGAGAGGGAGAAAGCATAATGATACCAGACCATCTTGGACAATGCCAACCCACCACTCTCTTTAGCAGCATATAATTTGGACCGATTAAAAGATGGCTTTTTGCCTGCCCACACAAAACCCTCCACACATGTATTATAAAGCTTTAGCAAATTATGTGGGACTGCTATCGGTAACATGTGTAGAAAGTACTGAAGTTTAGGGCCAATAATCATCTGCACCAAATTAATTCTGCCCAAAAGGGACAGATTTATTTTAACCCAATTCTGCAACAGCGGACGAATGTTTTGATTCACTGGGGAGATGTTTACTTGCATTATGTTGTCTAAACCAGGGGTCAGTTTAACCCCTAAGTAAGTCAAACCCTCGGGCATCCACTTGAAGTGCCATGAGCTCCTCATAACTGGCGGACACAATTTAGAAATGGGCATAAATCCGTTAATAATTAATAATTGTGATAAATAATCAAATAATAAGTAATAACTTTTGTTGGGTTTCCAGCTGATATCCTCATTTTTTCCATATATTTATTAGTTAACCAAACTTGCGGTAAAACAGCTGATATCCCGTTTAGCTGTCTGCTGAAAATTGTCGAGTCCTGCAACCTGGATGAACAGAACAGTGATTTGTAGAATGCTTCTGATTTCTGAACATTTTTCTATGAGGCAGGTTCTTAAGTTTTAACCACCTTCTGATTTCTGCTTTTTAAAACAGCCTAAATTCCATAGGTCTGTCTGTGTTTTTAGTAAAGGTTACTGAGGAGGTAAAACAAATTAAAATAGCTAATATTTAATTTAATTTAATGTAATAATTAAACGTAAGTTGGAGCTCAGCAGTAGTGAAATAAGGCAGATGAAGTGAAAATGAAGAGTGTTCACCTGTGGAAAAAAGGCCAACGTGTTCATGTGAATGCTTTTTGTCCACTAGGTGGCTCCTCTGCTCATTTTCTCTGTGTGACAGTTTTCTACACCCATGATGAAGAGTTTTCTTTCAGTTTTCTCTGCTCACTTTAGTGCTTGCTCCAACACTGAGATCAGCATGAACTTGCTGCTAACAGAAACTAAAATCGGTGCAAAACCACCAAGAAAAACAACAGGTTAGGAAACTTTTCAAACTCCACCCACTTTGACTGAATGAGCGGCTGCTGAACAGAACCTGATAAAACTGTTTAATGACATTAAACTTCCAGAAACTTCCAGCAAATAAACCAAAGCAGAACCATTAGACTGGTAGAGTGCATGACGATCTTCCTGTGAGACGCAGCTCAGGGCAAACAGTGTGTTGTTGCTCATAAAGGTGCATGAAGTGATCCGAGACAGAGTTTCCCTGCTGCCATTTTTCTGAAGTGTTGAGTTGAGTTTGTATATTAAGTTTTTAAAAAATCCCAAATCACCCCTGGTTTAATGATTGAAGTTTTTACATGTAATTTGTTCTAAAACAGAGCCCGGTCGTTCTAACCCAAGACTGATTTGTAGTAATGTACTTTTGCATTATAAAAAAAATGTTTTGCTTCTATTATACTTTCATTATTTGATATATTTTGTACGAATTTCACTGTCTACATATTTTATGTATAATGTGGCAATAAAAGTAGTTATATTTATTTTTATCATTATCTTTAATTGTCTTTAACCCATTTTTTATATGCTGAATTTAGGGGAAACAAATATTTAGTTTTAACTCAACTCTGAATGGTAATATAACCCTTTTGTGTTTCAACACAATTTTTTGTAATCTTAACTTTAAACACTAATCAATTAACCCAATTTTTGTGTAGTTAGCCTAACCCAGTGTGCTGGATCAAACCAATAACCCAACCCTGTTGAGTTGAAACCAGCCAGGGTCCGCTGGGTCCAAATTAGGTTATTTTTAACCCATTTTAACTTCCCAAAGCTGGAAAATTTAAAACCGTGTTCAAAAAACTGTTGAAACATAAGTATTCATTTTACTGCTTTAAAAGCTTTAAAATGATGATTATAAAACAATCAAAAGTCATAATGAAACTCAGTAATTATCATGTTTGGTAATCAGGTTAATGCAGTTCAACTTCAATTGTTAAGTCCTTGTCTGGTCTTATTGATGATTGGCTGGCATCATCAGCTCATCTGTCTTCCAGACCAAAATATTCACTCTCTCTTCCACTCCAGCTGGCATTAACCTATTAGTGGTTTTTATGCTTAATTTATGTTTAATGTATTAATGCTTAATTTATAAGTAAATCTAATTTATATTTAATAAGCAAACATCTATTGTGGACTCCCTCCTTGCCACCTACTTTTAGCCATCCTTAGACCCATTGGTAAGAGTAACGTTTAAGCTTGATGGCTAAGAAAGTTTGTGGTTTGCTAATTGCTTATCTAAGTTGAAATGTGGCTTCAGTGCAGCATAAAGTAGTTATAGTAATTTATAGTATAGTATTTGGCTACGTGACCAATATCCTGGATAAGACTACATTTTGTCACCAGCTGCCTCAAGTTGATCAAATGAAAACACTGTTATGCCCCAAAGGCCACGGATCAGATCACCGCCCAACACACATTATGCCCCACATTACACCCCACTCCCATGATGTCTCTGCGGGTGGTGGCCCCACAGGCCCATGTCTCCTCTTCAGGTTGCGCCCAGTCACCAGATGCTTCCTTGAGCACTGTTCCCAGATTTGATTCCAGGGTGGGGTCCTGGGAAGCCTATCCCAGGTAGGCTAGACTAGTCCCTTAATTTGGTTCCTTTGGGGTTGACCAAGATGAAACCCAGGGCAGACCCAGAATACACTCGAGAGATTAAGTGTCTCGGCTGGCCTGCAAGCACCTCAGCGTTCCTGCAGATAAACTGGAGGAGGTGGGTGGGGAGAGGGAGGTGTGGGCTTCTCTGCTTTGGCTGCTGCTACCGTGACCCAGACCTGGATAAGTAGAAGAAAATTAAATGATTGATAGATAAACTCTGCTATTACTGTATAAATAATGTTTATTTTTGCTTGTTTGTATATTTCATTTCTCTTATTTTGTGTATTCACGCCTCTTGTTCATAAGAGCTGAAACACAGACATCGTCACCTTCTGGTGACCTATAATTACAATATTATAGTTGTAATTACAGTTCTTTTATAACCACACAGCTTCCACAAACTGTGTGTAAAGTAAAGTTTATACTGTATCATTTTCAGTGTTTTTAGACTATCTGATGGACTCATAGACACAACGGTCACCTGCAGGTCAAAGAAAATTCGTCTTCTCATTTCTGTGAGCCTAATTTAAACATAAGTATTCATGCAAGTAGCATTTATATTAAATGTTGATATTGTTGTAGCTTCGTTTAATTCAACAGTGTTAAAACTGCAGCAGATGTTAAAGTACAGTCTTGCAAATTGCTTCAGAATATAGTCTATATTAAAACAGAGAGAGTGCTAACCATGAAGAAGTGAGGAGTATACTTGCTGTTGATCTTCTACCTGACTGACCCTCTGGTCATCAGTAGAACCTTCAAAACAAAAAAAATTGAAATAAGACATTTGCCTTTGCATGGTTGATTTTTATACATTGTTGTGAACAGTTTCCCATGCCTGTATGCTGAATCTGTGTACTTAAATATTTAAAGAGTAAAATATATTTTCTCAGAGGAACAAAAATGCTCACCTCTGGATTTTCTGTAGCAATAGAACAAGAGCAGCAAGAATATAAATATGACTCCAGAAATTATTCCAATGATCATCAAAATAAGAAATGAAGAGCTTTCAGGACTGGGCACAGCTGTTGTAAATTAGAAACGTGAACTGTTAACTTCAGTCAACTCAAGTGAATTTGCCATTTGAATAACAACGAAAGCTGACTTCTAAAGAAAAATAGATCAACTAAACAGGCAGGTTCCAAGACAGCTCTGCAACATCAAGAGCACTACTCTCACTATATGTTTAGGTTTACCAGGCATATCTAGCACCCTCCCCTGTTAGCTGATGCAAATTACGACTGACTGGTGATTAGTTAATAAATGGTACACTTTCTGTTACTTCTCGTTTTTGTCTTTTGTGGTCTGCATTTGGGTCCTCACCTAAGAGAATCCACACAATCTGCCTCCACATATCATGACAAACCCAGTGGAGAGCAATCCTCTCTTTCGCTGGTAAAAACATCCACCCCTGTCTGGCAACTCTTGCCAAAGAGAACCCAAGAGTTTCTCCAGGAGACTTGCTCCAGATTGAGGTGAGCCCAACTGTAGCTCTGTCAATCTGTCAAACTCATGCACTAGCTCTGCCTCCTCCCACACCAGGGAGGTAATTGCTAGTTTCAGCAACTGGGAACTGGCTACCTAAGTCATTTGCCTTTGACTTTGCCTCTAAGAGAGTGGATACTCCTTAACACAACAGCCAGCAATGATAGCTAGGAGCTGGGGATGTTACTGCCAAGGTCTCCACCCTTGATCCCCTCTTGACACACATTGCATTTAACTCCTATGGCTCCTCCTGTGAATGGCAGACCTGAAAGGGAGGTCAGTGTTGGCCTCACAGGTCTCAGGCTTCACAAAATCTCTGTGTCTCACAAAAACAATATGATTTGCTTTCTAGAACATTTACTTCATCCTGTGCTGATCCTTGTTATGTTTGTAAAATGAAGCTCAACAACAAACATCACTTACTTGATGCTGACAAGTTGAAGGCTTCACTCCACTCTGTTGAAGAATATGAGTCATCTCTGCGTCGACTCTTACACGTGTAGTCTCCACTGCTGGACTCAGAAACATTGAATATCCAGTAATTATTGTGAGTCCACTGTGTGGTCTGGTTGGGTCCTCTCCATCTATACTCCCACTCAGTGGTTTCACCTCCTTCCTGCACCTCACATGTCAGACTGATCGTCTCACCGCTGAATATCTGAGGCCAGCTGGGTCGTCCTTTAACAACAACCTTATTGGAAACTGTTTACACATATTTACAGTTGAGATACAAACAAACATAAAATCAACAGAAATAATTTAATATTGAGTTGCTTGATAGTGACGAGTCAATGTACAGTAGTATAAAAAGTGTCTTCCCCCTTCATGATTTCCTATGTCTTGTATTTTTGACTTAAATGTTTCAGATCATCCATCCATCCATTCGCTTCCGCTTATCCTTTTCAGGGTCGCGGGGGGCGCTGGAGCCTATCCCAGCTGTCATAGGGCGATCATCAGATCATCAAACAAATTTAAATGTTAAACATAGATAACAAAAGTAAACACAAATGCAGTTTCTAAATCTTTATCATTAAGTATAAAAAAAATCCAAACCTTGTGTGAAAAAGCGATCGCCACCTAAACCTAATAACTGGTTAGGGCGTCCTTGGCAGCAACAACCAGATTCAGTCGTTCCAAACTCTTCATTTTGCTTTTCTTAACCCATTCAGAGGTGGACTTCAGTTCAATTTTATTTTATTCATACAGCACCAAATCACAATAACATTTGCCTCAAGGTGCTTTATATTGTAAGGTGAAGACTCTACAATAATACAAAGTAAACTGAGAAAACCCCAACAACCATATGACCCCCTATGAGCAACAGTAGGAAGGGAAAACATGCTGAGCCAGACAGCCAGAGATTACTGGTGTGATCTGGATCGTTGTCCTGCTGCAGAACCCAAGTGTGCTCCAACTTGAGGTCATGAACGCATGGCTGGACATTCTCCTTCATGATGTTTTTATAAACAGCAGAATTCATGGCTCCATTTACCAAAGCAAGTCTTTCAGGTCCTGGGGCAGCAAAACAGACCTGGACCATCCCACTAACACCACCGTAGTTTACTGTTGGTGTTCCATTGCTGAAATGCTGTGTTACTTTTAAGCCAAATGTAATAGGACACACACCTTCCAATTAGTTCAACTATTTTCTCAAAGTATTTTCCTAAAAGTCTTGGGGATCATTAAACTTTTTTCTGGCAAAACTGAGACGAGCCTTAATTTTCCTCTTTTTGTTGTTGTTGTCTCTGCCATGCAGGCCATTTCTGACTAGTCTCTCTCTTAGGGTGGAGACATGAACACTGACCTTAACTGAGGCAACTGAGGCCTGACAGACCGACCTTCAGCAGGTCTGGTAGTAATATCAAGGCAGTATATAAGGCCTTGATATGGGAGTGAAACTAAACTCAGCGTTCTAATAAAAAAATGTGGTTGATCACAGTTAATAATATTATTTAACAAGGTGGGGGCTTTTTCCACACACGGCCAGGTAGGCGTGGATTTTTCCTCCTTTAACTATAAAACCTTTCGATTAGAATCTTTATTTTCTGTTTACTTGTGTTATCTGTTTCTAATATTACACTAAACTTGATTTATGATCTGAAACATTTAAGTGTGACAAACATACAAAAAGTAGGAAATCTGGAGGGGGGCAAACGCTTGTTCACACCACTGCCCATTTCAAAGAAAACTTTTCAACTCACAGGTTATCTCAGTGGTGACATCATCACTTTTATCAGTGTAGTAAACTGGGTTTCCTCTTCTTCCTCTGCAGTGGTAGATTCCTCCTTGAGATACTCTGATTACTCCGTTTTGTTGATCATCTGTTCTCATTTGAACTTCAGTGTTTGGGTCACGTCTGAACCACTCATATTTCCAGCCAGCAGAGCTCCCCACAGAGCAGGCCAGTGTCACACTGCCCCCTACTGGTATGATAGTTGATCCTGGAGTCAGTGTGGCCCTGGGTTTACCTGCTGTTAGGGAAAATAAAATATGTATACATTATCTATTATTAAGTAATAAGAACACAGGTCCTGGCTAAAGTTTTTATTTTCAAAGCTCCTTCCATGAACACATTAATTAAGTGTACACTCTGTTTTATAATTTAGATGAATATTTGAATTATTATATTAAGTATATTATATTTATTGGTCATGGTCACTGAGGACTTACCCAGCACAGTCAGGGAGACAGTATTACTGTTCTTTGTATAATGTGATTTCTTCATATGACCAGAGCACTGGTATTTACCAGTATCAGATGTAGACTTCATTTGTTTTCTGTAATTTTTGTATCTGTTGTACGGGATAAAGGCTCGACCATCCTTGTTGAGTTTGTATTCCCAGTCAGTGTGTTTTCCTTCCTTCACGACACATTTGAAGCTAACAATCTCTCCGATGAAAAAAATTGTCGAGCTGGGTTCAACAGTTAGCACAGCATCTAGAATCCAACACAAACACAACATCATTGATCTGAAACACTTTTATGTACTTTACAAATCAAAATCTGTTCTGACATGTTCATAAACTTATAAATATATTGAGTAATAAAAACAGAAATGGAAAGTGTTTAAGATTGATGCACTAAGATTAATATTTACTAAATAAATGAAAGTGCAAACTGTTCAGTCACCTTGAGCGTGTCCGCTGCAGAGGAGCGTACAGAGAACTGCAATAAAGGAAGAAACTTCACACATCATCAAACTGAAGACTCACTCAAACATGGCATCAGTCAAACACACCTGGTGTTACCAGAGGCTGCTGTGATTGGTTTAAATTATATATTTAATGTAATATGCATCAAATTATCACTGATGAAGAAACAAACCTTTCTTAGATAAACTAAACCAGCGTCAGTGCACTGAAATCTAATCCAGTCTGCAAACAACCATGTTGAGAACAAAACATGAACTGAAATGCTGCAAATGACTGAAACTCTGTCATTTTACTAAAACATGTTCATCAGTCAATGAATCAAAGGAAGAAGTGATGCACTGACAGAATAGGCCCAGCTCACAGAGGAAAGTGGGTCCCATCCTCACATCCAGCTGTGACACGTCTGAAAACTTCTACGACTTTGTGTGAAGAGAAAGAAGAAGAAGCACACGAGACGCCGAGAACTGTGAAGAAAACAAAGACTTTAAAACTTCTTCTTTATCTGCTTCCTTCCTTTTACTCAGAACTATCACACCTTAACAAGCTCTGACTACAGCATGCTTTGACATGTTTGTATTTTCCTGGTGCTTCAGAAACAAATTAAGGAGATTTCTTTTTATAAAACTAAGTAATAAGAATCATTTTATCATACAGATGTGAGCTGAGTAGTGAAAGAGACAAAATGAGCAGATTACATGTCATTTTGTTTCCTTTGTCTGCTCCTCGTCTGCTTGTTGTGTTTGCTGGGAGCTTTGCCACCAATAATAGTTATTCTCACAGATGCTCCATCATGGAAATACACCATTCTGATGGGTTCAAACTGCTGTAGAAAAGCAATTTTCAAGGAGTCTTGAATTGCTTCTTCTACACTAAAAGCTGCTGCACAAAATCATTAAATTGCTTCAAATATAAAATAAATGCATTTTCATCTAGCTTAGCCTCATAGCTTCAACTATCAGTTGACAAATAGCAGTGTCATACTCACCATAAGCAGATGTTCACATCAGTTAATCCATGCACTCTCTCACACAACAATGAAATCTGTAACTAAAAAATTGACTTTTTTTAATCTTAATTGATAAAACTGAGCTTTACTAATATAGATTATTCCATTAAACCCCTGTAAAATCTTCTGGTTTCATCATAAATTGATTTACAGGAAACGGACAACTCAAACAGTAACAGAAGTGAGTGTGAGGTGAGAGGAAGTCGTCCTTTTTTCTGAACTTGCCACTGTTGCCTTACATGTCGCTGTAAGTGGGTTTAGAGGCGTGAAACGACAGACATTTCCTGTTTCATTGCCTAAAGCAATGAGAAGTAAGCAGCAGTGTGGTATATATAAAAAGATTCCCCACTCGCCCCTGTGGGCGGTTTATCCTTCAAGCTCAGGTCCTCTACCAGAGGCCTGGGAGCTTGAGGGTCCTGCGCAGTATCTTAGCTGTTCCCAGGACTGCGCTCTTCTGGACAGAGATCTCCGATGTTGTTCCCGGGATCTGCTGGGAGTCACTGCACCTAGTGCTCCAATTACCACTGGGATCACCGTCACCTTCACCCTCCACATCCTCTCGAGCTCTTCTCTGAGCCCTTTGCACTTCTCCAGCTTCTCGTGTTCCTCCTTCCTGATGTTGCTGTCACTGGGAATCGCTACATCGGAAGTCCCACAGGATCTGAGCTCAGTCATTCTCCATCACCCTTGGAGGAGTCTCCTATTTTGAACTCTGGACTTCCAGGCACTTCCAGACACAGATACTCCTGTATATTATGCCGGCCACTTGGTTATGGCGTTCCATGTATGCCTTGCCTGCTAGCATCTTGCACCCTGCTGTTATGTGCTGGATTGTCTCTGGGACATCTTTACACAGCCTGTACCTGGGGTCTTGCCTGGTGTGATAGACCCCAGCCTCTATGGATCTTGTGCTCAGAGCTTGTTCCTGTGCTGCCATGATTAGTTGACAGCATTGTTGAACGCTCCTGATCCAGGCTCATGTCAGTACAATGCAAACGCCAACAAAAAAGCTGCTGGTTACACAGCTTGACAAGGTCCTGCCACCATTAACAGGACATGGAAACACATGTGAATTTGAGATGCCACAGTTTCCAATGGGATCCAAGGTGAGTTAAATTAAAAGGAGAGAGATCTCTTTCATGTTTTCATTGTCGTCTGTTTTTGACTTCACTAGGCAAGTCTTAAGACTTAAGATGAAACTGCAGCCATTAAGTCACAAAAACTCTGACATGAAATATTAGATTTAAAATACTAACAGAAATTTTCAACACTGTATTCTGTGTTGAAAACTATTGCCCCTCCTCCTCTCCCTCAACAAAGTTTGTCCATTTGTGTGGTATAAATGGTGTCATACATGTTCAAAGTTTTCCTGCCTCAGTACAAAGTTCCAGCAGGTCAGTGTTATATAAACACTTGAAGGACTCCACTCAGCATTTATGTTTATGTAATTTATCAACAAACACAACACACAAGACTGAAGCATATACTGTATAACATTTATATAATAAAGGTTACATGGTTTAAACGAAACACAAAATGAGATAACAGAATACAAAATTTGACGGCAGTTTACCAAATATGAAATAAACAAATATAAAATGTTATTAATGTACAAACCCATTTAAAAAAACAAGAGGAACAAAGATGCTTATTTGCAAAGGAAAGATCTGTAAATATAGATATAAAAACAATACATGTGTTGGGGGCGTGGTTTACGATGCTGCTGCAGGTGCGATGTACACACCTGCGCGGCGTCTGCAATCACGCCTCGCCGGCTTAAAAGTTCAGAGTTTTGGTTAACGATGTTGTTGTGGTTGTTGTGTTGAGCTGCAGTGTGTGTGTCCAGCAACCGTCAAAGAATTAATACAAGTGATCAAAATGCCACTGGGTCTACTGTGTATGTTTACAACATGCAGTTCAATAAATGCTTGTGTGGAAGTGGAAAGATCCTGATCCTAACACCACACTATCACTTGCTGCTGCTGCCTATTTTTAAACGAAAGAAAATTTTTCATAAAAAAGTTGAAATTTGCTGTTAAATTCAAATGAATTAAATTTTGCTTTTGCAACATTTAGTTGGTTTTGCAGACACATGATCAAGAATCAATGCAGAATTATTCAGTATTTAAAGGTGATTTGGGACTCAGTTTATCGAGTTAATCATTACAACAACAAATCACAGTATGTAAGCTATTTTATTTCTGTATTACTAAGAGCTGGTTTTGATTTGACTTCAGAATAAACTGCTTCATCAGCTGCTGCAGGGGCTGATTTTCCTGCAAATAAAGAGATTTTTTGATGAGTGCCAGTAACATCTTAATTCTCTCTACTATTTATACACTTTTTCTTGGTGTGTATAAAAGTATAAAAGTATAAAGCAGACAGCAAAATGAAAAATTTGCAATTTTTTAGATTACTTTACTTACCTTTATGTATCTTGACTTTAGCTCTGTTGTGGGAGACCTCTGCATACAACAGGCTGTAATCTAAAGAGGACAGACGATGATCAGAAAAGGTTGACTGTCTTTAATTTCCTTTATATTTATATCATTCTGTCATTCAACACCTAAACTACATGACATGACTGAAGGATGTTCTCTACACTGACTAACATTTCTCAGCATTAGATATTATCTTGTTTGAGTTCATCATTATAGCGACAATGAGTCTGTTATTTCTGTGCAATTACCAAGAGCTGGTTGTGACTTGACTTCAGAATAAATGACTTCTTCAGCTGCTGCAGAGGCTGATTTTTCTGCAAATAAACACATTATTAGTCAAAGATGATTGTCAGTAACATCTTAATTCTAAGTCCACACAGCCAGCAGGATGACAATACCTCAAATCAGCCTTTTAGACTGAGGGGTAAAAAGTGTAAACAGACAGCAAAAAGAAATGTGTGCTTTACTACTTTACTTGCCCTTGTGTCTCTTGGCTTTAGCTCTCTTGTGGGAGACCTCTGCATACAACGGGCTCTCATCTAAAGGAGGACAGACAGACGATAAACTAACTTTGGAGTAACTTTGATTTTCTTTATACTGAAATCATTTTGTCATTAAAGACCTAACTCATCACATGAACTGACTGAGGGAGGTTCTCATCTATTGAAAATGATTTTTTTTGACAGCCCGTTGTTGTCATTATTAAAAAAAGCTTCTTTCACATTGTGCCTACATCAAAAACAGCCAGTGAGCATTCAGAAGGGTCTCCTCAGTGATAGATGACCCCTGATATTAGAATCACATGAAACACGAGAAGAATGATGGTGGCTAATCTCAGTTAAAATACAGATCTTTGACATGATTGGACTAAACTGAATGTATTGTCTCTGTTGAGAACAGGATTAAAATGAATCCTGTGATTATAGGTTAAGGTTTATAACCTGCAGCACCCATAAGAACATAAAAACCTTTATGGAAAAAAGTAGTTACATTAAATTACACTCTGGAAAAAGGAAAGTGGAATCTCTGAAAAGAAAAAACATATCAGCAAAGGTTTTAAATACTGAAGGAATTGGACTGATTATTAATTGTTCTTTGGTTTATTGTTTTATTGTAAAAGATTCATTATTCAAATTAAATTAAGGGAACATTCGACTATCACAGTATGAAACATTTTCATTCAAACTTCAGGGATACCTGGCTCCATTTCAGCAGCTTTGATGCAACTCAGAATGACAAGAGGTGCACTGAAGAGGAAACAACAACAAAAAACCCAACAAGAGAATATCTTCGAGGTGGTGTTCACAGGTCATTGCTCTCTCTTTATCCCCCTGACTGACTTTTCTTGATGCTGTTGTTCAGTCGAGCTGTGCTGTGAGTACAAGTCCTAGTAAAGGTCATGAGGCCTCGTGCTGTGTTCGCAGAGTCTATTTCTAACAGTTTGATCAAAAGCATGCACATGAGAATGGGCCGTCCTGGTCTGCCTGTGCAGCCTGATGGTAACGTCTCACAATACCAGCGGTTTGCACCAAAGCAGCTGAAATGGACTCACAATGTTTTATGCTTCCTAACTACACTGATTGAAGTCCCTGAATTTTAACTTTTTAAATGTGTTCCACCTTTTTCCACTTTCTCCTCTATTTATTAGTTTATTTGTTGAACAGAGCACATTACAGCGAGCCGCTGGTTTCTTGCTTTTTCTTCTTGGAGCGATAACATGAATGAAAGTCTAGTTTTTCCTTCATTTGGATACTACTGTCCAATAAAAGCATATAAACGAGTGTATTTTGTATTGGTAGCAGAATAAATACTCACCTTTCTGAGTGATGTTTTTAAACTCAATCAAAGAATATGTGACATCCCCAGATTCAACTAAAATAGAGTTCAAACATTTACACATAAATGAGAATAATCAAAGAGTCTGCATACTTATAAACCGCTGTTTATACTTTACCATTTTTTGTGTCATCGTGGTCTTTGACTGATTCATAGAGACAAGCATCACCTACGAAACAATTAAAACTCATATACATGGATCTGATCACCTTACAAACAGAAATGTCTAAAGCAGAACTCGTCACGGTTAACGCTGACCTTGGTGAGGAGAAGCATGTTGGCTGTCTCGAGCTTCATCCTGGTTGATCGTTTGGTTTATGGTTTGATTTGTGCTGGAACATAAAATGTAGTAAAACAGTGGATTTAATAAGAAACACGGGATGAAATTCTGGTTTGATAAATAATGAGAGAGAAAATGTAAACAAACCTGGCAAAGCATGAATCTGAAAAACAAAACAGAAAAACACAATCAGATGTTTTTATTGCAAACTGTTCTGGTGCTGTACCGTTACATGCAGCGTTCAGGGTTAGATTATGCTCAGTGTAATATCAGAGAGAAATGGTTTCACCCTTTGACTGTTTGAAGCAACAACACAGCAGAAGAAGAATCAGTAAAAGTCCACAGACGAGTCCAACGATCAACAGAGCAGGAAATGAAGAGTTTCCAGTCCTGGGCACTGCTGAATAAATGAGAAGATTTAATTACATGTATGTAAACAGATTTAATGTACAACAGGCTTCACATGAAACACACACAAGAGCTGGCACTATCTCCAATACCAGAACTCCTGATCACATCTCCGCCACTCTCATGTTATTTTACATGATTTTGTAATATGTACAAAAAAGCACAAGCGAAAGAAAATTTTCTCTGTGTAACTTGGAACCAACATGATCTCCAGGACAGATGTCAGCTGGTGCAGTGTAATATACAATTACTTCAACTATACAGAGGCAAATCGAGGCAGTGCTGAAAGCTAATGGGGGTCCACCCAGTACCAGCAAGGTGTACCTAATAAAATGTGTAGTACCCTTCTTAATCTCTGAGGTGTGTCCCATTGTCACAGATGTATAAAATCAAGCACGTAGCCTTCTAGGGAGCTTCTCTAAACTAAAGCAGCGTTTTGTCTCAGTGGTTTTACACTTTCAGTAAAGACGGCACTGAACACGCTAAAATTAAAAAGTGTCAGTGTTCACAAGAACGATGGTGATGCAGCCGCTGTGAAATCTGCGGTAGTGTTGCAGCTGATAAGGAGCAGATATTCTGAATATTACATAAACATCATACTGAATACTGGCAAACTGGCAACAGCCCTCAATATTCACAGTAAAGCACTTTTTTCATCATCATCACTTTACGGGGTATTAGTTGGGGTCCCCAGCAGGCGGCTTGGACACTTGTGTTCATGATTACGATAACTCAGGAACATCTACTAATAATCTCAGATAAGTTCAAATCTCAGTGACCTCGAGGTCAAAGTTAGAGGTCAGGTTTTCTAAAAAGGAAGGAAATCACTTATGTTCAAGCTTACTTGCATGTACCAGGAAGCTGAGGGGCAGCACGACCATGGTGACTGAGATCAAGTATGTGTGTGTTTTATTTATGTTATCAGCTGGAAGAAAATTTCCAAGAGACTTTTAAATAGGGATGATGTAGTTTTGTCATTATTTGTTTTGTACATTTAAAGTGTTTTTCATAGACACACGTATATGATGTTTGTGTATTTCATCATCTTACTGGGGTGATGGTAATAAAGCTCAACATTAGCTTTGTACCAGCTAAATATTCACAAAGTGTCGGACAAACTACGAGGCTACAATCAGGTTGATGTCATCCTGTGCTGATCCTTGTTATGTTTGTAAAATGAAGCTCAACAACAAACATCACTTACTTGATGCTGACAAGTTGAAGGCTTCACTCCACTCTGTTGAAGAATATGAGTCATCTCTGCGTCGACTCTTACACGTGTAGTCTCCACTGCTGGACTCAGAAACATTGAATATCCAGTAATTATTGTGAGTCCACTGTGTGGTTTGGTTGGGTCCTCTCCATCTATACTCCCACTCAGTGGTTTCACCTCCTTCCTGCACCTCACATGTCAGACTGATCGTCTCACCGCTGAATATCTGAGGCCAGCTGGGTCGTCCTTTAACAACAACCTTATTGGAAACTGTTTATTAACAGTTAAGATACAAACAGAAACATCAGCTCAGCAGAGAAAACTTAACACTGTGTGTCTGAATGTGAATTTCAAACTAAAATGACTGAACTCACAGGTTATCTCAATGGTGACATCATCACTTCTATCAGTGTAGTAAACTGGGTTTCCTCTTCTTCCTCTGCAGCGGTAGATTCCTCCTTGAGATACTCTGATTACTCTGTTTTGTTGATCATCTGCTCTGATTTGAACTTCAGTGTTTTGGTCACGTCTGAACCACTCATATTTCCAGCCAGCAGAGCTCCCCACAGAGCAGGTCAGTGTCACACTGCCCCCTACTGGTATGATAGTTGATCCTGGAGTCAGTGTGGCCCTGGGTTTACCTGCTGTTAGGGGAAAAGAGGAAGAAAAGAAGAAAAATGGATAAAAGACCATTTCATTTTTGTGTGAGAAAAGTTTTTTAAAAAAAATTTAATAACAACATCATTTGAAAAAAAATACTCTCTATTTCATCAATTGGATGAGTTTGAACAGGCATCACAAATTAATCATTAAAGCATCCCAGCAGTGTTAATACTGGTCTCATCCACTTTCTCCTCTCACACAGCTCTGTAATGCATTTCCATTTATAAACTACTGCTTTCCTTTTTCTGCATCAAACCTTCCTGCTTGATTCATCAGAAGATTCTCACTAATGTAAGACTCAGATGTCAGACCACACAGAAGCAGATCATCATAGCTGCACAGACAAATCTCTACTGCAGCAGTTTAATTATGAGACTTCTAACTTTTCATTTCTTTAATTCATACCTTCAAACTTTAATATCTTGCTTTTATTTGGTATTAGTTAATCTTCTTTCAACACCATCAGAAGAAATCAAACATTTCACACATCACTGCATTAATAAAACAAACTCATCCATCATTCCTGAGATAAAATGTATAAAAACATGTAATCCATGAAGAAAATCCCTTCAAACAGTTCGGTCCCCTGTGGAGGAAAAAATGTCTGTCGCAGTCTTAAAATGTTGTTTCCACATTAGAGATGTGTTCACATTCACAGCATACAGCAGAAACTATGTTCACATCACTGGGCTCTCTACACCACTTCAGCTGCACAGACGTCACAGAGTCACCATCTCTGTTTCTAGGCTGCCACAATAAACCAGCTCAACAATGAAAACATTAGATTTCTGCTTGTAGCTCCATCAGTCACCATGACAACATCTCCATCTGAAATATTACAACAAACCTTTTCTCCACCTACTCATCTCTGTTTAACTTCCTACAAGCCTCACTGCTCTTTCTTACACACACAAACTTTACAATGAAATGACCTCAGCTTCTGTTTAGAGTAATTATCAGGAATCAGACCAAATGTCTGTTTGTCCATAATAAACTGGCTCAGGACCTATTAGTGCTTGAAAAGGATCAGTCTCAGTATGATGACTGGGGTTGGTGAGAGTGGTAGTGATGACATGGTAATATGTCTGTGAAGGTTCTCAGTCATCCAGGTCATTGTAGTCACCTTTGACTATGACATGGTAATAACAATATTTGGATGTTTTTCTTTAGTCCCATACGTCCAATGGATTTAAAACTGTCTATAATAAGGCTACAATCAGGTTGATGTCATCCTGTGCTGATCCTTGTTATGTTTGTAAAATGAAGCTCAACAACAAACATCACTTACTTGATGCTGACAAGTTGAAGGCTTCACTCCACTCTGTTGAAGAATATGAGTCATCTCTGCGTCGACTCTTACACGTGTAGTCTCCACTGCTGGACTCAGAAACATTGAATATCCAGTAATTATTGTGAGTCCACTGTGTGGTCTGCTTGGCTCCTCTCCATCTATACTCCCACTCAGTGGTTTCACCTCCTTCCTGCACCTCACATGTCAGACTGATCGTCTCGCCGCTGAATATCTGAGGCCAGCTGGGTCGTCCTTTAACAACAACCTTATTGGAAACTGTTTATTAACAGTTAAGATACAAACAGAAACATCAGCTCAGCAGAGAAAACTTAACACTGTGTGTCTGAATGTGAATTTCAAACTAAATGACTGAACTCACAGGTTATCTTAATGGTGACATCATCACTTTTATCAGTGTAGTAAACTGGGTTTCCTCTTCTTCCTCTGCAGTGGTGGATTCCTCCTTGAGATACTCTGATTACTCCGTTTTGTTGATCATCTGTTCTGATTTGAACTTCAGTGTTTGGGTCACGTCTGAACCACTCATATTTCCAGCCAGCAGAGCTCCCCACAGAGCAGGCCAGAGTCACACTGCCCCCTACTGGTATGATAGTTGATCCTGGAGTCAGTGTGGCCCTGGGCTTACCTGCTGTTAGGGGGAAAAGGGGGAAATGCATTATTCACTATGAACTCATAAAAAACAGAAAAGGGAAATTTAAAGATTTGGTTTAATGTGGTGAAACTTTCCACCCACATTACTCTTTATCATATTTTTCTATTTATTTTCTCTCTGTGTTCTTTGATTTTCTTCTCGTGTCTTTCTCAACATGTGGATATTGTTTCTGTAACTCTGGTTTAAATCTCTAAATAATCACAGTATAAATGTTTGTCTGACCTGAAAGAGTCACACTAATGTAAACTAACACAGGTCACTGCTGAAGGACACACAATGATGGTTTCACAGCTCTGTGCGGTTTTTGGTTTAAATAACAGAAACATCAGTCACCTTAAACTTTATTAAACTTTTCATGTTTCTTCTTTTTCTTTGTTTTAAAGTTTAGAGTCTGTGAGTATTTTATCACTGTGTGTGCTGTGAGTGATGTAACAGGTAAAATCAGTTTCCTGGTTAAAGTTTATGCTTTACAGCAACAGAAACAAGTTTCCATGACCACAATATCTAGTGTACATGTCACTGACGACTTACCCGTCACAGTTACAGAGACGATGTTACTGGTCTTTGTTTTCTGTGATGTCGTCCTGTGAGCAGAGCAGCTGTATTTACCACTCTGAACTGTAGATGCAAGTTTTAAACTGAGGTCTTTGTTTGCGTTGGAGTTTAAAATTTCTTGACCATCCTTCATGACTTTGTATTCCCAGTCAGTGTGTTTTTCTTCCTTCACCTCACATTTGAAGCTAACAGTTTCTCCGATGAAAAAAATTGTCGAGCTGGGTTCAACAGTTAGCACAGCATCTAGAATCCAACACAAACACAACATCATTGATCTGAAACACTTTTATGTACTTTACAAATCAAAATCTGTTCTGACATGTTCATAAACTTATAAATATATTGAGTAATAAAAACAGAAATGGAAAGTGTTTAAGATTGATGCATTGAGATGAATATTTACTAAATAAATAAAAGTGCAAACTGTTCAGTCACCTTGAGCGTGTCCGCTGCAGAGGAGCGTACAGAGAACTGCAATAAAGGAAGAAACTTCACACATCATCAAACTGAAGACTCACTCAAACATGGCATCAGTCAAACACACCTGGTGTTACCAGAGGCTGCTGTGATTGGTTTAAATTATATATTTAATGTAAAATGCATCAAATTATCACTGATGAAGAAACAAACCTTTCTGAGATAAACTAAACCAGCGTCAGTGCACTGAAATCTAATCCAGTCTGCAAACAACCATGTTGAGAACAAAACATGAACTGAAATGCTGCAAATGACTGAAACTCTGTCATTTTACTAAAACATGTTCATCAGTCAATGAATCAAAGGAAGAAGTGATGCACTGACAGAATAGGCCCAGCTCACAGAGGAAAGTGGGTCCCATCCTCACATCCAGCTGTGACACGTCTGAAAACTTCTACGACTTTGTGTGAAGAGAAAGAAGAAGAAGCACACGAGACGAGAACTGTGAAGAAAACAAAGACTTTAAAACTTCTTCTCTCCGCTTCCTCCGCTTCCTTCCTTTTACTCAGAACTATCACACCTTAACAAGCTCTGACTACAGCATGCTTTGACATGTTTGGTGCTGCAGAAACAAATTAGTGAGATTTTTATGAAACTAAGTAATAATTTACTTAGTTGTAGTTGTATCATACACATGTGAGCTGAATAATGAATAGACAACATGAACAGATCACAAGTCCAAGTGAAGCTTTAAATGTGAAGTACTTTTGTTTTACATCCAGAAACACAACAACAACACAGCTGTCTGCACCTTCACCTGCAGGTCTCATACACACACTGATCACATATATGCACATGTTAAACACTCTTTGTCATAAATCACATTCAGACACAGTATTAAATAAATCTAATTCTCAAAACTGTTCCACTCCTGAAACTAATAATTCATTTGAACCGTGACATGGAGAACAGGCAGAGGCAAGTTTGTGGACACTTTTTATTTTTTAATTTTCTTTTAGTTTCTTTTTACTCTTTAAATTACTAAATTACTAAAATGCAGTCATAAAGTTATAAGTAAGTTTACCCTGGATGGTGAAAGTGGCCTCTATCGACTGTTTTTCTTTGTTAGGTGTAGTTAAGAGTTTTGATGTATTAAACATCAAGACCCTCAAAACATTTGAAATCTTGGAATAACTGCATAGGAAGTTTTCAAATTAAAGTCTTGGAGCTCGACTGACTTCTTACAGAAACAGCGATGGACATTTTGTTTCCTTTGTCTGCTCCTCGTCTGCTTGTTGTGTTTGCTGGGAGCTTTGCCACCAATAATAGTTACTCTCACAGATGCTCCAGCACACAAACACGTCATTCTGATGGGTTCAAACTGCTGTAGAAAAGTGATTAAAACCATTAGCAAGCACAAGAAGAGACATTTAGTATTTTCCTCCTGCCATAGAAATATTAATCAGCTGCTGATAATTTTCAAGGAGCCACGAATCACTGATTATATTCTAAAGGCTGCTGCACAAAGTCACTACATTGCTTCAAAATACAACAAACACGTTTCCATGAAGCTTTGTAAACAGTTACAAACAGATTGATAGATGATCAGCCCAGAGACGTAACACTTACTCAGAGCAAATGGTCACAGCAGGAGAAAGCACTTTTTCCCACCACAGTGAAATCTTTCACTAAAAATACTTTATTTATCATTTTAACTGACAAACTTCACTAATGTAAAGTCATCACTGCAGAGTCTTTGAACATGAAGTTCAGTTCTGGTCAAATGTTCACTCAAATTCAGGAAGTGAGATGAAGTCCGCCTCCCTCCCTTCTCTTGTCTGTTTCCTTAAAAGTAGCTGTAACTGTTGTATTCAAAGAGATGAAAGCTGTTAACTTTGTCACTCAGTAACCACACAGTGAGCTACTTCCTGAGGCTCGTGGGAAATGTTTTTGAGATCAAACAAACTTTGACTGACTTTAAAATGGCAGGTCGTTCAGACTGCAGCAGATAATCGTTCAGTTACAAGCACAGACTGAAACTCACTGAGATGAAACTGAAGAGACACTTTAACTCAAATCCAAAATCCATTTCCTGAAAATACTGTAGGAGGTTTCCATAAACTGTTTGAGAATTAGTAATCAGAGTAAATCCAGACATTACAATTCTTTAGGCTGACTACAGACAAACACTGTCAGTCTGATTGTTGGATAGCAGAGCACAGCTGGAAACAGATGTTGTATGAATGCTCTAAATACATTTTTGCTTCTTGTTAGGTTTCCTGGTGAGGTGTAAGTGTGTTGTGCTAGACTTCAACGTTAGTCCCAACATCAGTGTGCCATCGTTCAAACCATTGTACAGCACACTTCATGGGCCTGATAGAAGAAGAGGAAGAAGAACCCGGTTACGTTGCTTGGCCTCCACTTACACCTATTAACTTAGCAGATTTAAAGAAAAATATCATTAAATCAGTGACTCTTTGGTTAAGCTGCAATACGATAATTGTAAATGAAGCTTATGTGTAAGTTGAGCTGCCTATGTGTAAGGAAGATCTGTAATCAGTCATCTGCTTTCCTGGCTGTTAGTCTGCTTTTCTGTTCTCTGCATCACAATCACTGTCAGTCTCTATACTTACATCATTACTCTAGTCCAATCAGCTTCTTGCCCTCCTTCTTTGGGCCAATCAGCCTCCACTCTGTATGGTTTAAATCTGTGCTGGGTCAGGAGGAGTGCTGAGCCTTAAGCAGAAACAGTGGTGGAGCCTGCTGAAAATCCAGACACTCTGGCCTGTTTAAAGTGCTCAAACACAGTTTGCATAGTTACAGAACTGCAACACAGAACAGCCACAGTGTGTGGCATCAAGTGTCAAACATGGAGGAAGAAGCGTGATGGTCTCTGGCTGTGTGCTGGACCCAGGGTCGGTGACTTGTGCAGAATGAGAGGCACCCTGAACCAAAACAGCTGCCACAGCATTCTGCACCACCATGCAATTCCCTCTGGTAGGTACCTAGTTGGTCAGGGTTCATAAAAGCTGAACGACAGTCCAAGCTATGCCAGAACTACCTCAGGAAAAAAGAAGATGGTAAGCTTGAAAACATGGAGTGTCCAGCACAGTATCCAAACTTTAACCCCATCAAGCTGGTTTGGGATGAACTGGACAGAAGAGTGAAAGCAAAGCAACCTACAAGTGACACACATTTATGGGAACATCTGTAACAGATATGAGAAGAACTTTCTGAAGAATATTTGATTTCTCTTGTAGAAAAAATGCCACAAGCGTGTTCAGCTGTCATATCTGCCAGAGGTGTTTACTTTGATGAGTCTAAAGTTTAGAAGACATGTTGGTCTATAAATTGATTCCACGATATATTTTTAAGTCCAACTGGAAAAATTGGGGTGTTCAAAAACATTGACCAGTGGTGTATTTTTATGGTTGTGGCCGCCTCTATATATGGGCCTCCCCTGGTTCAACCTGATATCACACCATAATGTATACTAGACACACTGGTCCACCCAGATGTTGCAGTAAGTTGTAGTAAACTGCAATAACAGCAGAGGGAGGTTTTTATGTCAAGGCAACATAATAATAATCACAGAAAGCCCTTAAATAGACATTATTAACCCATTTAACACATATATATTTATAAGAAACGTACATGAAATATTTGTGGTGATTAAGGAAACTGGAATGTACTTCAATACTGGTCTACAGTTGCTTGCTCACTAGTGGTGTCTTTTCTTTAAATATATTATCTCCCCCTGCTGCTGCTGTAATGTTTGTATTCAGTGAAGCAACCATGCGTGCCCATTTCACGTTTTGGAGAGCCAAAATTAATAAAAAATGGAAGCTCATGAACAATCATATCGACAACATTCATGTTTAAAGTTTAATCATGTTCATCACAGATGTGAAGATTTACACTTGAGCATTAGTTTCATCCGTCTGAGATTTTAGATATATGTAAATGTGGAAGTGTTGGTGACCATGAAGCTGAGAGGAATAAACTTTAGTTTTATTCTGGGTGAGAGCGGAGCCTTGATTCATGCTCAGGGACTGACTCACCCTAAAATATCTAGAAAATGAGAAAATACGTTGTAAGCGATGTTGTACCATTTTCCCTTTTTGTGTGCACATTGTTCTTCTGTTCATGCAATCAAACAGTAAAACTGTCAAAGGGAAGATCTTAGAGGCGTGACCAAAACACTGAAGTTCAAATTAAATTCCTCACTAAGACCAAAAAAGTGGACCACATCAGTCCAGCTCTGAGGTCTTTACACTGGCTGCCTGTCCGTCAGAGGATAGACTTTAAAGTTCTGATGCTGGCCTATAAAGCTCTGAATGGTTTAGGACCAAAATACATCAATGACCTCCTGACCCAGTATGAACCATCCAGATCCCTCAGGTCATCTGGATCCGGTCTTTTATCAGTTCCCAGAGTCAGAACCAGACACGGAGAAGCTGCATTCAGCTTTTATGCTCCTTATATCTGGAACAAACTCCCAGAAAGCCTCAGATCAGCTGAAACACTCAGTTTATTTAAATCCAGGTTGAAGACTCACCTATTCTCAGCTGCATTTGAATAAAGCACCAAATCCACACTTTTAAGCTTAAACTTCAAAACTTACATTTAACTACTGATTTTATCTGTTTTGATTTTATATACTGTTTTGTTTGTTTGTTAATTAGTTTGTTTGTTTGCTTGTTTTAATCAATTTTAAATCATGCTTTTTATTTGTTTTTGTTTCTAATGTCTCTGTAAAGCACTTTGAATCACCTTGTTGTTGAATTGTGCTATACAAATAAACTTGCCTTGCCTAGAGCAGATTATCAACAAAAAAGAGTAATCAGAGTATCTCAAAATAAAACTAAATAAAACTGAGACTCACACGACATTTTTCAACTATTAAATAAGTCCAATTAAAGACAAACTCACAAAGCAAATGAAAATAAATATTTGAACATCTCGGAAATAGTGGGCAGCATGACAGAAGTGAGACCTGCTGCGATGTAAGGATTGGAGATGGTGTCACTGACAGAAAGACGGTGTGAAGATGTTTGGATTTTCACTGGGAGTGAGTGAGCAGATCTGAGGGACAGCCTGGGTTGAGCGGATTGGAGACAAAGTTAGAGAGGCGAGGCTGAGATGGTTTGGACATGTGCAGAAGAGGGATGGGGGATATTTTGGACGAAGGATGCTGACGATGGAGCTGCCAGGCAGAAGGCACAGATGAAGACCAGAGAGAAGATTTTTGGACGTAGTCAAGGAGGACATGCAGGGGCTTGGTGTGAATATAAAATAGAAATACAATATTACCAACCCCCCAAAAATATAACTGTGGGGTTCAATTTGACTGGTTTTATAGACAGATAGTAACGTCTTCTCTGACTTAGACTAAATTCCAAAGAATCAGTGGTACCTTGTTTTGAAAATAATTTTTTTTAAGTCATAACACTGTTCCTAATCTATTGACAGTGCTACAATGATAGAAAAAACTATAATTAAGTAAATAAAGCCTCATCCGTTCATCATTGTGCCAAAGTTTGGACATTTTTACAGCACAGTTGTTGAAGACGAAAGAAGAAGAGGAGGACGGAAAGTAGAAATGTGACAAAAAGCTGACTTTGCTGCTTGTCCTGTTACACTTTAACACAAAATATCATTAGCAGCATTTCAAGGAACCAATAAGTGTGTTGATTAAGCTTCAATGTAATTATAATTGTCTGTGTTCATAGTGCATAATTTAAATAAAAGCTTAATATAAACCTTTGGTTTTGAGTTTTATTTTGCAAACATGATGTAGGATACAACAGAAATGCTGCTCATAGCTAGAAATAAAAACACACACATACAAAATACATTCACTGATACATTCAAATCCATACAGCATGTGTTGCATCATTAAGTCTGATATAATGTAGGAGGTCACATACAGCAATAATATTCACTGTTACCTGCCTTTAACACAGCAAAAGCTGAATTTAAAACCAGATTATTAGCTGCTAAACATCATGTTTCAAATGTTTTCTTGCTGCATCAAATGTTACGCAATCTACATTTTATATATTTTCTATAAAAGCTATAAATGCTCCCAGATAAATAAATAGACAAATTTTAAAAATATTTTAGACGTTTGGCTATAATGTGATGTAAAACCTGTCATATTGTCTCCTCAACAGAAGCTGTTGTCATCAGTCACTTTCCTCGTTCTGTTGATGGTGAGCTGCTCTTTATGGACCTGAAACAAAATCATAACAAACAGCTGTGAAACAGACTCATGCACATGTGTGTAAATGATATACGCTGCCCTCTGACATGCACTACATTATGTGTGCAGTTTCATTATTCTAGAGAAACCAATAAAAACTAGAAAAAATTGCATTTCCTGCGAAAATGCTGTGTGGATGCCTTAACGCTGAAGATGTCTGCAGAAAAAAGCTGAAAAAGTTGAAAAAAAAAAAAAATGTTGCCCTGAACAGGATTCGAACCTGGCCCTCCTGGTCTAAGGGCAGCTATTTAGCTCACTGAGCCAAAGTCATTCTCACAAAGAAGAGGTGGAGAGATTGACAATTGTGCTGAAACGAGAAGAAGCTGCTGAGAATTGTGCTGATAAGAGGTGGAAAGGCTGAAAATGTTTCAGAAGTGGTGAATAAGCAGAATTTGGGCAGAAAAGAGGTGAAAACTCTGAATATTTTGCTGAAAAGAGTTTAATCAGCAGAATTTCTACTGAAAAGAGTTGAATGAGCAGAATTCTCCTGAAAAGAGGTTTTTGCTGAAAATAGCAGAAAAAACTGAAAAATTTTGCTGAAAAGAGTTCAATCAGCAGAATTTGTGCTGAAAAGAGTTCAATGAGCAGAATTCTGCTGAAAAGAGGTTTTTGCTGAAAACAGCTGAAAAAGCTGGTATTTGTGCTGAAAAGTGGTGAAAAAACTGAAAATTGTGCTGAAAAGGGGTGAAAAAGCTTAAATTTGTGTTGAAAAGAGTTAAAAAAGTTTAACTGTTGACTGAAAGAAATGTTGCCATAAGCGGGATTTGAACCCCGGCCTCCCAGTCTGAGAACGGACGCTCATCTCACTGAGCTAAAACACAGGTCAAGCCGGCAAGGAAAATCAGTGAGGCCACTGATAATATGCAGAAATAGGCAAAAAATATTGCAAAAAAAATTCAATATCTCAAAAAGTATAGAAGAGCACCAAAAGATATAGCCACAAAGAGCAGAAAGAGCAGAATTTTTTAAGACTTGAACGGTGCAAATAGCACAAAAACTGAGGGAGTAGTTAAGCGCCAAAAAACGTACGGAAGCAACTAGAATAAAGTAGAATAAAGAACTAGAAAAATTTGCATTTCCTGCGAAAATGCTGTGTGGATGCCTTAACGCTGAAGATGTCGGCTGAAAAAAGCTGAAAAAGTTGGGAAAAAAAAAAAAAAACATTGCCCTGAGCAGGATTCAAACCTGGCCCTTCTGGTCTAAAGGCAGCGTTCCACCTCAGTGCGCCAAACTCCTTCTAACAAATAGAGGTGGATAGACTGACAATTCTGGTGAAATTAGCAGAAGCTGCTTAGAATTGTGCTGATAAGAGGTGAAAAGGCTAAAAATTTTGCAGAAAAGAGGCAAGGAAGCAAAAAGATGAGCTGCAAAGAGATGAATCAGCAGAATTTCTGCTCAAAAGAGTTTTTTCTGAAAACAGCTGAGATTTGTGCTAATAAGAGGTGAAAAGGCTGAAAGTTTTTCAGAAGAGATGAATAAGCAGAATTTGGGCATAAAAGAGGTGAAAATTCTGCTGAAAAGAGTTTTTTTCTGAAAACAGTAGAAAAAACTGGTGAAAAGTGGTGAAAAAACTGAATATTGTGCTGAAAAGGGGTGAAAAAGCTTAAATTTGTGTTAAAAAGAGTTTAAAAAAAGTTTAACTGTTGACTGAAAGAAATGTTGCCATAAGCGGGATTTGAACCCCGGCCTCCCAGTCTGAGAACGGACGCTCATCTCACTGAGCTAAAACACAGGTCAAGCCGGCAAGGAAAATCAGTGAGGCCACTGATAATATGCAGAAATAGGCAAAAAATATTGCAAAAAAAATTCAATATCTCAAAAAGTATAGAAGTTATGAGCACCAAAAGATATAGCCACAAAGAGCAGAAAGAGCAGAATTTTTTAAGACTTGAACGGTGCAAATAGCACAAAAACTGAGGGAGTAGTTAAGCGCCAAAAAACTGCCTTTGAGGGCATCCACACAATAATCAATAAAAGCTGGATTAAAGGAGTTTATAAAAGCAGGTTTTAGTCCACACAGTCCACACAGATTTACTATTTCACACTCATTTCTTACATTTCTTTCATTATCTGCTTTAGCAAATCTTTCTGTATATCCTCGTCCTATCAGTCCCCTCCACCCAGGCGTGGCTCTTAGTGGCCACCAAAGTGGCTCTTCAGTCACGAGGAGAAGCTCCACCTACTGTTACGTCTCATGGCTCGCATAATTAAGTAAGTAAGTAAGTAAAATTTTATTTATATAGCACATTTCTTGATAAAAGATCACAAAGTGCTTCACAAGGTATAAAACAAAAACAGACAAAAGTTAACAAAATGCAATTCTAAAAAGATGTGTAATTCAAACAGAAAGAATCACTTTCCCCAGGAAGAACCCACTGGACCATCACACAGGTCACCCAGCTTCCTAAAGAGGAAGGCTGGGGTAGTATCTATGAGACACAGTCAGTTATATTCAGAGCACATTAAATGAATGCTCTCTTTCTGTGCATCTATGCTCAACAGCATAAAACTGTAAAATGTCCTCTCAGCCTGAAACAGATCTACAGGACATTAAAATTATCGTCTAATTTAACTGAAACAAGTGAAACACACTGAGAGAGCAGATAAAACAGTTAAAGAGCTCCTGTAAAGATTTCATACCTGGGGTTGAATTTGGATTGACATTACAATAGTCAGAGCTCTCCTCTGGGTCAACACGGTGCTCTGTTGAGGTCATGAAATGAAAGCATTTAAAAAACAAACAGTTTTGCAAATGTAATATATTTTATGTTGGATACTCACGTGTCTTGTTAATCACTTTAAGCTGATTCACACTTGAATCATCTTCTATTTGACCTGAAATAACATTATTTATTTTAATAATCACAGTTATTTTATAACAGCCTCCATGAGCTGTGAATGAATTAAAGTTTATACTGTACCAGTGTCAGTGCTTTTAGAGCCTCTGATTGTCTCATAGACACAACGATCACCTGCAGGTCAAAGAAAATTATTCTACTTATCATTACTATTATCAAGTATTCTCATCAGTAACGTTTATATTAAATGCTGTTATTAACTTTGTTTAATTCAGCAGTGTTACAACTGCAGCAGTCTTGTTGCAAAGAGCATCAGAATCTTTTAAACTACATGAAAAGCTAACCATGAAGAAGAGACGAGTACACCTGCTGCTGATCTTCATCCTGACTGACCCTCTGGTCATCAGCTGAACCTTTATTAAACACTTAAAAGAAGACATTTGCTTTTACATGGTTATCTTTTATACATGTTATACAACAGTTCCAACTCCAGGAATGCATGATGTGTCTGTGCACATAAATATTTAAAGAGTAAAATCTCTGAGATCAGAGGAACAAAAAGTCTCACCTTTGGACTTCATGCAGTAATACAGCAAGAGCAGGAGGACAATAAATGTGATTCCAGAAATGAGTCCAACGGTCATTAGAAATGAAGAGCTCTCCGAACTGAGCACAGCTGTTGTAAATAAGAAACACAAACTCTTGAATTCAATAATTCAGAAGCTGCTTTAAAGACAATAAATATGTTCAAGGTCTCTGGATTTTTTATTTCTTAAGGATGTGACCTTCAGTCACTGCTGTAGTTTTTTAGTCCTCCCAGCTCTTCATTTTTTTTCTGTGGCTTGTCCAGTGTTCTCAGATTTTTTACGGACAGCCTGGACACCATGCTGAGATGTGCCAAGTGTTCAGCTAAATTAAAAACTCTATTGAAATCATTTTGCTGGTACAAAAATAATATTGTATCAAACTGTGTTATGTTGAGCATTTTTCAGAGATTTAACAAAGAAGGGGAATAAATGTTTGTTTATGTGACAAGCTGCAAGTAACAAAACATCTAAAGATAAAATTTAAAATTGTCTGTAAAGTTTATTTCACAAAATAATGCAACAAAGTGCTACTTTGCTGTTATTGTTTTTTAAAGTGGTCAAAGGACTCTTAGTGGAGGGAGTTTGTAATAATAAAAGACAATTATTTTTTCTTTTTATTAATTTATATAATTATTTTACACAAATGATGAAGCAACAAATCATCACTGTCTTGTTTATACCAGCTAAATATTCATTACACAAAGTACCTGAAAAAATAAAAGTCCAATATCAGGTCTGTGTCTCACAAAAACAATATGATTTGCTTTCTAGAACATTTACTTCATCCTGTGCTGATCCTTGTTATGTTTGTAAAAATGAAGCTCAACAACAAACATCACTTACTTGATGCTGACAAGTTGAAGGCTTCACTCCACTCTGTTGAAGAATATGAGTCATCTCTGCGTCGACTCTTACACGTGTAGTCTCCACTGCTGGACTCAGAAACTCTGAATATCCAGTAATTATTGTGAGTCCACTGTGTGGTCTGGTTGGGTCCTCTCCATCTATACTCCCACTCAGTGGTTTCACCTCCTTCCTGCACCTCACATGTCAGACTGATCGTCTCACCGCTGAATATCTGAGGCCAGCTGGGTCGTCCTTTAACAACAACCTTATTGGAAACTGTTTATTAACAGTTAAGATACAAACAGAAACATCAGCTCAGCAGAGAAAACTTAACACTGTGTGTCTGAATGTGAATTTCAAACTAAAATGACTGAACTCACAGGTTATCTCAATGGTGACATCATCACTTTTATCAGTGTAGTAAACTGGGTTTCCTCTTCTTCCTCTGCAGTGGTAGATTCCTCCTTGAGATACTCTGATTGCTCCGTTTTGTTGATCATCTGTTCTGATTTGAACTTCAGTGTTTGGGTCACGTCTGAACCACTCATATTTCCAGCCAGCAGAGCTCCCCACAGAGCAGGTCAGAGTCACACTGCCCCCTACTGGTACGATAGTTGATCCTGGAGTCAGTGTGGCCCTGGGTTTACCTGCTGTTAGGGGGAAATGGATAAAAGATTGTTTCATTTTTGTGCAGTCTGTGAATAAAGTAAAACTAAATGTAAAATGGTACATTTTAAATAAGAACATTATTAAGAATGTACTCTCTGTTTCATTCATTGGATGAGTTTGAACAGGCATCACAAATTAATAGTAAAAACATCCCAGCAGTGTTAATACTGGTGTCATCTACTTCCTCCTCTCACACAGCTCTGTAATGCATTTCCATTTATAAACTAGTCCTTTCCCTTTCTGCTTAAAGCCTTCCTGCTCCCAACAACAGATTCATCAGAAGATTCTCACTAATGTAAGACTCAGACGTCAGACCACACAGGAGCAGATCATCATAGCTGCACAGACAAATCTCTAATAGCACCACTTTAATTATGAGACTTCTAACTTTTCATTTCTGGCCTTCATCACATATTATCAATGATTTATTAACTGCAGCAGTTTGCTTTGATTTGGCATCAGTCAATCTTCTTTCCACACCATCAGAAGAAATCAACATTGATTCCTATTACAACCACTAAAGCAGTTCATTAGGCATAAAGAAAGCTCAGACAGGACCACTCGAGCTACAATCCGAGGAGACTTGTTTATACCCCACAGACGGACAGCATTTGGGCAGAACGTCCTCTCTGTTAAGGGTGGCCATCTCTGGAACAGTCTTCCTCAACCCATTAGAGAATGCTCGACATTCAATTTGTTTAAGGCAAAGGTTAAAAACTGGTTATGGACAAATCAAGTATGTGATCATGTATGAGTTGTATAGTTTTAATGTTTTATTTGGGAACAGAATCGTGTGTATGTGTAAGTTTGATGATGGAGTTTTTATTATGAATGAATGATGAATTTTTATGAATTATTATGTCTATTTTTTATGTTTAAGGACAACAGATGGAAATTAGCCTTTGGCTATAATCTGGTATGTTTACATTCATGTAATTTTTTTTTTACATTTATGTTCATTAACATGCACTGTCCTAAATAAATAAATAAAATAAACGTATCTTCATAACTTACACACTAATATCAACATTTCACACATCACTGCTTTAATAAAACAAACTCATCCATCATTCCTGAGATAAAATGTATAAAAACATGTAATCCATGAAGAAAATCCCTTCAAACAGTTCGGTCCCCTGTGGAGGAAAAAATGTCTGTCGCAGTCTTAAAATGTTGTTTCCACATTAGAGATGTGTTCACATTCACAGCATACAGCAGAAACTATGTTCACATCACTGGGCTCTCTACACCACTTCAGCTGCACAGACGTCACAGAGTCACCATCTCTGTTTCTAGGCTGCCACAATAAACCAGCTCAACAGTGAAAACATTCGATTTCTGCTTGTAGCTCCATCAGTCACCATGACAACATCTCCATCTGAAATATTACAACAAACCTTTTCTCCACCTACTCATCTCTGTTTAACTTCCTACAAGCCTCACTGCTCTTTCTATGGCTGAGTAACAAAATCTACACCAGACAGAAAGAAAGACCCAAAGCACCTGGTGACCCCAGATTACATCACTGATGATGCGTCCAATCACATTCAAAGATGTATCTTTCACATTAATGTCCCTCCATTGATTCTCCTCCATCTGCTCTGTTGTTCTGATGTGTGTTTGAGGTGAAGCTGATGGGTCTTCAGTCCTAAATATTTCACTACAGCTCTGAAACGAATTGTTCATCATTGGCTTTTATGCTAAATGTAATGATGGTAAATGACACAGAGTAGTTTAAATATTAAAGCAGATAACAGACAAGGATAACTTTTATCACTGTTTAATATAAACTTTAGTTTTCTTGTTATTCACTTTGTTTACTTTAAAGTGGTCGAAAACAGTTTTCAGTAACATTTTAGCCTCACTGATAAACTATATCTGAGTTTACTACCTACTAGCTGATACGTACTTGATGCTGACAAGTTGAAGGCTTCACTCCACTCTGTTGAAGAATATGAGTCATCTCTGCGTCGACTCTTACACGTGTAGTCTCCACTGCTGGACTCAGAAACTCTGAATATCCAGTAATTATTGTGAGTCCACTGTGTGGTCTGGTTGGGTCCTCTCCATCCATACTCCCACTCAGTGGTTTCACCTCCTTCCTGCACCTCACATGTCAGACTGATCGTCTCACCGCTGAATATCTGAGGCCAGCTGGGTCGTCCTTTAACAACAACCTTATTGGAAACTGTTTATTAACAGTTAACATACAAACAGAAACATCAGCTCAGCAGAGAAAACTTAACACTGTGTGTCTGAATGTGAATTTCAAACTAAAATGACTGAACTCACAGGTTATCTCAATGGTGACATCATCACTTTTATCAGTGTAGTAAACTGGGTTTCCTCTTCTTCCTCTGCAGTGGTGGATTCCTCCTTGAGATACTCTGATTACTCCGTTTTGTTGATCATCTGTTCTGATTTGAACTTCAGTGTTTGGGTCACGTCTGAACCACTCATATTTCCAGCCAGCAGAGCTCCCCACAGAGCAGGCCAGAGTCACACTGCCCCCTACTGGTATGATAGTTGATCCTGGAGTCAGTGTGGCCCTGGGTTTACCTGCTGTTAGGGGGAAAAGGGGGAAATGCATTATTCACTATGAACTCATAGAAAACAGAAAAGGGAAATTTAAAGATTTGGTTTAATGTGGTGAAACTTTCCACCCACATTACTCTTTATCATATTTTTCTATTTATTTTCTCTCTGTGTTCTTTGATTTTCTTCTCGTGTCTTTCTCAACATGTGGATATTGTTTCTGTAACTCTGGTTTAAATCTCTAAATAATCACAGTATAAATGTTTGCCTGACCTGAAAGAGTCACACTAATGTAAACTAACACAGGTCACTGCTGAAGGACACACAATGATGGTTTCACAGCTCTGTGTGGTTTTTGGTTTAAATAACAGAAACATCAGTCACCTTAAACTTTATTAAACTTTTCATGTTTCTTCTTTTTCTTTGTTTTAAAGTTTAGAGTCTGTGAGTATTTTATCACTGTGTGTACTGTGAGTGATGTAACAGGTAAAATCAGTTTCCTGGTTAAAGTTTATGCTTTACAGCAACAGAAACAAGTTTCCATGACCACAATATCTAGTGTACATGTCACTGACGACTTACCCGTCACAGTTACAGAGACGATGTTACTGGTCTTTGTTTTCTGTGATCTCGTCCTGTGAGCAGAGCAGCTGTATTTACCACTCTGAACTGTAGATGCAAGTTTTAAACTGAGGTCTTTGTTTGTGTTGGAGTTTAAAATTTCTTGACCATCCTTCATGACTTTGTATTCCCAGTCAGTGTGTTTTTCTTCCTTCATGTCACATTTGAAGCTAACCATCTCTCCGATGAAAAAAATTGTCGAGCTGGGTTCAACAGTTAGCACAGCATCTAGAATCCAACACAAACACAACATCATTGATCTGAAACACTTTTATGTACTTTACAAATCAAAATCTGTTCATAAACTTATAAATATATTGAGAAATAAAAACAGAAATGGAAAGTGTTTAAGATTGATGCACTAAGATGAATATTTACTAAATAAATAAAAGTGCAAACTGTTCAGTCACCTTGAGCGTGTCCGCTGCAGAGGAGCGTACAGAGAACTGCAATAAAGGAAGAAACTTCACACATCATCAAACTGAAGACTCACTCAAACATGGCATCAGTCAAACACACCTGGTGTTACCAGAGGCTGCTGTGATTGGTTTAAATTATATATTTAATGTAAAATGCATCAAATTATCACTGATGAAGAAACAAACCTTTCTGAGATAAACTAAACCAGCGTCAGTGCACTGAAATCTAATCCAGTCTGCAAACAACCATGTTGAGAACAAAACATGAACTGAAATGCTGCAAATGACTGAAACTCTGTCATTTTACTAAAACATGTTCATCAGTCAATGAATCAAAGGAAGAAGTGATGCACTGACAGAATAGGCCCAGCTCACAGAGGAAAGTGGGTCCCATCCTCACATCCAGCTGTGACACGTCTGAAAACTTCTACGACTTTGTGTGAAGAGAAAGAAGAAGAAGCACACGAGACGAGAACTGTGAAGAAAACAAAGACTTTAAAACTTCTTCTCTCCGCTTCCTCCGCTTCCTTCCTTTTACTCAGAACTATCACACCTTAACAAGCTCTGACTACAGCATGCTTTGACATGTTTGGTGCTGCAGAAACAAATTAGTGAGATTTTTATGAAACTAAGTAATAATTTACTTAGTTGTAGTTGTATCATACACATGTGAGCTGAATAACGAATAGACAACATGAACACATCACAAGTCCAAGTGAAGCTTTAAATGTGAAGTACTTTTGTTTTACATCCAGAAACACAACAAGAACACAGCTGTCTGCACCTTCACCTGCAGGTCTCATACGCACACTGATCACATATATGCACATGTTAAACACTCTTTGTCATAAATCACATTCAGACACAGTATTAAATAAATCTAATTCTCAAAACTGTTCCACTCCTGAAACTAATAATTCATTTGAACCGTGACATGGAGAACAGGCAGAGGCAAGTTTGTGGACACTTTTTATTTTTTAATTTTCTTTTAGTTTCTTTTTACTCTTTAAATTACTAAATTACTAAAATGCAGTCATAAAGTTATAAGTAAGTTTACCCTGGATGGTGAAAGTGGCCTCTATCGACTGTTTTTCTTTGTTAGGTGTAGTTAAGAGTTTTGATGTATTAAACATCAAGACCCTCAAAACATTTGAAATCTTGGAATAACTGCATAGGAAGTTTTAAAATTAAAGTCTTGGAGCTCGACTGACTTCTTACAGAAACAGCGATGGACATTTTGTTTCCTTTGTCTGCTCCTCGTCTGCTTGTTGTGTTTGCTGGGAGCTTTGACACCAATAATAGTTACTCTCAAAGATGCTCCAGCACACAAACACGTCATTCTGATGGGTTCAAACTGCTGTAGAAAAGTGATTAAAACCATTAGCAAGCACAAGAAGAGACATTTAGTATTTTCCTCCTGCCATAGAAATATTAATCAGCTGCTGATAATTTTCAAGGAGCCACGAATCACTGATTATATTCTAAAGGCTGCTGCACAAAGTCACTACATTGCTTCAAAATACAACAAACACGTTTCCATGAAGCTTTGTAAACAGTTACAAACAGATTGATAGATGATCAGCCCAGAGACGTAACACTTACTCAGAGCAAATGGTCACAGCAGGCGAAAGCACTTCTTCCCACGACAGTGAAATCTTTCACTAAAAATACTTTATTTATCATTTTAACTGACAAACTTCACTAATGTAAAGTCATCACTGCAGAGTCTTTGAACATGAAGTTCAGTTCTGGTCAAATGTTCACTCAAATTCAGGAAGTGAGATGAAGTCCGCCTCCCTCCCTTCTCTTGTCTGTTTCCTTAAAAGTAGCTGTAACTGTTGTATTCAAAGAGATGAAAGCTGTTAACTTTGTCACTCAGTAACCACACAGTGAGCTACTTCCTGAGGCTCATGGGAAATGTTTTTGAGATCGAACAAACTTTGACCGACTTTAAAATGGCAGGTCGTTCAGACTGCAGCAGATAATCGTTCAGTTACAAGCACAGACTGAAACTCACTGAGATGAAACTGAAGAGACACTTTAACTCAAATCCAAAATCCATTTCCTATTTCTTGTAACTGTTGTATAGCTATGACAGGGAGAAACAGCTGAGGTATGCCAGGATTGGTATACAGTTGTAGCAGTAATTCTCTTCATGCTTTCCTTGCAGATGGTGGTTGGGTCATGGGTTCACCCATATGGAAAAGATATATATAAATCTTATAAAGTTTTTATCTGTCTTGTATGAAACTTGTATGAAAAGCATACAAGAGTGAAAACACATATAAGATCCCTTGAAAAATTATATAATGAAACTTGTATGTTTTGTATACTTACTAAAAAAAAATATGAAAGTAATGAGAAAGTGGCCACTTTCATGAGTAAATCATATATGTTTTTACTATTTCTTTTCCATATGGGCATAATGGAGGGTCACATTTCATGTTGATAGAATTTGTTTTTATGCTGAGTTTGGTGTTTTTGTTTGTTTGTACTGCAGTTTGCTCACTAACAGGAGACTCCCAGTGCCTTAGCAGTGACTTGTTGGCTTTCTGTACTGTTTTATTATTTGCCCCTTTTTAATGGTGACTCATTGTGAGCATGTTGCTGCAGGTATTCTGATGTGCACGTGTGTGAAATTCAACAGAACGCTCTGCTGTGCTGCTTTCATGTATAAGAGATTACGCCTCAGAAAAAATACAATACGTTTGAATAAATCTTTATTTGAACATTGTGAACACAACAAACACTAATAAACAACAAAACAAAACAATGAACCAACAGAATAGGAGTACAGATAACTTTAACTGTCATGAAATATAAGATCAGGCTTTCCCTGAGACAGTTCTAATTATGAGGTGATAAATGCCCGTTTTCAGGAAACATGTTCAACAAACTCAACGGCAAATCTGAGTTTTCAAGTCCCAAACAGCTGATCAGACGAAGTTCAACTGAGTGTACTCTGAGTTAAGTGTAGGGCTGTTCGATATAATGATATACATCGGATGATATGAAAACGTCTATGGTTTCATATCACGCTATCGCTTGTTTTGTAAAATAAACTGTTTATGATCAGTTTTTTTCATCATTTTGAAGCCACTGTTTTTACGCGTTGGCGTTAGCAACAATGACGGTGAACCCAGCGTGTGGCTCCGCCATCCGCTTGTTTATTTCCCACATAAACCTTTCACAATAAAACTGAAGATCCTGTTGAGATTTTTCAAAATGAACTGAAATGATGAGAAACAGAAAGATCAGTCAGAACAAATCCAGGACCTTATTTCTAAACGAGGCATGTAGTCTGGTTATGAAAAGTCTGACACAGACCAGAAAAGTGTACCATGCAAATTATGCATGTTTGAGTCTGAGGTTCCCACCTCAGACTCAAACATGGAAAAGCTTGTCAACTACCAATGCAAGAATCATGTGAAAGAGTATGGAGAGAGTTTACAAATGAGAAGCAAAAAGAGCCAGGTGCTCAAAACAGGGTTCAGACACCTATCTCAGGGTCAAATTCAAGCACTTTTTAAACACTTTCAAGGTCCTTTTTCAAGCTTTTCCAACCCCCCCACCGCCACTGCCCAAAAAAACCAAGAATGTGTGTTTCAATTCGCATCACCTCAATAAGACCATGTGAAAATTAAAACAAATCATCCTAGGTGATCTTAAACACCTTTGTTCCCCTTTTGTTAAGACATAGAAAAACGCACCACACAAAAATACTGCGAAAGGAAACGGTCGCCTTATATACATAGTGTATAAACTCAAAATGCACATTTGACTTAAAAATGAAGATGTGAAAATGTGAACAAATCAACTTGTTAGGGATATTCTTCTCCTGTTGAAAAAAAAAACCCAAAAAAGAAATAAATAAGTCTTCTCATCAGATATTGATGCTTCTTTCCTGTGTGACAGAAAATAGGAGACAGATGTTTGTTTGTTTGTTTGTTTTCTAAGTTAATTGCCAATAAAACTGTTTTATTGCTGAAGTCCTAAATGATCACTTTTAAAGTGTTTGTGCCAATAACATCATGTACAGTCAGACAGGCATGGACAACAGCACTGACTGAGAGGCTTTGAACAGATCACATAGTTCAATTCAACATATAAGACTTTAAGAATGCACAAGCATCTACTTAAAATCTATTGAATTTATCATCTGTGGTGTTATTATGTATAATTCCAATGTATTTTGTTCATCTCCCTTAAATAAACAGGCAGCCTTAAAGTATGAAATATTCATATACAAATACACAAATGTGTGAACTGTCTCTGTGGCTGATTGTGCCCCACAGGCCTCAGTGTGAGCTTGAAGACATTTATAATGTTTAAGTAGTTTAATGTGCAGGTGCTGACGATAAACACATTTTGAATGAAAGCCGGGGAACTTTGGTAGCACAGAAACAAGTGGCTATTCTTTGTGACCATATGGATCCGTCCCTCATATTACCATTATTTCACCCAAAGGCACCAAGTTAATACTCAAAAAAGCTGCAGCAATACACACAAATATAAACAGTACTTGGTGACAACTTTGCTTTTAGCCTCTAACCCTCTGGGGTCCAGGGTTTAATTGACCGTTTCTGACTACTTTTGATTTGGCCTCTATATTTCACCTTTAAAAACTGTTTATCTTGCCAATCTGTTATTTACTCATTTTGACATATTGTATCAGCACAATTTATCTAAATTCAGACAAAATTGAAAACATGAGTAGAAAGTGATATTTTTGACTGTAAAAACCACAAGCATGTTTAACGAATGATTTTCATAACTTGAAATGCAAATAGAAATTGTACATTTTTAAAAAATATGCACAAGTTTTGCAAACAAAGTTTTATGGTTTACCTAAAAGTGCAGCCAAGGCTCAGATGTTTTTTATATAACCATTTCAAACTATTTACAGAACAAAACGGTGCTCTGCATCAAATAAGAAGGCACACAAATTATTTATGCAACTCCAAAAAATAGTTTGTGTCCACTCTAACACAGATGAGAACAGCACAGGGATAAACCTGCAGGTCTGACAGCAGGTGTGTCACTCGGCGTTGGCACTGCAATCTGCCTTTGGTGGCTTTAAGGCAGCAACTGTAGGGTTGCCAACCGTCCCTTAAAAAATGGAATCGTCCTGTATTTAGAAACAAAAGTACACGTCCCGTGTACTTTTTTAGGGTACATGGGACTAAAAGTGTGTCCCTTATTAGCTCAATAAGTCCCGTATTGAGCTAATAAGGGACGCACTTTGTTCCGTAATACAGTGAGAATCAAAAGTAGTCTATAAATGTTTATGGAATTAACGCTTTGTTTGAAAACATAATTCCCAGCCCCTCTCCTGCTTTGTGACCAATGAGCTGACAGCACACTTATGACAATTCGAGTATGACAATTCAGATTACCGCTCATCTCATTGGTCGAGGAAAGGTCGCTTGCGGAGAAAATACCGGAAGACAACAGATGACCACAACAAGAAGCATGGCCAACAGGGAAACAAACGCCGACACTGCGGTGCAAGTCTCGGACGACAGTACACCTAAAGCTGGACAGACACTGTGCGATTTTTTCAGTCACGTTATTCAGCTCCTGCTCAAACTGCACGATTGACTCGCAGGGGTTAGAAGTTGGTAGGTCACGATGCAGGTCTCACACTATACCGCCCGATGCTCTGATGCGACCTGAGTGCTCACACTGTGCGTCCATAAAATGAAGGTTATAACAGAAAATCTGTCGCTCTCTCTCTCTGTCTTTCACTCACACAGACACACCACCACCATCAACTTTGCTAAATTGCTAATGAAAAACATTGATCAGGCAGCTGTGATTGACCAGCAGTGTAAATTCAACTATTTTCACGGTTGTTGTGGTCGTGATTAGGGATGGGTATCGTTTAGGTTTTATCCGATACCGGTGCCAAACCGGTACTTTTGAAACGGTGCCGGTGCTTAAACGGTGCTCAAACCGGTGCTTAAAGAATGGAGAACACAAAATTGGTCCAAAAACCTCTCATGTTCAGCTGTTTTTTTGTAAAAAGATAACAATGTTAGCCTTTTCTGCAGCTATGGGGCATATATGGTATCACTCTTGGCTGGAAGCAGTGCTTAAACAATGGAAAAAAACAATCTTTGTCCAAAAACCTCTCATGTTCAGCTGTTTTTTTGTAAAAAGATAACAATGTTAGCCTTTTCTGCAGCTATGGGGCATATATGGTATCACTCTTGGCTGGAAGCAGTGCTTAAACAATGGAAAAAAAACACAAACTTTGTCCAAAAACCTCTCATGTTTAGCTGTTTCCCTCTTTTTCTTTGGTCATTTTAGCCTTTTTGGCCAGGGTGAAGGGAGTACCTGCCATCAAACAAGAGGACAGCCGCATGTAGCTATGATGATGTTTGCTAGTTCACCTTACATGCATTAATGTAATAACGCGGTTAGCCTACTCAATGTAAATTACACACGAACAACATTAAGCTACTCACACAGAGAAGAACGGCTGCTGCTGCATCATCATCCTCATCATTTCTGCTACACTGGCAGGGCTAGGGGCCAGGACTCCCCTCTTCGGGTTTTTGGGGGATGCTGCTAACTCTGGGTCCGATAACAGGCAACCCACACGCAGTAGATGCGCTCGGTGTGAGGTCTCGCAGCAAGCTATCAAATACGGCGCATTTCTCGGCTTTTAAAAAAAACACTATGCATCGCCAGGTGTTTCATCGGATTCGAGGTGTTACCTCCTTTGACAGTATCACAGTATCAGCTTAAAGCACTTGTTGCAGGCTGCTGAGTTTGCATATTTTGCTATGAAGTACAGCCAGACTTTAACCGCTTCGCCTTGGGCATTTTTAATCTGTAGCTCTGCTCTAAAAGAACGTATGTACCTGGACCCGCCTACTATCCTCGGAAACGTAAAATGATTGGCTAGAATCTAAAGTGTGTCACAGCTCAGGAAAAAAAAGCACCGAAATAAAGCACCGAAATGTGCGCTGCTTTTCGGTCTGGTTACTACCGTTTATGTCAGAACCAGTGCCATCATGGCACCGGATACCGGTACCCATCCCTAGTCGTGATCATTTTGTGATGCCACATCGAAAAGGCTCGGATGAGCTTTCCAAAGTTCTACAAGTTGTGCCTCCATCGCTTGTGTCCAGATCACACGCCGCACAGCCGTGCTGCTCCATCTTTTTCACCGACGTTTACGTGTTTGCAGTGTGAGCAGTGTGAGCGGCTGCGGTGACACCCTCACGAGCGATTGATGATCGGGAGCTGGTCGTGAGGTGTTAATCGCTTCTCGTTACCCCACGTATACTACACGACGCACGATGAAGGCCAAAATCGGGCTGATCACCAAATCGGTCGCATGACTCAAAAATCGGCTCAAAATGGGCCAAAAATCGCACAGTGTGAGCCCAGCATCAGAGCAGCAATGTTTGTTGCTCAGAGAAAGAAAAAAAAGGCTGCAAAAGGAGGAATGGGAAAAGGAAAACACCTGGCTGGAAAAGTGCACGATAACACCTTTAAAGCACACTGCACTGTGTGCCGGCGCACTTTTCCCATAGGCATGCTTCTAATGGTGCTTCTAATCTTCTAATCTAGTGGTGGGCACATGAAGAACATGAGGGGCGTGAAAGCTCGGGGAACCCTTAACCAATTTCTTGTCCACCAGGCCACGGCAGAAGCAGATATGGTATGTAAACACTGGTTTGTTTTTTAAAACCCTCTGGTTAAGGTTAATATGGGCATGTGCAGTGAATATCAGCGCTATGTGGCCAGAAGTGTGATAATATAATTTATTTTGTGTAATAAACAACTGCAAGGATAGATGATTACAACAAATAGATGACTAATACATAAAAGTAGATGAATAATGATGATGAGTTAAGATGAGTAATCATGGGAACAAGCGGGTTTACAAACAGGAGCAGCTGATTAGCATTAGAAAAGCTGAAATAAAACCTCAACTGAAGCCAACTGTACTAAATGCACTATATGTGCACTGTTACAAGAATATTTTTGTTCTATTGCTTTCTATTAATTTATATAATCTTAAGTTAAGCAGGACAGAGTTCTTTTAAAGAAAGATTTACTTATATTCTCAAAAGTTAAGCATGACAGGCTTCTGTTTAAGAAAGAGACCTGTTTTACTGTGTTAATGTTGTCATTGTGAGCTAAAAATAAATGGCTAAATGATCATTTGTTTCCCATATGGTCATATCACAAAGAATATGCATCTACTTTAATCAAATTAAAGTCAAATGGTTAAAAAATAATTTCACACACAAAAAAAGAGCTACCGCACTAGGAAGGGTGAAGACAACTGGGTTGCCCGGCCCTGGCCACGAGGTGTCCCTTATTTATTTTTCAGGGAGTTGGCAACCCTAAGCAACTGTGATGTTCACTAGTAGAACTGACAAAAACAACAAAACAACGACTATACTACACACTAACTACCAGTTATGGGAATAACGGCGTTAATTTTTTCAGTAACGAGTAATCTAACTAATTACTATTCCTATCGTTACAACGCCGTTACAGTTACTAACAAGAAAATGCGGCCTGTTACTATTTTTCAACAAACAGACGGTTGAAGCTGTGTTCAGCTTACCGCATCTTATATCAGTTGCACGGAAGTAGCTGTAAGTAATCTGGACAGTACAGCTGTAATCACGATCACTGTCTAGCACAACACCTGGAGCTAAGGGTGCAAAACAATCGCATGAGTGCTGCTGTTTGACTGAGGAAGAATAAAGTGGTTGTGGTAAGCCAATCACATGACCACTTAAAGACAAAGCAACAAGGTGATAAATACCAGTTTTTAAATTGTGTTGATAGGCCACGTAAAACCAGAGTCATGATAAACAATATATACACGGTGTTTCGTCACGTTAGCGCTAGCAAGCACTCTCTGCTTATGAGCAAAAAAACCAAACAAACAAAAGAACCGGGGACGTTTTAGGAGTGACGACGAGAGAGAGAGAGAGTTTTGAGATGTGAGAGATTTATGATGTTTAGCGTGTTTGGAGTGTGTAGTTAATGTGTTGTCTTGTGTAGTTAGTGTGTAGTGTTGTGTGCCAGAACAATGAGGCAACTGCTGTCTCCAGGTAGAAACAGGAGTGATACACCTGCTGCTGTCAGACCTGCAGGTATCAGGCTGTGATGTTCTCCTTTATAGTGGACAGAAATTATTGTTTTGGAGTTGCACAAATAATTTGTGTGGCATTGAATGAAGAACAGCTGATTGTTCTGTAAATAGTTTGAAATGGTTATTTAAAAAAATCAAGGTAAAAGGTAAATGGCTGCAAATAACTTTGTTTGCAAAACTTGTGCAAAATTGACAATTTATATTTGCAAGTTATGAAATATGATTCAATAAACATGTTTGTGGTTGTTACAGTAAAAAATATAACTTTCTACTAGGATTTTATGTTTTTTGTCTGATTTTAGATCAATTGTGTTAATACAGTATGTCAAAATGAAAACATAACTGTAAATTCAGACATGCGAGGTTGTGCTGAAAAGGATGATACCAAACAAGGCGAAGTAAATAGTTTTTAAAGGTAAAATGTGGAGGAAACATCAAAAGTAGTTAAAAAAAGTTTAAAAAAAATTTTGCTTCTACATTTTGTGATTCATTTTATTTTATTTTTTTTATCTGATACGAAAACTATTCAGTCAGTTATTTGTGGTGAATGAAATATAGTTACTTTCAAGCACTTTTAAGCACCACATCTGAAATTCAAGCAGTTTTCAAACCTTGAAAAGACAACATTAAAATTCAAGCATTCTCAAGGATTTCAAGCACTCGTACAAACCCTGACAAAATAAACCTTAGACTCAAACGTTAGAACAGGCCTTTACCTTTTCTTTTTTTTTTTTCTTTAAAGCCACCTACTATCTGTCACATTGTAAAATCATAAAGTTGTCCAAAAAAAAGAACAGGCTTTTCTCAGCAGCACACTATGTAGCAAATATTAAAAAAAGGAAAATAGAGGCCGTTACAAATTATATCTGAATTTATATAGTTTAATTCATCTGTCAAAACACTCAGCATAAGGTACACAATGCCCAGCTGAAAACACACAAGTTGCCCAAGATTCACATAATTTATAGAAAATGTAAATTTTTGTGATATATATCGTTGTCGGGACGATAAATCTCTTATATGGGTATCTGAGATTTTGGTCACATCGCACAGCCCTAGTTAAGTGTGTGGTTGAGTAAAGAAAGGAGCCAACATGATATCGGAGCCTTCATTTTAATCCAATGAACAGAAGAACACAGTGCTGACAATTTTGAAAAAGAAAAAAAAAAAAAAAAAAATAGGGGGTAAGTCACAGCCGTCCCACATTTTCTAAGCATGAAACTTTAACCAGTATGAATTCTCATCATGTGCTTCTTTAAGTTTGCGCTCTGATTGAACTTTTTTCCACAGCTGTTACAGCAATATGGTTTCTCACCTGTGTGGATTACTAAGTGACGGTCCAGTGCCGTTTTATCTGCAAATGGTTTCTCACAGTTTAAACAAACATACGGCTTCTCACCTGTGTGACATCTTATATGACGCTCCAGTGCTGCTTTCAAGAGAAAACCTTTCCCACAGGTGCTACAAGAATACCTCTTCTCCCCTGTGTGACGTCTTATGTGAGTTTTCAATCCTGTTTTCTGATTGAATCGTTTCCCACAGATGCTACAAGAATATGGTTTCTCACCCGTGTGAAGTCTCATATGTGTAGGCATGTAGGCTTTAGAGTGCATTTTTTTTCCACAGATGCTACAAGAATACATCTTCTGACCTAGATAACTTGTTAAATGATGATCCAATGCAGATTTCTGATCAAATCTTTTCCCACACGTGCTACAAGAATACATTTTCTCACTTGCGTGAATTTCTAAATGTGCAGCGAGGCAGGATATAAACTCGAAAGTTTTGCCACAAGTTTCACATTTTAGGGACATTTTCCTTTCAGTTTTACGTTGGCTCTCTTTGCCTCCTCTTTTACTGTGACGTCTCTTTCTGTAACGTCTCCTTTTCTTCAGCTCTTCATTTCTAGTTGATCCTGAGTCCACATGCTGGCTTTCTTCATGATCTCGGCTCTCTGGTTCAGGAGAGCTGTGAGAAAGGAGCTGCTCACTGTTTGGTTCTGGCTCACTGTGGGAACTTTCCTCATAAGATTGAGTCACCATGAAGGTATCAGCCTCCTGCTTCAGTCCAAGTTGCTCTTCCTCCTGACTGCTGCAATGTTCCTCCTGTTCCTCCTTAATCTGTGGAGGCTCTGGGTCCTCCTCGTCCAGGCTGGAGTTTCTCTCTTGGGTACAGACTTGCTGGTCTGCAAGAACCTCCTCCTCACAGACATCCTCCTGTAGGAAGTCTGAGAGGAAAAACAAACTTTTGAGGAAATATATTATAAGATAATGCAGGAAGGTATACATACACACAACAGTGATAAAGAAAACAAAAAACAAAGGCACAAGTAAGATTGACACTGTCAAAGAGAGTACAAAAACAATGCTCGGTTTTCCATCTAGCTTCACCTTCCAGACCTCCTGCCTCCATCATCCCTGGATCACCCAGGATGGACTCACTGCTCTCGCTCATGCCATCAGGATATTCACCCGGACCTCTCTGACCACAGTTTTAAATGTTCAACTTTTTTTTTTTAACTGCTGTCCAACATTAATTTGTAAATGATTTACTAGCAATCTTGTCAAAACAAAGTTCTTTACTTGGAGCACAGTTCTACAAGAAAGGCAGTGGGGAGAGGGGACACTTGGGCAGTACATTTATCACAACATATAATGTCCGTATCAGAGCATCCATCCATCCATTCGCTTCCGCTTATCCTTTTCAGGGTCGCGGGGGGCGCTGGAGCCTATCCCAGCTGTCATAGGGCGAAAGGCGGGGTACACCCTGGACAGGTCGCCAGTCTGTCGCAGGGCCAACACACATGGACAGACAACCATTCACACCTAGTGACAATTTGGATTAATCAATTAACCTATCCCCTCAAGCTGCATGTCTTTGGACGGTGGGAGGAAGCCGGAGTACCCGGAGAGAACCCACGCAAACATGGGGATATAATGTCCGTATCAGAGCACTGGCTATGAATTTCAGACGGATGAGGCCTTAACTTAGCAAAAAAGTTATCAATTGTTCTTTTCATCTTTTCTCATTACCCACAGCTACATCCACTTCTGTTAGGCCTAGGCTACTCACTAGGGCTGTGTATTGTCACTGATTTCTATAATCCATTTCTTTCATTTCTGATCATGTGAGACTTCGTCAGAGGTGTGAGCATCACAGCAGATGCCTTTGAGTCAAAGTAACTGAGAATAAAACACAGAAAAACATGAAGATTTTCCTGACCTGGCTTTTTATAGGCGATAACCGCCTGAAAAATATTCTGCAGTAGATCAAAAACTGAAGAAAACCATTAATCAACATACAGTGGGGCAAAAAAGTATTTAGTCAGCCACCGATTGTGCAAGTTCCCCCACTTAAAATGATGACAGAGGTCAGTAATTTGCACCAGAGGTACACTTCAACTGTGAGAGACAGAATGTGAAAAAAAAAAAATCCATGAATCCACATGGTAGGATTTGTAAAGAATTTATTCGTAAATCAGGGTGGAAAATAAGTATTGATATCATGATAATGTTTATTAAATGTGAAATGTAGTTTTGATCTTTTGCTGCTGGTTCAGTCAGAAACCTGCAGCAAACAAACAAACAAACAAACAAACAAAGACAAATACGTAAACACGGAGACGCAGAATGTCGGCGTGCCCATGTATGTCATGTCGGATGAGAAAGCCGACATCTCACTGATTCTGATGTGTACGTGGGTCTGCGCTCTGTGTTTAAGTCTTTGTGCAGAATCAGGGCACCTGCTTTCATTCACTGATTCAGCTGTTTGGTTTAACCAGCTTTAACCTGAGATTGTGCCGTTTTTGGCTAAAAACATTTATACTCGATTCAGGATTTAGTTAATCGATATGCTTTTATTCACTTTCAAACACAGACGTGAAGGGCTACAGGAATATCTGGACCACGGCCAATGGGAGAGGTCCCACGGTTTAGACCACGATGTGGGCATAAGGTGTGTCTGTTGTTGACCACACGGAGACTTTCACAGTTGCTGAGACTTTTTTTCTTTTGTACTGAACAGCTGGTTGCACTGGTGCGACCGAATTTTTTTAAGTCACACCACTGAGAAATTTGGTCGCACTCTAGAGCCCTGGTTTTACATACCTATTCTGTGTAACTTTATCACAGGTTTGCAGATGGTCTCCATCAGTGTGAGTCGCTCTTCATCAGTCCAGACGATAATGCCTTCAGCCTCCTGCTTCAGTCCAAGCTGCTCTCCCTCCTGAATGCTGCAGAGCTCCTCCTGTTCCTCTTTAATCTGTGGAGGCTCTGGGTCCTCCTGGTCCAGACTGGAGTTCCTCTCCTGGTTACAGACCTGCTGCTCATCCAGACCCTCCTCTTCCTCACAGTCATGATGATGTGGGAGGTCTTGAGGTACAAAGAAACAAAAGACCAATAACCAATAATGTAATGATACAAAAACACATAAAGACACATGTTTAATATCAAAACCTGAATAAAAGGTGATCATTTACACATGGGACACAGCCTATAGCAATGCACATCATGTTTTAAACAAGCTATAGTTCAGCCTCTTCTTAAAAACACAATCTGGACCCAACTGTTCTGACCGATTACAGGCGAATTTAGAAGCTTCCCTTTCTTTCAAAAGTTCTGGAGAAAGTAGTCCATTTACAGCTGCAGGCCCACCTTGATCTTAAAGTGATCTCTGGAAAGTTTCAAACAGGTTTTAAATAACTGCACAATAACTGCTTTTAAGGGTTTTAAATACATTCTTTTAACTCTGGACTCGGGCAGCCCTGCTGCCCTCTTGTTGTTGGACCTGACAGAAGCTTTTAACACAGTTGAGCATGATATCGTGTTATCCTGGAATCATATGCTGGCTAAAAGAGTCTGCTCTTCAGTGGTTTTGGCCCTACTTATCTGGAAGCACTTTTTATGTCAACATGGACCCTTACAGCTCCAAAATAGCCCCTCTTAATTATAATGTACCTCATAGTGATGGGTCGTTCGCGAACGAAATGGCTCTTAGAGCCGGCTCTTTGAAGTGAACGACGCAAGCCGGCTCCTTATCGCGAGCCGTCACGTGTTTTTTTTTTTCCCCCTCTTTTCTTTCTCTCAACCTCTCTCTAGAACTTTTTTCCGCTTCACTCTGCACGCGAGTCTTGTGCTTTATGCTGGGCAGAGGGGGAGGGGCGGTAGTTACACTAAGTAGCACAGGAACAGAGCCAGAGGGAGAGAGAGGCAGGGACAACAACGTCACATTAGAAAGGTATAGTAATCATCCACAACTATTTTCAGTTGCAGATGATAAAGGATTCAGAAAGTTTATTCATGCAGGTCCATATGACAGAGAATATGCATGTTCTTTTTGTTGTCATATTATAATTTATATTTAATTGTGTTGTGGTTTGCAGTGTTTTGTGTTGTTTCACTTTAAATTTGTAAAAGGAAAAAGCGGAAAATTTAAATAGTTAAAAGTTGAAATGTGAACAGTTGATTTTTGTATTATATGATTTATTTATTACAATTTTTGTGGAGTGAATAAATGAAAGTATATTTACGGTGGTCCCTAGAGACAAAGCGCGTAAAAACTCCAAAACACGTAAAAACTCAGAAGCACATAAAAACTCAAAACACGTACAAAAGACAACAGAAGTGCTCCAGGATGCTGGGGGCAGTGTGGAGCTTTTGTTATCTTGTGGCTACACAAGCCAGCAAGTACCAACGACCGGATTTGGTGTGTGGTAGTAACAGGTAAATGAACTTTTTTTTAAAATAATTTGAATATATATGAGTGCCTGTGTATAAATACAGAAACAATACACACATGCTTTCAATTGTGTAATTTAAGTGATCTAGTAGCTCTGCTTTGGAAGTTCAGTTCATGCTAGAAATGTGTTTTATATTTATATATAAACATATATAAATAAAACCACTTTTTTTTTTACGTTAGTAATTCCTTTTGTGCACAATTTTATATTATTGTTAATAATAAATTAATTAAAGCAACAAAACAACCTGAAGAGCCGGTTCGGAGCCGAAAGAGCCGGCTCTTTTTAGTGAGCCGAACCGAAAGAGCCGGATCTCTAAAAAGAGCCGGAAATCCCATCACTAGTACCTCAAAGCTCTATTTTTGGTCCTGCCTTGTTTGCACTGTATATGTTGCCACTGGGGTCTATTTTCTTCCTCCCTGGGACGTCTGCAAGTTGTTCAAAATGCTGCACCAAGGCTTCTGACCAAATCCACTAAGTATTCACATGTGGCAGTGTTGCTAATACAGCAGCACTGGCTCCCAATTCAATTAAGAATCAATTTTAAGATTCTGGTTCTGACTTTTAGAGCTCTTCGTGGACAAGCACCAGCTTACATTATTGAACTTCTACAGCCTTTTGTCCCTAGCACAGGGGTGGGCAACTCCAGGCCTCGAGGGCCGGCATCCCTGCAGGTTTTAGATGTGTCCTTGAACCAGCACAGCTGATTTAAATGGCTAAATTAGCTCCTCAACATGTTCTGAAGTTCCCCAGAGGCCTGGTAACGAACTAATCATGCGATTCAGGTGTGTTGACCCAAGGTGAGATCTGAAACCTGCAGGACACTGGCCCTCAGGGCCTGGAATTGCCCACCCCTGTCCTAGCAGGGGCCATATGTTTAGGGCCTGCTTGTTATACAACATGCAAGGCTAAGAACTAAGGGAGACAGAGGTTTTGCCAGTGTGGCCACAGACTGTGGAACTCTCTCCCTCTGAGCTTAAGATCTGTGGAGTCAGTAGTCTCTTTTTTAAAAACTAAAAACACATTTTAGAATTGCTATTGGTTAATTTAGTCTGTTTTGTTTTATGCCTTGTTATTTAAGAAAAAAGCACTTTGATCTTTTGTCTACTTGAAAGGTGCTATATACACAATTCTTTGAAAGTCATTTTTTCAAATGACTTGAAGATTTATCTGCCTATCTATCTGCAGAGGAGCTCGAGAAACTTCCAGTATAACTTAAATCTCACGTGTGGGAGCATTTATAATATACTTACATAAAGCTACTTGACACAACTGTTATGATTTGGCGCTGTATAAATAAAACTGGATGAAGGCAACACAGCCTGTTAAGAATGTCTGAGCCTATCACCTTTAATAACAGATGCCATTAAAACAGTTTTCCATTCAAAATAGAGATTTTTCTTTTCCTCTGAATTCATCACCAAAGTAACAGCGTCCTGCTCTCAGCTAACATCGGCTTAGAGACATCGTGGAACAACATGTCCATAAGATAAGATAACCTTTATTAGTCCCACACGTGGGAAATTTGTTTTGTCACAGCAGGAAGTGGACAGTGCAAAAGTTATGACGCAAAAATTAGAATACAATAAGAGTCTAATTACTAATACGTTAGTTATAAAAAAATTACGAGAAAAAAGATAAGAAAGAAAGAAACTCAGAATGAGCAGAGCTGCTGTAACATACCTATGATGTGTGAGTTTGTCGGGTTTCCGGCTGATATCCAGCAGTCTGTGCTGACGGTTGATCTCCTCCTCATACTGGACGATGGTTTTTTTGAACCTCTGAAAAGATTTCTTCACAAACAGCAGTTAGTCTCTCCTTGATGAACTCTCTCAGATACTGAGCTGAACTCATTGCTGCTTCAACTCAGGCTGAGCGGATCGATACAAGCATCGATAGGTTGTGCCATCAGATCCACACTTGCGTTGCTGTCTCTTCTGTGTCGAGGGTTCTAAATGTGAGCCGACTAACCCGAAACCAGGAAGATTTTTGTGAAGAGCTCTTGTGGCGCTTGTTGATGACGTCGTCCCGATTCCCCAAACGGAAGCTGCGTTCATGTCCCAGTGTAAAACTAGGACTTGTGACCTTCCTCCGTATACCTGCTTTTATCCAAATAAAATGGATCGTGTTTTTAAACAAACTTGTTGAACTTGAAGAGTTTTCTTCTTCTTCGGCCATGTTCTCTTAATAATGCACACACTTGGTGGTTGATTACTTTTCCCGTTTCTTTTATTGTTAGTAACACAGGAGGGAAAACCATACATTACTTCAGCAGTTCGCGCTTTGGAACAACAGGAACAGGAAGTGATCTATAATCACCAAAATAAAATCCTTTTCAAAATAAAATGACAATCAGAAAACTTCTTTCACAACATAAAATAAATTAATATATTTAGGCAAGGCAAGGCAAGTTTATTTGTATAGCACAATTCAACAACAAGGTGATTCAAAGTGCTTTACAGAGACATTAGAAACAAAAACAAATAAAAAGCATGATTTAAAACTGATTAAAACAAGCAAAAAAACTAACTAACTAAACACACACATTTCACACCTGTTCGTGCGATCTGAACCCTTATCGTAAGGGGAGCTACCAGTCCTTCTGTGGACGAGCTACTTTCTATTTTAAATTCCCTGAATTTAAAATACTCTCTAGACCCAGTCTAGACCCAGTTGGGGAGCTACCCAGAGCTCTAAACCCACTTAACAAACAAACAAACAAACAAACAAACAAACAAACAAACAAACAAACAAACAAACAAACAAACAAACAAACAAACCAGTATATAAAATCAAAACAGATAAAATCAGAAATAGATAAGATCAGTAGTTAGTGTAAGTTTTGAAATTTAAGCTTAACAAACAAACAAAACAGTATATAAAATCAAAACAGATAAAATCAGAAATAGATAAGATCAGTGGTTAGTGTAAGTTTTGAAATTTAAGCTTAAAAGTGTGGATTTGGTGCTTTATTCAAATGCAGCTGAGAACAGGTGAGTCTTCAACCTGGATTTAAATAAACTGAGTGTTTCAGCTGATCTGAGGCTTTCTGGGAGTTTGTTCCAGATATAAGGAGCATAAAAGCTGAATGCAGCTTCTCCGTGTCTGGTTCTGACTCTGGGAACTGATAAAAGACCGGATCCAGATGACCTGAGGGATCTGGAAGGTTCATACTGGGTCAGGAGGTCACTGATGTATTTTGGTCCTAAACCATTCAGAGCTTTATAGACCAGCATCAGAACTTTAAAGTCTATCCTCTAACGGACAGGCAGCCAGTGTAAAGACCTCAGAGCTGGACTGATGTGGTCCACTTTTTTGGTCTTAGTGAGGACTCGAGCAGCAGAGTTCTGAATGAGCTGTAGTTGTCTGACTGATTTTTTAGGTAGGCCTGTAAAGATGCTGTTACAGTAATCAAGCCTACTAAAGATGAATGCATGGACTAGTTTTTCCAGGTCCTGTTGAGACATCAGATCTTTTATCCTTGAAATATTCTTGAGGTGATAGTAAGCTGATTTTGTTATTGTCTTAATGTGTGTTTTTTCTAAGTTTAGTCATTTAGTCATGAGAACACAAATCTAACACCCCCCCTTGTTCTCATGCTGTTAACCCATAGCATCTTATGCGTTTCCAAAGAACCATTTTTGAAACCCTCTGAGTCTCACTCTTGTAACTGGTTTTGTTAGTATGTCTGCAGCCATTTCTTCTGATGGACAGTGTTCAATGCAGATTTTCCTTTCATTTACTGCTTCACGAATGAAGTGATATTTCACATCAATATGCTTTGACCTCTGTCTGTTCACTGGGTTTTTACTCAACGCAATGGCCCCTTGGTTGTCCCCAAACAGTTTAGTACATGTGTACCTTTTTCTGTCCATGCCGTTTAACAGTTGGGTTAAGTACATGCTTTCCTGAGTAGTGGTTGCAAGACCAATGTATTCAGCTTCACATGTTGAGAGTGCCACTGTAGGCTGTTTCTTTGTTTTCCAAGATATTACTGGTCCCTCTTTAGTAAGTGCAAAACAGTAGCCTGTTGTACTGCGTCTGTCTTTTACAGAGGATGCCCAGTCAGAGTCACTGTAAGCAATTAGATCTAGATCCTCACTGCTTTTCTTAAAGATCAGTTCAAAGTCATTTGTGCCTTTTAGGTATCTGAGGACTTGTTTTGCCATTACTAAGTCCTCTCTCGTGGGTTGAGCTAGTGTTTGAGATAGTCTGCTAACAACCCAACTTATATCTGGTCTCGTACATGTCATGGCATATATCAAACTGCCCACTATTTCTCTGTACTCTCTTGAGTTAACAGTCTCATTTGCATCACTTCCTCCACATGTAGTAGTGTCCGTTTTTAGTTCACATGGTGTGGATCTGGGTTTGCATTCAGACATCCCAAAGCGTTCCAACATTCTTTGAATGTACCTCTTCTGATTCATCCTGATTTCACTCTCTTTTTGTATAAACTGTATCCCAAGAAAACTAGATATTTTCCCCAGGTCTTTCATGTTAAACTTTGACCTCATTGTTTCTTTGAATGTGTTTAACAAGTTAGTATTGCTAGCCGCAATGATCAAGTAATCTACCCAGATGATAACCAGTAGGGTTTCATGTCCAATGTCCTTTCTGTATACACAGTGATCAGAAAGGTTTCTTTCAAAGTCATTTTGTTCAAGGTAGTCATTCAAGAGTTTGTACCAGTTTCTACCTGATTTAACCCGTAAAGGGATTTCTTTAATTTGTACACCAAGTTTTCTCCTGACTCTGTTTGCTCAAAACCTTCTGGTTGTTCCATGTATATTTCTTCCTCAATGGGAGCATGCAAATATGCAGTTTTAACATCCATTTGGTGGATAATAAGATCATTCTGGACTGCTATTTGCATTAGTGTTCGCACAGATGTCATGTTTGCTGTTGGTGCAAATGTCTCTTGGTAATCTATTCCTTGTGTCTGGTTGTAACCTTTTGCTACAAACCTGGCTTTGAATATTTGTCCTCTTTTTCTAGTAAAAGGCACCTCCTCATTTCAAAGAGAGTTCTCCATTGCCTCTCAGTTGTGCCATTCTGATGGGGAGAATATGGCGCAGATGTCTCATGCTTTATACCCTTTTCCCTTAAAAGAGACTGGAAGGAACTGCTTGTGAACTCTGTGCCATTATCCGATCTAATGCACTTAACACTGCCGTATGGTGCACAGTCAGCTAGAAACTTTGCTGTGGCCTCTGTGGTGTCACTTTTCTGTTTTAGAAAGTAAACTGACACTGCCCCTGAAAAATCATCCGTAAATAATATAGCGTATTTATGACCACTTTGGCCACTTGGTTCAATGGGGCCGGCTAGATCAGTGTGCACCAACTGTAATGGCTCACTCGCTTTTGGGTCGCTTTGTCTGTTTCTGGTGTTAGTGAATTTCCCTTCTGTGCACACATTACAATCTAGCATCCCACTGCCTGTGATTTTCATGCCATCTACAACATCGGGTAGCTTTAACACATCACTAACATTACAATGTCCTAAAATTTCGTGCCATGTTTTCACATCACAAGCCAGATTAACAGTGTCACAGGACATCATGTCATTGTATGATGTTTCATTGTTTACCGTTTTCAAATAGTAGAGTCTGTTGTATTCTTCGATGGAGAAGACTGTCCCATCTTTGTTCACCAGTTCATTCTGTCCCTTCTTGAAGATCATCTGTGCTCCATAGTTTGTAGCTGCCTTCACTGAAAATATGCTCTGAGGGTAGGATGGGATGAACAGGGCGTCTCTCAGTGTGATGGTGGTACAGTGTCCTTGTATGTCCCGTAGAGAGACGTTGGCATCTCCCCTCTTGAGTGCGACGTTGTTTGTCCTGGATCCATCAGCGAGCTCCATGTAGTGTTTCTCAGGATCAAAAGTCTCATCAAACTTCATGAACTTGTTCTTCTCCGTAATGATGTGTGAAGTCGCACCACAGTCCACCATTAGTCCTTCTCTCATTATGTCAGTAGGCAGAAGTCTTTGACTAACTTTAAATACAAAAGTCTGCTCTTCTTTCTTGCCCTCTAGTTTTACTACAGTTAGTTTTGCGTCATCTCTGTACTTGGTTTTTCTTCTACATGTCTCATCACTGTGTGTCGAGCTTCTATGGTAGCTACACCACTTAGGTGTTCCCTTTTGGCGACAATCTTTTACAAAATGTCCTCGGTTTCCGCATCCATGGCAGGTGATTGATGTTAAATCAACCTTCATCACATTATCCGCTTTTACTTTGTTGTCAAATTTCTCGATTTCCTCATAACTTCGTAGGTTGCTTTTGAACTGTGTGAATGTTAAATCTTCACTGCTTTGAGTTGTGTGAATAGCAAATGGCTTGTAAGCTTCAGGAAGCCCCTTTAGAATCATAGCGATAATAAGTCCATCACTGATGACTTCTTTTGCATTTCTTAGGGAGGTCACTGCTTTTTCAGCTCGGATAATATAATCTGTCACTGTCTCATCTGGTTTCTTCTGTAAAGACGTCAGCTCTGTGTACAGTGCGATGATTCTGGGCTTGCCTTTACTATCGTAGTGGTCACGTAGTATTTTTAAAGCTTTTCTTCCATCGTCAGTCGCATCTCTCATTACCAGTGCAAGGCTTTTATCATCAAGAAACTGTATCAGTTCAGCGTAGCATTCAGCATTCTTCTCTGCATCTGGGTTAGTGGCTGATAATATAGTGTCCTTTAGACCAATGATCCGCATGTGGCCGAGAAACTTTGCCTCCCAAAGTTCGTAACTGTTTTCGTCTCCATTGAACACTAACCTCTGCCATCTTCCTCCTGTTGTGTCACGCCTGGGCCCATAACCTGTTGAACTTGAAGAGTTTTCTTCTTCTTCGGCCATGTTCTCTTAATAATGCACACACTTGGTGGTTGATTACTTTTCCCGTTTCTTTTATTGTTAGTAACACAGGAGGGAAAACCATACATTACTTCAGCAGTTCGCGCTTTGGAACAACAGGAACAGGAAGTGAAGTAATCTATAATCACCAAAATAAAATCCTTTTCAAAATAAAATGACAATCAGAAAACTTCTTTCACAACATAAAATAAATTAATATATTTAGTCATGAGAACACAAATCTAACAAAACTAAAAAAGTTGATTTGTGTTTGGTAAATGTAAAAATTCTAGTAAAGTGTTTAAAAGCTTCCGGTAATGGCGGCAAAGTGAGGAGACCCGTGCTTCGCGTGCTCAGTTGTCTTTTTCGTTAAATACTCTCTGTAAATCCAAAATAGAACTTACGTTTTGACATAGTTCGTTTGGGAACATAAGAGAACGCTAACATGCCTAAAAAACTGAACAAGGACAAACAAAAAATTACGTTTGAGGCACAAGACGAAAGCGGGGTGGAGGAAGGGCAGATGGACGCTATGCATGAACACGAACAAGAAAAGCAACCTGCAAACCCAGAAATGCCTTCTACCTTGGACTTATTAAACGCTATTCGATTGCTCAAGCAAGAGTTCCATACTGAAATGGGTGGTATTATGTCAGCAATAGGAGCTGTTCAAGTTGATATACAAAAATGTGGAGGGCGAATTGACGAGGCTGAAAAAAGAATCTCCAACGCAGAGGACGAAATCACCTTATTGAAAAATGATATGGAAAGCCTTGAAAGACAGCCCAAACTTCTATCTAAAAAGGTGGAGGATTTGGAAGGAAGAAGTCGGCGTAATAACATCCGAATCCTCGGCATCCCTGAGAAAGAAGAAGGTACAGATCCACGTACTTTCATGGAGAAGTTTATATCGGACATTTTGAAAATCCCCCCTCCTGTCCTGGAAAGGGTGCACAGGATAAACACAAGGCAAAGCTCCATTGCAAACTGATCGAGAACTTTTATAATTAAGTGCTTAAGTTACAGAGATCGAGAAGGCATCATGAAAGCCGCTAGGACGACAAAAGAACTGACAATAAGATAGCCTTCCTGCCGGACCTGCCTGCAGAGACATACAGACAGCAGCGTCAGTACGATGGTGTGAGGAGCTGCGGGAGATTGGATTGTGGAAACATCGGATCATTTATCCAGCGAGGCTGCTTTTGACCAACGAGGAACGTACGCATGTATTCGATACACCAGCGGATGTGGATGCCTACATTAAGAGCCTTAATCAAGTACAAGATGTTTGATAAGGTATATGATGGTAGATCACTAACTCTGTTCTAACTGTATTTACGAACCATAATGGACTGAACAATTTATTATATTGCCAAAGGGTTGTTATACAATGCTGGGCTAGACATTGGTTGTTTTGTTCTCTTAATAAGAGTTACTAGTAATTTCACTTATTGTGTCAAATCTGTGAGAGTAAAAACTTGACAAGGTGGATTTATTTCTATTGTTATTATCTTTTTTTTGTTTCTTTAGTTAAATTCTTTTAATCAATTGTAATTACTCTAACAACTGTTGCTAAACGCGGGTGAACAGTTCCTCGGTTTAGGGTGGACATGTTCCAAGAAGAGGACGGAAGTATTTTTGGGGTTAAGGGATGCCTGTATGTTCTTACACAGGCTGGGGTGTGGGAAGGGTTGCTCTCTCAAATCAGTAAATGCTTAACATGGTACAATACTGTTCTTTTGTGTATATATATGTGTGTATTTATTTAATAGTACAGTTTTAACATAAGTGAATATATATGGCAGAAGTCTTGATTGACTGTGTTTCTTGGAACTGCAGAGGTCTACGTAAGTTAGTAAAAATAAAACAAGTCATTAGTAGGATTAAGAAATTAAAGGCCAAAATTGTGTTCCTACAAGAAACTCATATGCTAGGCAGTGAGACAAATAGAATGAAACATAGATGGCCCGGTCAAATCTTTTCAGCGCCTTACTCCTCCAATTCCAGGGGCGTCATGATAATGATTCACAAATCTATACCTTTTCACGTTGAGCATGTGCTTAAGAATTGTAATGGACGTTTTCTAATACTACAAGGTAATCTACTATCTACTAGACTAAATTTAATTAATATTTATGGCCCAAATGAAGATAATCCAAACTTTTATAGCAATTTATTTCTTAAAATTTCAGACTTGCAAGGTAAATGTATAATTGCTGGGGACTTAAATTGTGCTTTGAACCCACAGAAGGATAAATCTTCAGGCATGGATAATACTCATAATAGAACACAAAAGGTGATCAGGCAATTTATGAAGGAGTTAAATTTAATTGATATATGGCAAGATCAAAATCCAACCAAATTACAATATTCTTGCTGGTCAGGTACACACAAAGTGTACTCCAGAATAGATTACTTTCTGGTATCAACTGAGCTGGCTCACTATATAAAAGATTGCCAGTATAAGGAAATAATAATATCTGACCATGCAGCCGTTATTTTGACTTTCATAGAACCAAAACTGATCAAAACTCTGATTGAATGGAGGTTTCAATTGAAGTGGATGCAGGACAAACAGTTTCTTGAGTTTTTAGGCAAGCAAATTAATGAATACTTTGAGCACAATTCAGATCAAACATTGGCAAGTGTGAGATGGGAAGCCTTTAAGGCATACTTAAGAGGGCAAATTATAAGCTATTCTAGTAAGAAAACAAGAGAAAGAAACCAAAGGATAAAATATCTGGAAGAAAAAATAAAAATGTTAGAAGAGATCAGCTTTCAATCAGGTCAAAATAATGAGCATATTGTAAAAGAATTATTACTATTGAGAACGCAATACAATGAAATGACAAGTGAAAAAGCAGCTGTAAATTTATTGAGATTAAAGCAACAATTCTATGATCAAGGTGAAAAACCCAGCAAACTCCTGGCTTGGCGTATAAAAAAGCAGGAATCTGAAAAGGCAATTACAAAACTTGAAACTTCAAATGGAAATATCATAGTAGACCCATTAGAGATAAATAATGCATTTAAAATGTTTTATGAAACGTTATATAACTCTGAACTCAATAATGTAACTAGAATGCAATCTTTATTTCTAGATAAACTTGATATACCAAAAATTTCAGACAAAGACAAAGAAAATGTTGACAGGCAAATTAGTATATATAAAATTATAGATGCTATAAACTCTCTAAATGCTGGTAAAACAGCTGGCCCAGACGGATTGCCAATTGACCTTTATAAATACTTCAAAGATAAATTAGCACAGCCCCTCTTAGATATGTATATAGAATGTTTTAATACTGGTAATCTTACTGACTCATTAAGGGAGTCCCTGATAATATTGCTTCCTAAACCTGGAAAACTAAATAACAAGTGTGAAAATATGCGTCCTATAAGCTTAATTAACACAGACACTAAAATTATTTGTAAAATTCTTGCCAAAAGATTAGAAAGTATTCTTCCAGTTATTATAGGAGATGATCAAAATGGATTTGTTAAACATAGACAGGGTTTTCATAATGTAAGACGAGTCCTCAACATTCTTCATAATCAGAGTGAGCAGGAAGATACAGCCATTCTTTCGCTTGACGCGGAGAAGGCCTTTGATAGAATTGAACGGTCATATCTCTTTGATGTCATTGTTAGATTTGGGTTTGGAAATTTATTTCTGCATTGGATCAAGCTATTACACTGTCAGTCTGTTGCTCAGGTTCAGACAAATGAGATAATTTTTGTACCATTTGACATTAAAAGAGGGTGCCCGCAGGGTTCACCTTTATCTCCACTTTTATTCCTTTTAGCTATTGAACCGCTGGCAATAGGTGTTAGAACCAGCGGACAGATACAAGGTGTTAGGATTGGTAGAAAGGAGCATAGAATTGCTTTATTTGCTGATGATGTCATATTATTTTTAAAGCAACTAAAAACTTCTGTGCCTGCTATAAAGGATTTAATAGACCAGTTTGGGGCCTTCTCAGGGTATAAAGTTAATGTAACAAAATCATCATTAATGTTACTTAAACAAGGGTATAATCAAAACGTAAGTCAGAATATATCTGGCTTTACTGTTAATTCTGAACTCACTTATCTAGGTATTAAAATAGCTCCTTCATTAAAAGATGTGGTGGTACTTAACTATAATACAATTCTACAGAAAATTTCCAAAGATTTGGAGCGTTGGATAAGTTTACCACTATCTATTATTGGAAGGATAAGTGTTCTTAAAATGAATGTATTACCTAAACTGTTGTATATGTTTCAAAATGTCCCACTGGCTCCTCCTGCTGGATTGTTTACTAAATTAGCATCATTAGTCAGAGAGTTTATCTGGAACAAAAAGCATCCCTGCATTCGCTTGTCTTTGTTGTATCTTCCCTTTGACACAGGGGGGTTGAAATGCCCCAATTTTTACTGGTACTATCTGGCTATTCAATTAAGGACAATAATGTTTTATTTTTCATCCCAAAATACCCCGTCATGGGTGAGGATGGAAGCAAATTCTCTTAAAATGCCATTAAATTTGTAGAAATGTTGCTATTACAAGTGTATTCTAAAAATCTTAAACTAACAGCCCATCAAATTAAGTGTATGGATTATTGTACATTACAGGCAAAACGTATGATTGCATTAAATTGGTAAACATCAGATCCTCCTGCTATTGGTGCTTGGATAAATTCTTTGGCACAGTGTATGGCAATGGAAAGGATAACGTACTTTCTCAAAAACAAGTTAACATATTTTGATGAAATTTGGATGCCATTTAAAAACTTTATAAAAGAAGTAAACATCGGACAACTCATGTAGGAGTGTGGATGAGGAGAAAATTGTTTAGTATGTGCTAGCTATTTCTATTGTCTACTTTTTTTTCTCTCTCCTTTCTTTTTTTTGTTTCCTTGAATATGTATAAATGCCACATATTGTACAAATGTATACATATTATATGTGGGGCTTTTTTGTTTTTGTTTTTTAAAAAATTATTTTGTTGTTTGGAAGAGAGCAGGGTGGGAGGTGAGGGCGGGGGAAAAGGGTTCCTATTACAGCAGCATATTATTGGGAAAACAAACCTTTGTATGTTGTTGCAAAAGCAATAAAATTTATATTTAAAAAAAAAGTCTAAATAAAAAAAAATAGGTGTAAAATATTAGTAAGCTTATACAGCAATAATAATACTATATTAGGTAACTGAATTTGAACAAAATAAGGAGAGATGCCACTTACTTTTGTAAAAAAAATAAAACAAAATAACAATAATAAATAATTCTGACACATATAAAAAAAGTGTTTAAAAGCTGTTCTGTTTATTTAGAAAAGAAACGTCCACTTCATATGGTGTCAGGGTCCTGGGACTGGGCGACCCAGGATCCCTGAGCAGTCATGTATTATATTATTATTATTATTATTGCTGTGTATTTTGGTGTTGCTCCCCCTTCCCTGTGCTTGTGTATATGTGTGTGTGGGTGGCTGAGCACTTGTTTATAGGCGGCGTCAGGCCTGGAGGGTGTGGCCCTGCAAGGGGACTGGCCACACCCGAAGCCACACACCTGCTGCTGATAAGGCCTCGTCGGGGGAGCTACTTAAGAGTCTTGGAGCTCCCACCGACGCGGGATCATTCCTTGAGACTCCACGTTAGTCGTCCCATTGAATTGAGTTAATGTGTGTAAGTGTATGCCCGCGGTTATTTGTGTCCTGACGGCTGCGTCTATTGTTTCCCGCAGGAGGAGCGTGGAAGGCACGAAGAGCAGCGAGCACCGGGGGGTGCTGACACGGGAGCGGAGAGCACAGAGACACGAACTATTCACGCAGAGACACGACACGGGAGTCTGGGAGAACACGGGGATTTATTGTTGTTTTTGTTCCACTCTGTAAATAAACACACTGTTTATACATAGAGCACCGCGCCTGGGTCCTCCTTTCCCCACACCTTCCACGGTGTGCCATGCCGCACCGTGACAGAATGATCCCGCCACTTATGGACCCAGCGGTCTCCGAGGAGAGGCTCAGGAGGGAAATTATGGATGAAGTGTACCACCTATGTGAGGTGTGGTGGGAGAAGCCAGCGGAAGGTTTGCGTCGCGCCGTGGAGAGGCGGCTGCAGGAGATGCTTTTTAAATTCCCCTGGCTGGTGGGCTCCCTTAATGCGGTGGTCCTGGACTTTCTACTTTCCACCCTCCACCTCCACTCTCCTCCTCAGGCTGCCCACCAGCTCGGACAGCTGGTGGATTCACTGCCTGAGACGCCGGCCCCGACGTCTACACGGAAACGACGTTCGCGCCGCCAGCGTTCCTCACCGCAGCCACATCCACGGTCATCTCAAGAGCCGGCTGTGGTGAGTAGTACGGACAATTTTCCATTTCCCTCACCATCTGTGTTTGTGTCTGCAGTGGACGAGCTGACAGCGCAGGTAACATCACCTCGGTCAGAGGTCTTCACACCACTCGCTGCTTCACCATCTGCGGTTGTGGCGCTGTCGTCATCTCATCCGCATGCGGTCATCCCTCAGCCATCTTCTCCACCAGCGGCAGCCTCCATTCCACTACCCACTCCAGCAGCCCTGTCCGGAGGGGGCAACCTCACACGCGTCCAACGCCTGATGGACTGGGTAACTCACACCACCAACGCAAGGGCAAGAGTGGTGGGGTTAAATGCCATCGAGGCAATCCTGGAGGGAAACCCCTACCTCGGCCAGCTCAAGGGAGTTTCCGCCTGCCTTGGCACCCTGCGTAAAGCCCGGGGGGTGGTGCAAGCTCGGGAAACCTCAGACTTCGTCCAGCTGCAGCAGGAGCTCAGCATGCCCGAGCAGGAGCTCAGCGAGCCGGAGGAGCTCGGCATGCCCGAGCAGGAGCTCAGCGAGCCGGAGGAGCCCGCACCGCCAGCTGAGGAGCTCAGCGAGCCGGAGGAGCTCGGCATGCCCGAGCAGGAGCTCAGCGAGCCGGAGGAGCTCGCACCGTCAGCTGAGGCGCTCAGCGAGCCGGAGGAGCTCAGCATGCCCGAGCAGGAGCTCAGCGAGCCGGAGGAGCCCGCACCGTCAGCTGAGGAGCTCAGCGAGCCGGAGGAGCCCGCACCGTCAGCTGAGGAGCTCAGCGAGCCGGAGGAGCTCGCACCGTCAGCTGAGGAGCTCAGCGAGCCGGAGGAGCTCGGCATGCCCGAGCAGGAGCTCAGTGAGCCGGAGGAGCCCGCATCGCCAGCTGTGGAGCTCAGCGAGCCGGAGGGGGAGCTCTCGCTGCCGGCCGAGGAGGAGCTCTCGCTGCCGGCCGAGGAGGAGCTCTCGCTGCCGGCCGAGGATGTCAGCAGACCGGAGGGACCTCCACGTCTAGCGCGGCCTCCTCGCCGTCCACGTCCGGTGCGTCCACGTCAGCGATCGGCGCGTCAGGGACCTGTTGCCACGCCTCGCTGTTGCTCACCGGAGCAGCGACGTTGCCATCGGACCCGTGGCAGGCCGCCGGAGGGGCAGCGCCGCCGCCACCGGACCCGTGGCAGGCCACCGGAACCGTTCCACCGCCACCGGACCCGTGGCAGGCCGCCGGAGGAGCAGCGCCGCCGCCACCGGACCCGTGGCAGGCCCCCTGAACTGTTTTGCTGCTGCCGCCGGACCCGGGGCCGTCCGCCGGAGCTGCTACGTCGCCGCCGTTTGGCTCGAGGTAGGCCCCCTGAACTCTCTTGTTGTGTTGATGGGCCGCCTGTGACTGTTTGTGGCGTCTTTTCGTTTTCTTTTTGCACTGCTGCGGGATGCGCGGTCTGACTCTGAGACTGTGGACTGGGTCGGTTTGTTGTTTTGTTGTTTTTGCTTGTTTTGGTTCTGGCCCTCCGTCCTGGTTCCCCCCGCCGCCCGCCCTGGGTTGGTTGTGCTGTTTTTTGTTTTGGTTTTGGGGTCGTCGGGAGCCTTAGAGGGGGGGTACTGTCAGGGTCCTGGGACTGGGCGACCCAGGATCCCTGAGCAGTCATGTATTATATTATTATTATTATTATTATTGCTGTGTATTTTGGTGTTGCTCCCCCCAGGGCCGTTGCTAGCCATTTGGGTGCCCTAAGCACAAATGCTTTATGGTGCCCCCCCCCCCCCCCCCCAGGGGGTTAGGGTTAGGGTTAGCCCATAGCCCCGTCCCCCAGGGCATGGAGGAGATCCAGGCCCCAGACAACCAGAGGCCCCAGAGTGCGAGAGCCCAAGGAGGACCACCGGAGGGGCATCCGTGCCACCTACATGGGAAGGGCTGAGGATCCCCAGACGAGGCGTCAAACCTCTGACTCAAACCAGCAATCTGAACACAACAACAAAAGCAGCAGTGATCAACCTGGCATGGGTTTAAGCAGCCATGCAACACTTACAACAAGCAAACCAAAAGATGTTGAACTGGTTTTAACTCAGCAGACTGACTGCACTGATAAGAGCTTTCAGCAGAGCACCACTGCTGCAGGAAACATGGTGGTGGTTTTAGACAAATGCACGTTGGTTCCTGAGCTAAAAGTGTTTGGCAGTGGCGACACCCTCACAAGTCATAGCGAAAACAGACATGTCGGTCTTCATCAAGATGATGTGACAATCACAGATTTGGAAGAAGAGAAAGGGGATGAATTGCAAGTTGATAAGGTGCATAATAATTGCCAACTGATTGTAAATCCAAAACAATCTGATGAGCAAGTCTGTGAGCTCAGCTCTTCTTCAACACCAAGAGAGGGCGATGGGGGGCAAGAGGATAAGGTGGTTGTATGGTGTGTGACGGGTGTGTGCGAGGCTACACGTGACACACAAAGCACCTATGCAGAAACTGAAAAAGATCAGCATAAGAGTGACAACCAAGGAGGAAACAAACAAACTTCCTCTGCTTTAGCCAATGACATGCCTTCAGAACCTCAACCGGCCAATGAAAAACCAGTGCCTGTACCCATCAGCAGCCAACCAGTGCCTGTCCCCCGCTGTGTTAACACATCACTGCTTGTTTCTTCCTCTGTGTGGCGCCTGAAAGAACCTCCAACACCTAATGTAGTGCCTGCTCTCACAGCAGATGCTTCTGAGAAAGATAAAGAACTGGAGGAAGAAGCAGAAGTGTCCACCAACAGGAACAGTGATGGAGTGACCGTCTCAAAACAATCAACAGAAGAGAAAAGCAAAAACAACATGGCATCTAAAGACTCAACCAGTAAAACTGCAAAAGCAGCTTCTTCCACCAAAGTAAAAGCAGAACCAGCAACTCCATCTAAACTACCCAGCAAGAGCCTTCCTACGTCTAAAGTCCAAACTAATGGGAAGAAACCTACCCCAAACACTATCTCTGCATCTGGCAAATCCAAATCTATCCGGACCCTCACAACCTCCGAGAACAAGGACATGAGGAGGGTTGTGCCAATAACCAGGACCAACAGAAGTCCATCCAGAATCAAACATACAGAGAAGAATCGAGGCTCCTCCAGCACCGCAGTGCCCACCAGTCTGACTCCCTCAAAACGAAGCAGTGCTTCCCCTCGACGAGTAGCGAGGCCTGCAAATGCTCCTTCATCCCGACAATCTGGGATCCCCAAGACTTTGGATCCAAAGGACTCAAAGAACCAGAATGTTTCAGGTACTCAGCCATCTGCCCGAGAACAGAACAAGGACTTTCAAGGAAAGATGTCCAGCCAAAAGCCCTTAATGAAACCTAAAGCCCAGCAGGAGGAGAAGATCTGTCGCTCCACACTGCGGGCACTCTCTCAGGGTGGAAGAAGTGGAGCAGGAGGCAGCGTCAGTGCTCCTGCCACTCCTTTGCGCAAAGCCACTAGCTCTTCATCATCTGTGTTTCCGGGTTTTGCACGGAGCACAGCCTCTTCCTCTTTCAGACGTACTCACACCAACCTTGCTGTTCCTGCTGCTTCCCACTCCCCCAACATTGGGTCAGACCCCTCCCCCAAACCTTCTTCCAAGACCTCCTCCCCTGTTACCCCATCCAGCACCTCCTTGCCTATTACGCTATCAAGATCACTAAGAGTCCATGCGTCAGCAAGATCCTCAGATGTCCAAAAACTCTCCCCCTCCTCACAGAGGAAGTCTCAGAGCGTCAAATCATCTCCTCGTGCATCGCGCCACGACTTGCTGGCTCCCCCTAAAGGCCACAGACGGAATGACAGTGACAGTGACAAGTCCGCTCATTCTCAGGACTCGGTCTTGCCCACAAGGCCGCGCTGGAGATAAACTCTTGGTTGTTTTGTTTTGAGTGAATGCGTGTGTGAATGGGTGGATGACTGGATATGTAAAGCGCTTTGGGGTCCTTAGGGACTAGTAAAGTATAAATATGTATAAATACAGGCCATTTTTACCATTTTGAGGATTTTTTCCTAATCACTCCTCCTTCAGGAAAGTCAGGAGATACACTCCATTATGAAATGTAGATACCTTTTAAAATGTTCAAGTTTAATTTGAGTAACAAAGGAAGATACAATGAGATTGTCTCGTGTGGATTTAAATCTTGTTTGTTACCTTGTTTGTTTGTTATTATAAGGTTTAAGTGCAGCGGAGCTGAAAAGTTCACTACGTTTTCTTTGTACTATATTGTCCTTGTAATGTACTTTAAACAACCACAGAGGGGAAAAACAACTTGTTTTCAAGGTATATTTGTATTCTTTCTAAATCTATTAATTGAGAGTACATTCCAAGATTAATGACAATAATGACCTCTCCTCACGACCTCAGGAAAGCCGATGTCTTATCAGAAATCACAGACCTTTTTGTTTTGGTCAGAGTGAAGCTCTGAGATCTCTGGATGAGTCGGGAAATGACTACAGCCTGTGACGTGATTGCTAACAAGCTTTCAGTCAAAACCACACTAACACTAGCAGTTCTGAATAATTTGGTGGCCGTAGCCATGACTTGATCTCTCCTATTAGGCCTACAGACACTTGAGTCAGTCTGTGCGTTAATCCACAGACTAAAGGCTCCTACTATGAGAGTAAGGGGTACGCCGTATTGTATGAAAGAAACTATTACAACCAACATACAAACTGCAAAGTTAAACACTGAATTGAAAGGAGGGGAGCTAAAAGAGGCAAACAGAGTGAATAAAATCTAATTTCATTTTATTTGTACTCCCTTTGATTTATTCCTGTGGTACTTTTTTCCTTTTTGAAAGAGAAATATCTGCAGCTATAAAGATGTACATCTTTGGAGTATCCTGAAAATTCTGCAGTTTTTAAAGGTCATGTGACTGAATGCCTTTTCGATTCACAAGCACCTTTAACTGCACGAACCGTGCAGCAGAATCTCTTTAATCCAGGCTGGACTTATATAGAAATAATAATATTACTAATTGTGTTTTTATAAAGCCTGACATAACTAATCTTTGAGAGCGGTGGTGTCTGTTTAAAAAACACGATCAGTTTAAACAAGGAGATATTTATAACTCTGATTAAAAACAGACACTTTCTGTCTGACTTGGAAAATTCAAGTTGTGTTTTCATATGAGGACATTTTTATGTTTATCTGTCTTTATTTATGTATGTATGTAATGTTTCCCTACTAATTAATAAAGCATTGTTCCTCAGTCACTCTGCGCACTTCATTCAAAGACTGTATTGCACTTTTTCCTGCCAGAAGACAATGTTTTAATTGAAATAGACTGAAATATCTCGCTTCAAGTGGATGAATGTCTGGAAACATTCACTTTAAAACCAAGCACATTTGAAACTATATCCACATTTCCTATTCTTACAGCTGCATTTTGTATCTAATCTTGAGCAGAACCTCTTTGTGTCTGCACCTCTCATTAATTCTGGTCTTGTATCATATTTAAAACAGAGAAACTAAAGCAGTCGAGACCATCATCAATCTCAAAATCATCCATTTTTATAGTTCTTAGAGTTCAAGAAACAAGCACAAATGTGTTTTTGCTTCTAGGTTTTCTGTAGTGATGTAACAACGCTGAAGCTAAAGTAACTGTAGTGATTTGTGTAGAGGAAAACGTCTCTGTGGCAACATCACTGCCAACGTGTTCATCTTGAATGTGTTATTAGAGTTAAAAAAAACCTTTACAAGTATCTTTGATTTCTTTAAACACTGTAATAAGAATTGTGCTTTCAGGCGTTACTGCTGTTCTCTGAATATTTGTCAAGTCTAAAACCTTCTCTGTAACCCCTACAGATGGCTGTGTGTAGAAAATCCCAGTAGTTTCTGAAATACTCAGAGCAGCCTGTGTAATACCAACAACCAAACCTGTTAAACTTCTTTTCCATATCTACGTCCATAAATGCGTGGAGCTACTGCTATGTGATTGGCTAATTAAATATTTGCATTGGTGAGCAGTTGTACAGGTTTACCTAATATAATCTTTCATTATCTCGTTTACAAACCCATCAATCTACATCATGTGTGTCAAACCCGAGGCCTGCGGGCCACATCTGGCCCAACGTATATTTATATCCGGCCCGCGAGATCATTTCTATATAGATTCAGAGTCGACTGCAGAGGTGCCCATTGTGTCCCAGTCAAACAGTGCTCAGCAGTTATTAGGTAAGATGACGTCTTTCTGTAGTTCATTATTCTAACAAGCAAAAAGTATTAAAGTGATGTTTACGTTGTGTATTTCAGACGGTGAGATGCAGAACCTGCAGGCCACAGGAGAAATGTAGTTTTCTGTAGTTGTTCAGTATCTAGAGGATACGTGTCAAACTCGAGGCCCGTGGGCCACATCCAGCCCAGCGTACATTTATATGCCTGCAAGATCCTTTTTATATAGATTCATTCATTCATATTGTTATTCATGGCTCGGCAAAATGAAGCACTAATGAGACAAAAGCTACAGATTCAATAATTCAGAGTGTCAATCAAGTCCAGTTTCTGTTCTGTGTCAGGGTCAGGGTCTGCGACCCATCTTTTTGATTTCTTTTTATAGTTTTTTCTTCTCTCCCATGATAATGAACATATGTTAAGTTCTGGTGTTGATCATCATTTAGGTTTTAGCTGAGTTTCATCATGGTTTAGATTTTCTTCTATGCCCTTGTCTGTTCTTGTTCACAGCATTATGCGGTCTGTCTTTTACTTTCAGTATGCTTGTGTTTAAGTCTCCCTTGTTGGTTCGTCAAGCTTGCTGTGTGTGTGCGTGTTTTAGTGTCACTTTCCCTGTGGTGTCTGCTGTTTCCTCATGTGTTTCCACTTTCCCTAATCTCCTTTGTGTGTATTTAGTCTGTGTGCCTTCTTTCTTTGTCGGATCGTCTGTGTTACCTCCTTCCATGTAGTCATAGTTCTCATACAGAAAGTAGAAGAGCTAGTGTTAGGGTTAACTGTAACGGTAACCCAGATATTGGCAAATGTGAGCTTGAGTAGAAATACGGTCGGGTTTGTGAGATGACCACTGATTTAAGAACACAGTCGTGTGAAAGAAGCAAATACTTTATAGCATACTGTCTTGCTGTGGATAAAAGTACAGACATGATGGACATTACACAGCTGGCCATCTTCATCCATGAACTGAACTCCAATATGCCCGTTTCAGAGGAAATATTGGACATTAAATCGATGCAACGACAGGAAAAGACATGTTTGAAAACTTATGACGGTTATTAGAAGTTATTCTTTATTCTAAGTGTATTTATTCTGAAACAATATTCCTGTCTGTTTTTATTCATATTTATGTTCAAAAAACATTGTTTTAGTGTTTTCAATAAATGCTTACCCTGTTTGGCCCTCAACCTAAAGTGTGCTTTGAGTTTTGGCCCCCTGTACAATTAAGTTTGACACCTCTGATCTAGAGCAGCTGCATCCTTCACAGCCTTTGTGATACGGACTCTCCCTGGTGACCAGAAACAAGAGTCCTTCACCAGTCCTGTAAACCAATTGCAAATAATTTTGGATCCACCTCCACCCGAAAATCAACAACTGCAAAGCATAGCATACTGGGGGGCAAGCAAAAAGAAGTCAACTAGTACTGCATTGCCAGTGGCACATATTCAGACTTCAGTGGCAAAAGCACCATTTTCCATTTTAATTCATCAACTAATACAACATGCATGTGTTTAGACAGATTTGAAAGAAACAACAAGGCATGTTTAGTCCAGCGGGAAGCTGAAAGGGCATTACAGTTTTCAAAGACCTGACACGGTGCTTTGACAACTTGGCAATCATGTCAAATATTTGTCACTATAAGAACTTCCCCCCCTACATTACACAAGATAAAACTTTATTAATCTCTCGGGTGGGTTCCTCTGCGAAATTCTGTAAAGCTCGGCCCCCAAACAGGGACTTGAACCCTGGACCCTTAGATTAAAAGTCTGATGCTCTAGCGACTGAGCTATCCAGGCTCAATAATTGCTTATTAATGTAATAGTCTGAGTCTGCAATGTGTAAGCAGCCATAGTCAGCCAAGTCATAATGAAAGCAACAAACAACTCATGTTTTGATGAAACTGCAAACCCTCCTGGTCAATAATCACATAAGCTGTACATGCAGGAAGCAAAGACTGATAAAGGAGCAGGCACAACATTCAGACAAATCCAAGACATAATGAAATGAACCACAATAACTGTGTGTGCATAAATCAGGTGTCAGTGAACACGTAACGATCACAGATCTTTAGAACCACAGCCAGATAACATTTTTCCCCAAATAAATGTGTAGATTTTAGCTAAATATATATTATAGAATCAGCACCATGGGCATTTCAGATGTCACACAGGTGGTTGGTTGTTACACTCTGGAAATGTGAGTGTTATGGACCCTCTGTGTGTGCGTGGGGTTAAAATGATGCCACCTTAAAATGAAACTGAGAATAATTAACACGAAAATGTTGTATCGAAAGGGGAAAAAATGAAACTGAAAAAAAGGTGAATTGAAACCGTAAAATGTGCGAATAAATTTATTTTCTATTATTAACTAAGTTTTGAAACCTACATCTTTGTGTCTTTTTTGCTTACATCTTTTTTTCCAATTTCAGTTTGCTGGCAATGTTGCTGTACAAATGAGTATTACGGCCACATTAAGAAAAACTATTATAGATAACATTGAAAATAAAGTTTCAATTTTGAGATTAAAATCGTAATTCAATTGAGAAAAAAGTCCAGATGTGGAGATTACAGTTGTTTCAAGACAAACTGCAACAGTTGCTGTACCCTCTGAGTTAATGTAATTGTGCTTCCGTTTAGTCTCCATGCAGGAAATGATTTCTCTTTTAGCACACAAACACAGTGTGGTGATCAGCAATAGGTGAAAAGATGGTGTGGAAAGCTGCATCTCATCAAAAAAACACACCAAATGAAATCGAGGGTTACAGCATGAGGAAGGAAGTAATGAAGTACAAATACTTTGTTACTGTAATGATGTCACCGTTCACTGAGGACTCACACGCAGGACTCTTCACTTTGAGGAGAAATAGTTTATTACACCAGGTATGTGTACAGACAGTGCAGGGAATTGTGCTATATACAAGTGTGACGGGGTCCAGGCTCCAGGAACTCCAAGGTGGGGAGGACAGGGAAAGCTTCTCTTCGCTCACTCACTGCTCGCTATAGCCACTCTCCAATCATTCACAACTAAGGATCTGCTCCGGGAAAACAGGGCCACGTCCAGGGGAACTAAACACAGAGTGTACACATTAGAATGAAGGCACAGAAATAGCAAGAGTCTAATGCTAAGAGACCTTTAGGAGACCTTCATTACTTTAGGTTTAACACCTTTAAGGGGAGTTATTATTTTGTCACTGCGAGCCTCAAATCAAACTGCTTTGAGATTAAACAGTAACACATGAAATTCATTCCTGTTGGTGTATTAATCACCAGCAATATCACAGAAAAAGAAATAAAAGTGGCAAAACTATGTGTCATAGTCAGGGCTTAAAGTGTTTCCTTTTTCTTGCTTTTGGCCCAACGACTGATTGTAAAGCTCACATGTAAGTCTTCATGTTTTTAAATCACATATTGGTTCTGTACATGTGACATTATGTTTTTTCATATCCTGAAACGTGCTGCTAAACAAACTGAGGCACTGTGCTATTTAAAGGTTGCAGGTTAGTGCAGGATAAACAGGTTAGTTTGCTGCAGAACAGTGTGTGACTGCTGCACAGTGGCTGTGGTTTGCTCAGAGTTTGGTTACATCAAGTGTAGCAGAGATGAATTTGCAGTTAAGATTCACTGAATTTCACCTTCATACCAGCTGAATAGTGTCTAATAAAAAGAGCATAAACAGTTTACTGTCAGTGTAGAGGATGGAAAGCAGTTCAACTCATAAAACATCTGCTGACATCTGGTTGAATTCACTTGTGTAAATCCACAAAGAGCAGCAGGTCAGCTGATCACAGCCTGTCCATTCAGAAAATCTACTGGAGCTCTCAGCAGTAATTATACTGAGTCGTGAATGTTTTCCCCACACTGAGCTGTTGCAACTGATTTTAGGGTTCCTCCACCTGCTGAATCCACTTTAACCCCTGACTGCCCATTTTCCTGTTTAGAGACAAAGTGACCTTCTACTATGTAGGCAACAAAAAATAGAGCCTTTTTCCTAGTGTAAGTCCAGAAACTCACCTCAGACATGTTGTTCTTTTCCTCACTCCACCGCAATCCTGGAGAAACGCCCCTCTCTGTAGCTTTGCTTCAGCATTTAATAGTGAGTGAGTCCTGCTCCCATGTCATTCCCTCCATGTCTCGCCTCGACCTTCATGATCCCTGCTATAAATCAAGTTTTCATTCAAATCAAACAAACATGTACTGAGTCAGCTTTTGGCTCCAAGAGGAAGATGAGGTGATGAAGAAGAGAGCGTTCAGTGGAAAAAGGCCAGTGAGTTCATGTAAATGCTGCTTCTGCTGTAAGAATCAGACCTAAAAGTGAACAAATGCTCCATGATTCTCATTTCTATCCATCATCTTGAACACTGACTATAAATGTGTTCACTTCATTATTGTGTGATTTGGCTTCTTCACGTGTCTCCTTCAGTGCAAATAAAGGACTGTTAGAGTGTGTGCTGTGTGTTTGTCTGAAGCATGACAATCCTTTCCAACAAGTGTTTCCAGCTGTTTGTCTCCACTCTGCACTTTAGTCTTTCTTCCTGTCATGTCTGTGTTTGTCCACCAGGTGTCTCCCTCAGCTCATTTTCTCCAAATCAGAAGCTTCAGATTTGTGGAGACGCTCTGCCTGCCAGACACAGCTCAGGGCAAAGAAACATGTCTATCCTCCACAATATACAGGCCTGTGTTATTTAGTTCAACAGTCCCCAACCTTTTTGTGTGTCACCGACCGGCTATTAAGGTGTTGTTGATAAATACAACAAAATAAAACCAGTATCGGTACAAAAAATGTTTTCTTCTCTTGCTGCCTGGTCTGTCTGGGGCCCGGGGGTTGGGGAACACTGATTTGGTTTTTTATATTTAAATGTATAAATAAGTGAGTGTGATCAAGCTTTTCATCTCAAAAGGACATTAAATGTCATCACTGTAGATACAATAATAATAATAATAATGATAATATAATATCAAAAACCTCAAGGATTAATTTTTTTGTTGCATTTTAAAAGTTCAAAGCTCAAAGACATTAAGTTTACAGTCATATATGATCAAGAAAACCAACAATCTTCACATTTCAGAAACTGGAACCAGCTTTAAATGTGACTAAAATAATGATAAAACAATCAATTCTCTAATCATTGACTAACTGATGAATCACTGCAGCTCCAATATATTGTTGCATTTGACAACCCACTACAGCAACTACAGAATAAAAGCACTAACCAGACTGATGACAGATTTCAAACATGCTGAATATGAAGAGTAGTATCATTTAAACTCACATGATTATCAGCCATAAGAACAAATTCAGATTTATATTGATGTAAGGTATATAAATGTAAGTACAGTTTGAATCAGTGCAATATTATTTTCACACATCAATGGACCACTGAACTTCTCAGCTTCTAAAATGTAAAGCCTCATTTAGAAACTACACAAGTACATATAATGGTCAGGGATCAACATGAACCTGTCTTCTCTATTTGACTTTAATCAACTCTGCAGTGTCTCCATTATACAACCCAAGACAAAGTCCAGTATAGAGCGGCTGAGTGAATGTGGTCTGGACTCTGTGGAGGAGAGTCATGGTTTCAGAGACGCTGTAGAAAGACAGAATACCTGCTCTGTGATCCAGGTACACTCCTACTCTGGAGGACCGAGGACCTGAGAGGACAGTTCGGACTTTGTTGTGCCAAAATTTATAACTGTTTGTGTCACAATGTAATGCCCAAGATTTGTCATTGTATCCAAATAAACATTCATTGCCCCCCCCTGCTCTGCTGATATTCTTGTATGCGACTGCAACACCAACTCCTCCCCCTCTCCACTCCACCTCCCAGTAACAACGTCCAGTCAGACTCTCTCTACTCAGGACCTGATAATAATCAGTGAATCTGTCTGGATGATGATAATAAGACTGTTTGAACATCATCAATGTTACTTTTCTGTTCCCTTCAGATAATAACAGACGTGTGTGAGTTGTGTTTGGATCCAGTGTGATTTCATGTGAATATTTTAAGAATCCAGCTCTGGTCTTTGGCTCTGCTGGTGACAGTAAAACATCCTCTTCAGTGACTGTCAGTGAGATGTTTGTCCATTCCTCTCTCAGAATGTCCTGTAGTTTATCTCTGGTCTCTGACACAGCTGCTGTCACATCCTCAAAGTAGCTCAGAGGACGAATATTGATGCTGGATGAGTGTGTAGACTCACTGAGTGCTGACAGTGAGGGGTAGTTGTGTAGAAACTGGTTGTGATCCTCTGTGTGTGAGAGCTGCTCCAGCTCGCCGTCTTTCCTCTTCAGCTCAGCGATCTCCTGCTCCAGCTTCTCCTGAAGCTCTTTGACTCGACTCACTTCAGTTTCCTGCTGGGATCTGACCTGCTGCTTCACATCAGAGCTTCTTTTCTTGAGGAGACGGATCAGCTCAGTGAACATCTTCTCACTGTCCTCCACTGCTTTATCAGCAGAGCCATTGATGGCCTCCACCTCCTGTTGAAGCAGCTTCACATCTTTCTCTCGCTCCTGGATTCTCTGCTGGATGTTTAGTCGTCTCACCTCGAGCTCCTTCTGCTTCTCAGTCCTTTCTGCTGCAGCTGGGACTGTTTCATGGCCTTTATGTTCATCCATTGTGCAGAGATAACAGATACTCTGCTGATCAGTACGACAGAAAATCTTCATCACCTCATCATGACGAGAGCAGATGTTCTCCTGGAGCTTCTTGGAGGGGGCCACCAGCTTGTGTTTCTTTAACGGAGCTGCATCATAGTGAGGTTGGAGGTGTTTCTCACAGTAAGAGGCCGGACAAGATAAACAGGACTTGATGGCTTTCAGCTTCCTCCCAGTGCAGACATCACAGGCCACATCTTCAGGTCCAGCATAGCAGTGATCAGCTGGAGCAGCTTGGAGTCCAGTCTTCTTCAGCTGCTCCACTAAAGCTGCTAACATGGTGTTTTTCTCCAGGACAGGCCTCGGTGTGAACGTCTTCCTGCACTGAGGGCAGCTGTGGATTCCCTTCCTGTCCTCTTCATCCCAGAAACTTTTAATACAGTTCCTGCAGTAGCTGTGTCCACAGGCTGTAGTCACCGGATCCTTCAGTAGATCCAAACAGATGGAACAAGAGAAGGTTTCTCGGTCCAGCTGAACTCCTTTCTGCGCCATTTCTCCTCTCAGTGTCAGTGACTGTGTGAGTTTCACTTCCTTATAACTGAAACTAGTCTGAGCTCTGATCTCAACAACATGTTTCTGCAGTGAATGGAGCCTGTCAGCTCTTACACGTCACCACATGTTGGTTACACCCATCTTCAAACTGCAGATCTGAAGGGGAGGGAACGAGGAAACACGTGGACAGAGAGGAGGTGCTGTGTTTAAGAGCAGGAAGAAGAGGGAGGGTTATCAGGCTGTGCTTCACTCCAGGAAGAGGAGCAGTTTGAGAGCGACACTGTGTGTTTAACCCTTTTATTTACTGCTCACTTCAACTTAAGCTTGTTAACACTTTCTTCTGTATAAATAAATCACACTTTGTGTGTTTTTCTTTCTGTGATTTGAGATCATCACATATTTATTTCATAATTTTTACATGTTATACGCACAAAAGAGCACTTTTTAAATGTTCAATGTTCAGCTGGAAATGAATGTGAAACTTTGATGATGATCTCAAATCACAGAAAGACACAAAGTTCTGCTCTCTAGGTGAACCAATCCTTGTCCACCTTCCTCTTGGGCAAAAAAAAGTACTGCCTGGAGTACCCAGTGTTGATTGTCCCAAAAGAAATAAACCAACAAAACTTGAAGATCATGTATCACACCAGGAGGGGGTTCTATACAAGCTAATTGATGCCATAAACAGAAGTGGCCAAGTTATTTATAATCAACACTCTCCCTCTATATGACATTTGGGGCAACAGCCACCTCCACTTTTCCAATTTTCCCCCAACTTTCTCCACCACCCCTTCCCAGTTCTTACATTCTGTAGCCTCATCTCCCACGTACACACCCAGATACTTCAACCCTCCCTTTACCACTTCAGCTCACCTGGAAGTCGTGGGAGCCCAGTAAGCCAATCACCCACCGCCAGAGCCTCACTCTTAGCCCAATTCACCTGTGCAGCTAAAAATCTGCAAAAGTTCCCAACAATTATTCCCAACTTATTCACATCTTGGTGACTCCTAACAAATACAATAATATCATCAGCATATGCAGACAAACTAAAAGACATATTGACATCAGATAAAACCAACCCAGTAATGGATGACCTCACATTGTGCAACACTGGTTTGATAGACAGAGTATAGCCGACAGTGGACAGCCCAGCCTAATGCCTCTAGTTAATTTAAAAGGTTTACACAAACGACCATTTATTTTCAGTACATTTTCAATTTCCTCGTACAAAACCATAATCTTAGTGATTAAACCAGAGCCGAGACCAAACCTTTCTAGCACACTCCAGAGGTAACGATGCTCAACTCAGCCAAAAGCTTTTTCTTGGTCCAGAGAAATCAGACCAGTATCATAACGCAGTGAACTGGAGACTTCCAAAACACCTCTAACTAATGACACATTGTCGACAATAGACCTACACAGCACACAGTAAGTTTGCCCTGGATGTAACATTTGATCCATCACCATCTTCAGCCTGTTTGCCAGCACCTTTGATAGCAACTTACAAATATTTACAAATATTTTAACAAGACTTCTGATGTTTGTTTATAAACACTCCCCCACGTGTCGTTACATCAGGTCCTACAGATACAGTCACTCACTTTTAATACGCAGAAGACTTTACAGGTGAAATTAAAGGTAACATCCTTATTTTTATTAATGTTTTTCATTTATTCTGTGCTACAGCGTCGTGGTTTTCTCCGTGGAGTGGAGAGTTTGCGTACGTCATGATGAGCAGCGCAATGTGTTACGAAGCGAGAAAAATGTGCAGTGTGTTGAGCTTGAAACTGTAGAGTTTTCTGTTTGGTGACAGAGGCTCTTTTGACCCGTTTATTAAACACATGAAGGTGAACACATCACCTGCCAGGACCAGGTTATGTTCGATTTAAAATCGAGTGAATAAATCCACATTTTCACCGATTCTTTCGTATACAAGTTTTTTAGTACGATCGATCTTATAATGTGACTAAAGCTGCTTCCACGGGCTGTGTGACGTTTAACATGTAAACGTATCCAGTTTAAAGTGTCAGTATCCTGACTGCTGTGAGAGCGGTGCTTCTTCCGGGTTTTACACAGACTCACAGACTCATACACAGACTCAATACACAGACTCAGTCTGTGGATTTATCAGGAAATGCGTGGAAGATGTCGTCCCATCCAGAACAGTTAAATCCTTCCCAAATCAAAAACCCTGGATTAACGGAGATGTTCGCGCGGCACGGAGCACCGCCTTTGCCTCCGCGAACACATCGGACTACAAACACGCACATTACCAACTCCGGAAGACGATCAAAGCAGCCAAACGTGAGTACAGGGACAGGGTGGAGCAACAGTTTGACAACCCTCGGAGTATGTGGCAGGGACTAAACACGATCACAGACTTTAGAGGGAAAACCAGCACACCGCAGACCACGGCTTCTCTGTGTGAGGATCTAAACGTATTCTACGCTAGATTCGACACAGCGAACACCATGAGACCGGACAGTGTGCGCACCGCGGATGACGTCAGTGCGCACACTGTGTCTGAGGAGGATGTGCGGAGGTGCTTCAGGAAGGTGAACGCGCGCAAAGCTACTGGTCCGGACGGGATTCCCGGCCGCGTCCTCAGGTCATGCGCGGCTCAGCTGGCTGGAGTGTTCACGCACATCTTCAACCTTTCCCTCTCTCTGTCTGTAGTCCCAGCCTGCTTCAAAATGGCCACCATCGTCCCTGTACCCAAATCCTCCACCATCTCCTCATTGAACGACTGGCGACCTGTAGCCCTGACCCCCATCGTAAGCAAATGCTTCGAGAAGCTGGTCAGGGACTTCATCTGCTCTGCACTACCCGACTCACTGGACCCTCTACAGTTTGCATACCGCCACAACAGGTCCACTGATGATGCCATAGCCCTGACACTACACACTGCCCTGTCACACCTGGAGAAGAGAGACACGTATGTGAGAATGCTGTTTGTAGATTACAGCTCAGCATTCAATACCATCGTTCCCTCGAAGCTGGACAGGAAACTGCAGGATCTAGGACTGAGCAGCTCCCTCTGCAGCTGGATCCTTAGCTTCCTGTCTGACAGACGCCAGGTGGTCAGACTGGGCAGCATCACCTCATCCCCCATCACACTGAACACTGGTGCTCCACAGGGGTGTGTACTGAGCCCTCTCCTGTACTCACTCTACACCTACGACTGCACAGCCACTAACAGCTCCAACATCATTGTGAAGTTTGCGGACGACACTACAGTGGTGGGTCTTATCACCAACGGTGATGAGACGGCTTACAGGGAGGAGGTCAGCGCCCTGACCCACTGGTGTCAAGACAACCATCTCACCCTCAACGTCGCAAAGACAAAGGAGTTGATAGTGGACTTCCGGAGGTGCAGAGAAGTACACACCCCCATCACCATCAACGGCGCTGCTGTGGAGAGAGTGAGCAGCTTCCGGTTCCTTGGAGTACATCTGGCTGAGGATCTTACGTGGTCAGTACACACAAACAAAACAGTGAAGAAGGCGCAGCAGCGCCTCTTCTTTCTCAGGAGACTGAAAAGATTCGGCATGAGCCCCCGCATCCTCAGGACCTTCTATCACTGTGCCATTGAGAGCATCCTCACTGGATGCATCACCACCTGGTATGGCAACAGCACCGCCTACAACTGCAAAGCTCTCCAGAGAGTAGTGCGGTGCTCTGAACGGATAATTGGAGGTGAGCTTCCCTCCCTCCAAGACATCTACAGGAAGCGCTGCCTGAGGAAAGCGGGGAGGACCGGGGAGGATCATCAAGGACAGGTTTTCTTGTTTGTGTGAAGAGTTTTGCAAAATTAGCCAATAGTTACAAAAAATGTGCTTAAGCAATCAGAAAAAACTGTAATGTCACTTCTCATCATCATTACTGATGTCAGGTTAAGTGAAACCAGAAAACAGGAAGATGACTTGAGTCTCAGTGCTGTTTCTGTTCTCTGTGTTTTTTCAGTTTTTGGGTTTTTGCTTGTATGGTTTAAATAAGTGAATTTTCCTAAAATTCAGACATGATGACAGCCTAACATTGACCATCACTGCAGGCAGGAGGAGATTATTACTGCAGTCTAACTACAGTTTTTTGAGGATGATGTTTGTCAGAAAATCCACTTCTGCTTCACTGACTCAGACTGACACACTTTTTAAATTGAATCAAACATGTTCTGGTTTTCAGAGACAATAATAATAATAAAAAAAACATTATCAAAGATGAATCATTCAAAGTCTAAGATCAATAAGTTTTATATTCAGACATTCACACCAAGAATCTGTTTTTATCAACACAAACTAACAAGCATAACTCTTTAACTGATAACTTAACAAGCAGTGAAAACTAAACTATCACATTTCTCAGGACTGAAGAAATGTAGACTCCACTCAGTCTCACATTCAAACCACCAAAATCTCAGTTGCAGTAATGTGGGTGGAGCAGTTCAACAACAAACTGCAGGTTGGTACCAGAGTCAAAGCTCCGTCCTACAGTCATTATGTTCTTGTACTGATCTGTGTCGTGTCCTTAAACTCGCTCTTCTGCTTTCAAGGTAAACAGCTTTTATTTAGAATCACTCTCAGTCACATTAGCAGCTGTGTAGATTATAGACTATCTCAGCTGATCAACTAGATTTAATCACATGTTGGTAAATTAATTAAATTCACTGTGAACATTTCTTCTTTGCTGTTTGATGTGTCAGTGACGACAGCTGTCAGCGAATCACTTAAACGGAGCTAAAAGGAGCTGAAAACTGTTGCCTGATGTTTCTCAGGCAAGTTCTGCACTTTTAGGAGCAACTTAATTCTGTTTAACACTGACATTGAATTTTATTTTCAAAAATATTTCTAGAAATTTGAGGTTTACATCTGTGTGTTGAGATTTCATGGAGTGATTAACTGTCTGCAGGCTGATTGTGAAGAGGAGACGTGTACTGACTTCAGGCTTCAGACTGTGGGCTCGTTCTCGTCCATCATCTGAGCAGTCATCATGGACTGGTTTCACTCTGTTTCTCTGTGGAATTTTATTCTCAGCTTGGGTTTTGTTAAAGGTAAATAAGTATGTTTTTAACAGACTCTACTTTGAGATCATTTTAGATAAAAATAATTAACTGATGAGTAGGTTTAAAACACTGATTCAGTTTCATTTGTTGAAATATTTCCAGTGTGACGTTTTTAATGCTCACATGTAATTTATAAACCATTTATTTCTTTAGTTTAAAAAAAGCATAGAAAGTTTCCCATGGCGACGAGTAGAGACACTTTAACTTCCTTTAACTAAAGACCTCAGCAATCATGCATGTAAGAGGAAACAGTGAACTCCATCAGCATGCACACTGCAGCAGAAGTGAAAATCCTGATCAAACCATAAACAGTAGTTTCCATTGTTCATGTCCACAGTGAAGAGTTTTGCTTTGTTTCTCCAGCAGCACAATCCTGAAACAGTTTCAGAGTCTCTGTGTTTCCAAACTGAGCTGATAAATATTTACAGTAACATCTGTGTTATTAGTTGATGTTGAGCTCCATCTGCAGGAGGGACAAAGTTAAACTGTCACCAGTGTTTAGTTTCTCTCACATTTATCATGGAGCAGATCTCAGTGGGAGTGGATGTTTGATGTGGATGTTTACAGGCTGAAATCCTTCTAATGTGACATGTTTTCAGTGCTCACATGTAAATTACAACCATCCAGTTTCTTCTTCATGATTTCAAAACCTCTCAGTGAATCAAGTTTCCTGTGAGCTGTTTAAATTGACTTTAGATTTTGGTGGATGGTCAAACTGTGGCTGCTTAACTGTGCTGACTGCAGAGATACTGAATAAGTCTGATCAACAGATTCATGATGAAAGTCATGGAAACAAAATCATCATCACAGTTATCTTGGTCAGTACTGAGATCACCTTCATTTCAGCAGAAACTGATCTCAGAACAATGAAACACAATAATTGTTTTATTAAGTTGATCTTGTTTTAATAAGTAACTAATAATGAACTCTATTAATGGCACGGCCTTAATAAAGGCGTCCTGCAGCACAGCTCTCTGATGGTTTCATTATTTCCTTCATGCTGAGGAAAAATCATTGTTTCCATGTTTGTCACAGCAGAACTTCATCAGATTGTTGTTGTTGATTTTGTAGTTTGTAGATTTGTGTTTGATCATTTTGAAAAAATCAACCAACGAAGCAGTGATTTTTGTCAGCGTTGTCTCTGACTCACTGTGAAAGGAGTTGTGATGTTGTCTAAAGTTGTGAGTGTGTCTGCTCCTCTCTGTCTCCTCAACAGGATCATTTGTAGTGGATGTGACACAGAGCTCCTATCAGGCAGAGGAGAACCACAACATCACACTGGAGTGGACGTTCACCACCAAACCAGACACGTCCATCTCAGCACTGAAGATCCTCTGTAGACTGATAGGTGATGTAGGAATGTTTAGCTTATTTTAGAGTTTAGAAATATGTTATCATAGAATGTAGAATTATTGTAGGGACACTGTTTGTAAAGTAATAAAGGCCTCACTCTCTTGTGAAGTTAGGAGTAGATTTTAGAAGGCTTCTCCCCCACTGAGTGGAAATTCCCCAGAGGATGCAAGGTAGGGGTTTATGACCTCTAGGGAGTCATCTACCCCCACAGTGTTTTAACTGTTACACACACACATCCACACGCACACTCACTCACGAGCACTCACATAGACACGTGGGAACGTGCACATGTAGGCATTCACGTGCTCGTGCACATACACACAGACAGAGTTTGCAGCACACCGTAGAGGGGGTTTTATGATGGGGTCACTTCTATAAAGCTGACTGTAACCAACAAAGGAGTGAAGATTTTTGCAGAGGGACACCGGCCTCATCTTCCCTTCTAGAAGTGCATGCTTAAATGAAGAAGAATGAAGATGAATGTAGATGAATAAAGATTTTGTGAAAATGACTACTGAGTCCGGTGCCATCTCTGGATGCTCGAGGAATAAAAAGAACCGGGGTAAAACTGAATTCTCAACAGTTTTGGTGCCGAACCCGCGGGATTCGCTCGAGGCCCAGAGATGAATTGGCAGAGCTGAGATCGTGAAACGAGGCGAACAGAGAGCTAGCTCACATGATTAAAAGGTAAGCACGACCTGTTTATTTTCGAACCGTGCATATTGTTTAAAGCCTAAATTATCTGTTCGCTAAGTTGAACGTATCCCAGTGTAAATTCACTCAGTAGAAAAAGGCGGCTAGTGTCCGTCTCAGTGCGACTAAAGCAAGAGACTTTTGCTAAGAACTTCAGGTTGATGTTTAGCGCCCCGTAAGGATATCTCGGTGCGTTAAAGCAGGAGACGTTTGTTACGGATTAATAGAATCGGTGTTTCATCCGTGGCGGTGTTTGATCCGTCTTAGTTATTAGGAAAAAAAGTGGCGGTGTTTGATCTGTCCCCGTGCGTTACAGCAGGAAACGTGTGTTACTATTGGTTAGAAAGCGGGGCTGAGAGGCCTCGTCGCCAGCTACGGGCTGCGCGTGTCACGGGTTTGGTTACCCCACCTAGTCTCGGACGCGGGGCTAGGACCTGAAGGCAGGAGATCCAGGGTGGTGACCTGGGGATTCGTGGCTCCTTAAATAACTAAAGCTAGGTGTTGGATCCTAGTCGTGGTTGATAACGTGCATGAGAGTGGGGAGCAAGTTGCTTTGTTAGTGAGAGAACGACTGCTTGGCTCAGCCCACTGACTGCAGTGTGTAGATTGCGTGTGTGTGTGAAAGCGCAGTTAGAGTCGGCGTCTCGTCTGAAGTACGGGAGTCGATTAAAGTAACAAAAAGAATTCGTGTCTAAAAGTGTGTGTTTGTGGTGTGCAGAAATCGCGGCAGGAGGCCGTGTCGCGAATTGTTGCAAGCTGTGAAGTCAATTGGGGAGTTTAATTTGGTTTTATATTTTTTAGGGGAAGAGAAACTGCGGTATCAAGTCCGTGGCGCATGTTTGAACAATTCGTGAGGCGCACAAGCGGACGGTACCCGCTTTGTGTGCCACTTGGGTCGTTGTCCTGAATCAGCAGAAGTGTCTCGCAGAAAGTTTGAATGGAACTGCGAGAAGCATGAAGTGTGTGTGAGCCAGCCTCGAGGGGGCGGGTTCACAGGTGGGACGAACGAAGAGTAAAGTGTGAGTGTGTGTGAGAGAGAAAGAAAAGGTGGGGGCAAGTGAGCAGCCTGCAAGTGTGTGTGAATTCCTTGATGACAAAGAGGGAGACAAAGTAGATTAGATGATTTTCTGTGAAATAATAAGAGTTAAGAAATCGTAGTGATCAAAGAGGAGAAAATGAACTAAAGTAACTAAAGCAAATTAAAGAGTGGATTAGTGTTAGACTAATGATAAATAAATTGATAAAATTAATAGTGACATTTAAAGGTGATTAAGTACTCAAGGATGAATGGAGAATTTGATTGCTGACTGTATGAGAGCTGTTGGACTGAAAGGAAATGAGGTTGAAGGAGTGAGTTAACAGGTTAATGTGGGCTGAAAAAAAGAGAGAAAAGAAAATGATGAAAACAAAGAAAATAAAAAGTGTGGAAGTGTGAGTGGGAAATTGTCTCCAACTGGGGGAAGCAGTGACGCTACAGGCAGGGCCGTTGCTAGCCATTTGGGTGCCCTAAGCACAAATGCTTTATGGTGCCCCCCGCCACTGAAAAAAAAAAAACCATTAATACTTTTGAATTTCTCAGTGGAATTTGTTTAATTAAATAACAACAAACATGACAGTTAAACAAATAAATAAGGTTAAAGGAGGTTAAAAATACTGTTACAAATAAATACTGAAACAAAAATTGAACATTGGAACAAGAACAAAGAGCCTGGCAATAATGTGTAATTTTTTTTATAAAAAAATAATATATATAATATAATAGTATTATTATTAATATATTTACAAATAGTTTCACAATAGAATTTAAATAAGAAACTTAAATAAGAAAAATAAGAATTTGAACACAAAAGCCACATTCCTTAAGTAACTATGTTAAACATTTTTACAATTCGTTGTCAGAGTATGCCCTAGACTCTAGGGCATACTCTGACAACCAGAAAATGCAGGCGTGGTGTGCCTCTCTAGGCCCTAGAGAGGCACACCACGCCTGCATTTTCTGGTTGCAAAATCAGCTATAAGGTCATCATATGATAGCTTCTGAGCCACGTCACCATTGATGCTGATAACAGCCAGACCACTTAAACGTTCCTGCCCCATTGATGAACGCAGGTACGTTTTAATGAGTTTGAGCTTTGAAAAGCTTCGCTCAGCAGAGGCAACTGTGACAGGCAGGGTCAGTGCAATACGCAGAGCAATCCACAGATTGGGATATACCTCTTGAAGCTGATTGTCATGTAAAAATGACAGCATTTCCAAAGCAGACGTCTGTGGTGGCAGCTGAGGAAGGTTGATGATTTCCTGCATCATCTCAGGTCCATCAATGTCAGCTACTCCCTTATCTGTCAGTGTCTTCTGTACTTCAGTGCAGTGTTTTTTTTTTTTAAATCCTCCTTGGACATCCCATTCACTTTGCTGAAATCAAGCAGCACTCCATATTTCTCCTTCACTTGATTCATGGTCTCAAACCTCTCCTGTAGGGAGATTAAAGCAGAGTCCACAACACAATTGAAAAATGTGACCTCAAGCTTTTTAAGGGCATCATGGAAGGGCTCATCAACAGCTTCATATGCAAACTGCCTTTTTGTGCTCCTGAGCCTTTTCTCCTTCAACTGTGGTTCTATGTTCAGGGCCTCACAGAGTTCTTTGGCAGCTGACACAGCCTCATCAAACCCAGACTGTCTGTATTTAGAGAGGTTACTTTTGGCAGTGTCAATGAGCCTGACAGCAACATCGAGCTGCATGGAGCTGGACTGTAGTAACTTGTTCACCTGGTTTGTGATTGTAAGAAGTTCACACCACACGATGGAGCAAATCAAAAATCGAAATGAGGCTACTTCCTCAGCAAGCACTTGAGCCTCCACCTTTGCGACTGCATCACTTACAGCTTCTCTGGCCTCCAGGAGAGCATCCCTCACTTCTTTTGTCTGACTCCGGACAGCAGTTACACTTTGAAGCCTGCTTTCCCATCTAACGTCACTCCAAGATTTAAGTGTCAATTTCACATGTTTTGTTAAAATGGCCCATCGCTGGGTGGCACTGGAAAAGAAATTGAACAACTTCTGCAAATACCCAAAGTAGCCAGTTGCATCTGGAGAGGACTTGGCAGCATCAGCTATGACCAGATTCATCGTGTGAGCTCCACAAGGCACAAACAATGCTCTCGGGTTTAATTGTAGCAGTCTGGCCTGAACACCTTGCTTCTTCCCCTTCATGTTGGCCCCATTGTCATAGGCCTGTCCTCGACAGTTTTCAAATGGAATGCCAAGCTCCTTCAACTTGTCAAGGACAACATTGGACAGGTTAAGGCCAGTTGTTTGCTCCACATTTATATAGCCAAGAAAGTATTCTTTAATATCTGGTTGTGCTTGGAAACAAACAATGCGTACTATGACTGACATTTGTTCAGTGTGACTCACATCTGGAGTACAGTCAAGAATGATGGAGAAGTATTTTGCCAACTGGATTTGCTTCACAATGGCGCGGAATGTTTCTGAAGAGATAATCTGAATTAGTTCGTTCTGTGTCTCAGGGCTGAGGTAATGTGTGTGGGAACCTTCATCTTTTATGTTGGCCAAGTGATTTGCCATTACAAGGTCATATGTTGCCATAAGCTCTACTTCCTTCAAGAAGTTGCCATTGTCCGGCTCATAAAGACAGTCAGAAGAGCCCCTAAAAGACAAATTTCTGGAAGCCAGTGAGAGAGTTATTGAGAGTAATCGTTTGAGAATCTCTCGCCACTTTTTCCTTTCTGCCTCTAGTAAGGTCAACTCCTGTTGATCTATTGCCATGCTTTTCTTTAGCCGTGTGTCCAGTTCTCTCCACTTAAGCATGCACTGTATGTGGTCTTGGCTACACTCATGACCCCTCAAACGGATGTTGATGTTCGACCAGTCACTGAAGCCCTCTGTACTCAGCTTTATATCCTTCACACTGAAAAGCTTACATGCAAAGCAGAACACAGCATTGTTCTGCGGTGAGTACACTAACCAGCTCCGGTGAACCTTTTCTCCATTGGGAAGAATTTTGAACTTAAGGCTAGTGTGAAATGCTCTTCCATCAGGCCCCTTTGGAAAATTAAAATCAGAGCTGACATTAAAAGGACCTCTCCGCACAATTTCAACACGATCAGCATCTACAATGTGAGCTGGCCAAAGAGCAGGATCGGTTGAAGGGGGCACACATGTCTCCACAGTGTCACTTTCTGATAGTCTCTCAGTGACAGGACTCTCAGTGGTACTTGTGTATGGAACTGTACCTGAACTGGTGGTTGATGGTTCTTGTTCTTCTTGGCTAGGGATTGTTGCAGGGTCTACAATGGCTGGTGGTTGATGTCCAGGGATGGCACTACTACTGGATGGTTCATCCTGTCCTTGAGATCCTCCTTGAACATATTTAAGCATTGACCCTGCATACAAGAGAAAATATTCAGGGATTTTACAGAAATACAATTTTGAATCTACAGTAGGCCTACGAAAGATTGCATTATAAGACTAATAAATTAAGTAAGTCACTGGTACATTTAAAAATTACTAACTATATTTTACATGTATAGATTTTCATAATGGCAAATGGCAATATAAACATGCTGTACATAATTTGATATAAATGCGCAAGTAGGAAATCTATATTACTGGAAGATATAGGTTTCATATTACAGTTTCACCAACAGATGTCGCCCTTGATCTATGAACCTAAAGAAAGACGAGAACTATTTATGTGTTCAGACGTCAATGGCATAAATAAGATATGCGTCTTTATAGATATCCTGAAATGCAGCAACATACAAAGTAATCTTGTCTAATCTGATAATAATACTTGACTGCATCACTGACCTATCCCAAAGTTAAGGTTAATCAGTAGCATGCATGACGTTAGCCAGCTAGCAACCTGAGGAGGGAAATGCTAGTCTCACGAATCACGATTAGCAATCGTGAGTCACGATTGCTAACGTTATCTGAAAACCGTCAATTGAGTGACCATGATGAGTTGCTTTTAGTAGTCCATTCTATATTCATATCCACAACGTAAACAAACTACCCAACATCAATCATTTGCAACATTTGTTAACACAGTATGAACACTGCTAACAGGAGCTATCACAGAGTTGACGGACATGAGCGTGCAAGCAAGGGCTACAATAATGAACTTTTTTTATTATTATTATTTAAACATTGCCTTACCGGCAAGCGACGCCTGAGTTTCATCACGCTTCCTCTTCTTCTTTCTTTTCTCCGCTCCCGACTCCTGTTGCCGTTTCGAGGCCATGTTCAAACAGGTGTTTACCAATTATAGAACAGACCACTGGGAGTGGGGGGGCACCAGGAGGAGACTGGAGACAGGGCACAAAGCAGATTCACCCCTTTTCTCGGGAAAATTGTTTTATGTTGCTTTTGTATTGTTTAACCATATTAATGCATATGATATTTATAGTATTAATATGGTTTACTTTTTTTTTTTTTTTACGACCCTGATTTTTTTTTTTGGTGCCCTACCGGCCATTTGGTGCCCTACGCAGTGTGCGTTATGTGCGTTTGCGGAGCTACGGCACTGGCTCCCCCTTCCCTGTGCTTGTGTATATGTGTGTGTGGGTGGCTGAGCACTTGTTTATAGGCGGCGTCAGGCCTGGAGGGTGTGGCCCTGCAAGGGGACTGGCCACACCCGAAGCCACACACCTGCTGCTGATCAGGCCTCGTCGGGGGAGCTACTTAAGAGAGTCTTGGAGCTCCCACCGACGCGGGATCATTCCTTGAGATTCCACGTTAGTCGTCCCATTGAATTGAGTTAATGTGTGTAAGTGTATGCCCGCGGTTATTTGTGTCCTGACGGCTGCGTCTATTGTTTCCCGCAGGAGGAGCGTGGAAGGCACGAAGAGCAGCGAGCACCGGGGGGTGCTGACACGGGAGCGGAGAGCACAGAGACACGAACTATTCACGCAGAGACACGACACGGGAGTCTGGGAGAACACGGGGATTTATTGTTGTTTTTGTTCCACTCTGTAAATAAACACACTGTTTATACATAGAGCACCGCGCCTGGGTCCTCCTTTCCCCACACCTTCCACGGTGTGCCATGCCGCACCGTGACATATGGAAAGACACTATCACGCTTATATACAGTTGAAGACTATATATCTTATTTTTACACTGGAACATGAACACAACCCACATTTGTGGATCTGTGGGACGTTGGCAAGGGGAAATTTGTCTCAATTCGTAAGTGAGCAAGAGGAAAGTTGTGTGTTTGGATAAATTGGGTGGAGTTTTTGTTGTTGTGGGTAGCATGGTGCCACAGTGGTTAGCACTGTTGACTCCCAGCTAGAAGGTTCTGAGTTTGATTAAACCATCTGAACTTTTTTAAAAAAACATCTTAACTTTCTGTGTGAAGTTTGCATGTTCTCCCCGTGGTTGTTCCGTACCCCTCAGGGTATTCTGGATTCCTCCCACAGCCCACAGATATGCAGTTAGTAAGGTCAGGTTAATTGGTGGTGGTCGCTGTGTGTTAGTTTGATCAATGACCTGTCTAGAGTGTGCCCTGCCTTTTGCCATTGTTACCATGGAAATGGATTGTATTTCACTCACATTTGCAACTAAAAAAACAGACCTACAATTGAAACGTATTTAGGAGCCACATGTGTATAAAAAGTCTAATATTAAGCCTACGCACACTGCAAGGGTAAAAGTAGCAGTGATGATAACACTGGGACAGTTTAACATGGAGCTGGAGTCGGTTTACACCACAGTGAGGAGCAAAGAGGTCAGTCTGAGAGAAACGTTTCTATGTTTCTGGCAACATAGAAAACAGTGCTTTTCACCATGAAAACATTTACTGGTAAAAAGCTAGTGGAAGTCCTTTATCAAACCACCTGATCAACCAACAAACTTTGCAGCTGTTCCATCCACTGTTGTTTGTTTTACACAGCAAAACATCTGGAGTTAGCCTCCAGTGTGCTTTACTAGACCATATTTATTTCAAGGCTTTTGTAACATTTTTCAAATTGAAAGTGAAATAATATAAAATACTATGTTAATTAAGTTGTATTAATATTAAAAGAAGAAGAAAAATGGCAGAAATGATACAAATGCAGCATTGTTATTTGACAAAAATTGTAGTGGATGTCATTTGTGGACCTCAATTTTTACAGATTTAACCTCCTAAGATCAGAACGTTTTCATGGCATACATTTTTAATTTCTCTTTGCATTTTGGGCTGATTGGGACCTGATGAATGTAAAAACAAAGACTGACGTGATTTTTATAAACCTAACAACACAACAGTCAATTGATATTCTCAGGTATGGAGGGGGAAGTCAGCAGGAGGGGTCATAGTAGGAGTTTTGCCAGAAGAGAGGAGTCACATTGACAGGGATCATCCCTGAGGCTATCACACAAAATGCAAAGTTACTATCACATTAAATATGAGCAAATGTAGAGAATAAGATCCACACCTCTTCTGGTGCCATGCACTTACACATCCTCATCATCTGAACTGCTGTCTTACTGTCCCTCCATCATCTTCATCATCCTTCAATGCTTCTGTGTGAGTCCTGGAAGTCTAAAAGATCATGATATCACACTTAACTGGAACCAAACTTCTTTCTTTTTGTTCCGCCTGTTCCGTTTGGTTCTTTTGCCATCAGAATTATTTTCTAAAGGCCAAGAAAGATGCCCAATGGGTTTACTTTACCAAATGGACCATCCCGGCCTTGCCATATTGGTCTACTTGATTGACCTTTGTTTTTATTGTTTATTTTATTTTATTTTCACTTGCTACACACACAGACATGACTGGGGGAAGGAAAAGAGAGAAAGAAAGAGAGGTAGGGTAAAAAAAACAGTGGGGAAGAGGAACGGTGATAAAGGGCAAAAAACAAAAACCAAGAAAACAAACAGACAAAAATACACACATTAATCACCTGGATCACCTGTTGAGAAAGAAAAAAGAGAAAACAAGCAAAAAAGAGAGCAATATAATAAACAACATCATCGCGATGATGTATGTGAATATAACAGTAAATACTAAATGTTAAACATTATTGTGCAGCACGTAAGATCGACAGCGCACGGTGTGCTTTGAGGTAGGAGCCAAAAAGGGTGTAGTTTGTGGGTGTGAACACCCGTGTGTACACCTGTGAGCATGAGCGCACTTGTTTTTAAAAGGTTCCTTCATGTAATGATCTGCTGGGGAGCCATAGCTGCGTCCTCCGGGACATTAAGCAGGTATGGAGGAGATCCAGGCTCCAGATATCCAGAGGCCCTCAGAGCACAAGAGACCAAGAAAAACCAACAGAGGGGCAGCTGAGCCACTGTCCCAGAAAGAGAAAAGCAGACCGCCCCGACTCTGCAGCAGCAGAGATGCCCCAATCGGATGGCAACTCCTCCTCCCAGCTCCCCCACCCCAACAGGCAACAGAGAGTGGGGGGGTGAAGACTCCAAACCACCCTCCGCCCGCTCATATGTAGTGTTGATGCATGTGTAAGGTGCATTTAAAACCCAGGAGGGCATGGAGCTACCTGCCAGAGAGCAGCAGGTAAGTGCATAGCCCCTCCCGAGAGCCCTCAATGTCTACGTGTATTTAAAATTGAGAGGTGGGCAATGGCGCCAGGAGTGAGGTTGTACACCCTGATGGTCTTCTGGATGCCATGTAGCGTGCCCACCTCCAAGGTCCAAGGTGTCAGTAATGTGAATGTCTAAGTTGTGGGATAAAATTGAGGCACAGGCAGCCAGAAGGGGACAGAGGGGGGGATGGCTCCCCTGCACCCTGGTGACACACCTTTACCCCAAGGCCCTGCATGTGTGGGTGATTGTGGTGGAGCAGGACAAGGGAGGCAGCAGGAGATGGCGAGGGAAGGAAGAGAGGGGCAAGTGGCCCCTCCCTTGGGCCAGCTCCCCCGCTGACCCCAGTAGGCACTCCGATACTCTGCAACCCACCAGGGCAAGGGGGCCCAGGCCCATCCGGAATGGGGCCCAGTTCAGCAGCACCGCCCGACCCACAGAGCCCGAAGCAGCCCACCCGACCCCACCACAAAAGTTCATGATATGTCTAATATCATGAATTTTTCCGCTCTCCTGAATATTTCTTGAGCATGGGATAAGTGTGGGTTCAAAGTGCATTTTAAGTCTAAGTTACCTCTAGACCAGGGATGTTACAGTGCCCAAAGCGATGACTACTTCACTGGTACATCATATGGAAGCCAACAGCACCCTAACCCTAATAAATATTTCTGATCTTGTAACAGAGTACGAGAGGGTTAAATTGATGCAGGTGCTTCAACTAAAAGTCCACACTAGTGTGGGTTAGGTCCCATAACTGGTTGTTAAAAACCTCACTATACTATATCAAAGTGAGACAAAGATAGAGCGATATCAAAATCTATGAATCCCACGGGTGTGTGTCTCCATCGCTATGATTGTTTCCAAGATCTTAGTACTGACTATGGGTGGGTTTCAATAATCGATTTATTGATTCAAATCAATTTTAGCTTTAATAATGAAATATTGATTCATTAAAATCATGAATCAAATTTTAAATATACATGTACTTTGCTAGAAATGTCAGAATCTCAGTTTAAACCTGACTACAACAACCACGAAACATGGTTTCCGCAAGAAGACGTAAACACAGAGCGCGGACCCAACATATCAGAATCAGTGAGGTGTTGGCTTTCACACCCAGCCGTTGGGGCTGAAAGCCGAAACCTTACAGATTCTGATGTTCAATTCAATTCAATTCAATTTTATTTATATAGCGCCAAATCACAACAAAAGTCGCCTCAAGGCGCTTCATAGATACAGAGAAAAACCCAACAATCATATGACCCCCTATGAGCAAGCACTTTGGCGACAGTGGGAAGGAAAAACTCCCTTTTAACAGGAAGAAACCTCCGGCAGAACCAGGCTCAGGGAGGGGCGGCCATCTGCTGCGACCGGTTGGGGTGAGAGAAGGAAGACAGGATAAAGACATGCTGTGGAAGAGAGACAGAGGTTAATAACAGATATGATTCAATGCAGAGAGGTCTGTTAATACATAGTGAGTGAGAAAGGTGACTGGAAAGGAAAAACTCAATGCATCATGGGAATCCCCCGGCAGCCTACATCTATTGCAGCATAACTAAGGGAGGATTCAGGGTCACCTGGTCCAGCCCTAACTATATGCTTTAGCAAAAAGGAAAGTTTTAAGCCTAATCTTAAAAGTAGAGATAGTGTCTGTCTCCCGAATCCAAACTGGAAGCTGGTTCCACAGAAGAGGGGCCTGAAAACTGAAGGCTCTCCCTCCCATTCTACTTTTAAATACTCTAGGAACAACAAGTAGGCCTGCAGAGCGAGAGCGAAGTGCTCTAATAGGGTGATATGGTACTACAAGGTCATTAAGATAAGATGGGGCCTGATTATTTAAGACCTTGTATGTGAGCAGGATTTTGAATTCAATTCTGGATTTAACAGGAAGCCAATGAAGGGAAGCCAAAACAGGAGAAATATGCTCTCTCTTTCTAGTCCCTGTCAGGACTCTTGCTGCAGCATTTTGGATTAGTTGAAGGCTTTTCAGCGAGTTTTTTGGACATCCTGATAATAATGAATTACAGTAGTCCAGCCTGGAAGTAATAAATGCATGAACTAGTTTTTCAGCGTCACTCTGAGACAGGATATTTCTAATTTTAGAGATGTTGCGCAAATGGAAGAAAGCAGTCTTACATATTTGTTTAATATGTGCGTTGAAGGACATGTCCTGGTCAAAAATGACTCCAAGGTTCCTCACCGCGTTACTGGAGGCCAAGGTAATGCCATCCAGAGTAAGAATCTGGTTAGATACCATATTTCTAAGATTTTCAGGGCCGAGTACAATAACCTCAGTTTTATCTGAATTAAGAAGCAGAAAGTTAGCAGCCATCCAGGTCTTTATGTCTTTAAGACATTCCTGCAGTTTAACTAATTGGTGTGTGTTATCTGGCTTCATGGACAGATAGAGCTGGGTGTCATCAGCATAGCAGTGAAAAGGTATGCTATGTCTTCTAATGATACTGCCTAAGGGAAGCATGTATAATGTAAACAGAATTGGTCCTAGCACTGAACCCTGTGGAACTCCATAATTAACCTCAGTGTGTGAAGAGGACTCTCCATTTACATGCACAAACTGGAGTCTATTAGATAGATATGATACAAACCACTGCAGCGCAGTACCTGTAATACCTACAGCATGTTCTAATCGCTCTAATAGGATATTATGGTCAACAGTATCGAATGCTGCACTGAGGTCTAGCAGGACAAGCACAGAGATGAGTCCACTGTCAGAGGCCATAAGAAGATCATTTGTAACCTTCACTAAAGCTGTTTCTGTGCTGTGATGAGCTCTGAAACCTGACTGAAACTCTTCAAATAAACCATTCCTCTGCAGATGATCTGTTAGCTGTTTGACAACTACTCTTTCAAGGATTTTTGATATGAAAGGAAGGTTGGAGATTGGCCTATAATTAGCTAAGACTGCTGGGTCTAGAGATGGCTTTTTGAGTAAAGGTTTAACTACAGCCAGCTTGAAGGCCTGTGGTACATAGCCGATCATTAGAGATAGGTTGATCATATTTAAGATCGAAGAATTAATTAATGGCAGGACTTCTTTGAGCAGTTTTGTAGGAATGGGGTCTAAAAGACACGTTAATGGTTTGGAGGAAGTAATTATTGAAGTTAACTCAGAAAGATCAATTGGAGAAAAAGAGTCTAACTTAACATCAATGGTACTAAGAGTAGCTGTAGATAATATTACATCTGTGGGATGATTATTGGTAATTTTTTCTCTAATGATAAAAATTTTATTTGTGAAGAAGTTCATGAAGTCATTTCTAGTTAACGTTAAAGGGATGGTTGGCTCAAAAGAGCTCTGACTTTTTGTCAGCCTGGCTACAGTGCTGAAGAGAAACCTGGGGTTGTTCTTATTTACTTCAATCAGTGATGAATAGTAAGATGTTCTGGCTTTGCGGAGGGCTTTCTTATAAAGCAGCAAACTATTTCTCCAGGCTAAATGATGATCCTCTACATTCGTGACACGCCATTTCCTCTCCAGATTACGAGTCATCTGCTTTAGGGTACGTGTTTGAGAATTATACCACGGAGTCAGGTACTTCTGATTTGAGCCCTTAGTTTTCACAGGAGCTACAGTATCCAGAGTCGTACGTAGTGAGGAGGTGAAATTATTAACAAGATAATCGACCTCTGTTGGGGTAGCGTTCAGATAGCTGCTCTGCTCTGTGTTGGTACAGGGCATTGGAGATGATAACAGTGGGTGGATTATATTCTTAAACTTAGTTACAGCACTTTCAGAAAGACATCTACTTTGATAAAGTCTACTCTTCACCGCTGTGTAATCAATTATTGTAAAAGTAAATGTTATCAGGAAATGATCAGACAGGAGAGGGTTTTCAGGAAACACTGTTAAATGTTCAGTTTCTATGCCATATGTTAAAACAAGATCTAGAGTGTGATTAAAGTGGTGGGTGGGTTCTTTTACATTTTGAGAGAAGCCAATTGAGTCTAATAACAGATTAAATGCCATGTTGAGGCTGTCATTTTTAGCATCTACATGGATGCTAAAATCACCCACAATAATTATTTTATCTGAGCTCAGAACTAAATTAGATATAAAGTCTGAGAAATCAGACAGAAACTCTGTGTAAGGCCCAGGTGGACGATAGATGATAACAAGTAAGACTGGTTTCTGAGTTTCACAGCTGGGGTGGACGAGGCTAAGCATCAGGCTTTCAAATGAATTAAAAGTCTGTCTTGGTCTTTCATTAATTAATAGGCTGGTGTGAAAAAATTGCTGCCACACCGCCCCCTCGGCCTGTGCTTCGAGATTTCTGGTAGTTAGAATGACTCGAGGGTGTTGATTCATTTAAACTAACATAATCATCCTGCTGCAACCAGGTTTCTGTAAGGCAGAGTAAATCAATTTGTTGATCAATTATTAAGTCATGTACTATAAGGGGCTTGGAGGAGAGAGACCTAATATTTAATAATCCACATTTCACTGTTTTACTCTTTGGTTCAGATGTGTTGGCTTCGTGTTTGTGTTTTTTGCACTAGATTCTGAAGCTTCAAGTTTCATCACTCTCCAATCAAAATTGACTGAACCAGCAGCAAAAGAAGCTCCAAAGTATACAGGAGAGGTGGAGGAAGATCTCAGCCTGGGTGTTTATTGTCTTATGTAGTCTGGAAGATGAGTGGATGGTGGGGTGGGTGCAGTTTTCTCTGTGGTGGGGTTGGGAGGACTGTCCCGGGCTCTGTGGGGCCGGGAGGCGCTGCTGCGCTGGGCCCCGGTCTGGATGGGCCTGGGCCCCCTTTCCCTGGCGGGTCGCGGAGTATGGGGGTGCCTACTGGGGTCAGCGGGGGGAGCTGGCCCCAGGGAAGGGTCACTTGCCCCTCCCTTCCTTCCCTCCCCATCTCCAGCTGCCTCCCTCTTCCCGCTTCACCACAACCACCCACACATGCAGGACCTTGGAGTAGGGGTATGTCACCAGGGTGCAGAGGAGGCTACCCCCCCCCCCCCCCCCCCTTTGTCCCCTTCTGGCTGCCTCTGCCTCAATTTTATCCCACAACTTAGACATTCACATTACTCACACTCTCATTACACATACATATAGGATCTTGGGGGTGGGCACGATACACGGAGTCCAAAGTACCATCAGGGTGTACACCTCACCCCTGGCGTCGTTGCCCACCTCTCAATTTTAAATACACGTAGACATTGAGGGCTAGCAGGAGGGACCATGCGCTTACCTGCTGCTCTCTGGCAGGTAGCTCCAAGCCCTCCTGGGTTTTAAATGCACCTTAGAACACACATGCATCAACACTACAATGAGCGGGTGGAGGGGGGTTTGGAGTCTTCTCTCACCCCCATTCTCTGCGACCTGCTGGAGCGGGGGAGCTAGGAGGAGGAGTTGGCCGTCCGACTGCGGTCTGGAGTGTGGGGCCTCCCTGCTGCTGCGGAGTCGGGGCGGTCTGCCTCTCCCCACCGCAGGGAAATGGGTAACACCACCTGGGTCTGGGTGCAGTTCCCCCCTCCAGGGGCGGGGGCACCTAGACCCGGTTTGTAGAGTACGCTTGGGGAGTGTGATCGTGTGTACAACGTCTCTTTATGTCTGTCTCCACGTTGGTTGAGTGTGGAGTGCATATGAGAGCATGAGGGTGGGAATGGATGTTTGTATCTGTGTGTGCCTGTATGTCTGTGTCTATATGTCAGGTTGGGTGTCAGGCGCCACCTCTCTGGGGACATCTCAGGCCCTCCAAGGTTTGGAGGCCTATCTCCCCCTACCACCACTTCCCCTGCCAGTGGCGGACTCCCTCGGACATCGGTGCGTTGGTGGTTCTTTGTGTCTGGGGGTGGGCGTCCAGGTACACACCGGCTCACTCCTTGGCGGCCGCTTATCGGGGCCTGGAGCCTGGGGCTCACTCGGGCCACTTCGGAGGTGGGGTGCCCCCGGCCTCTCGGCCTGGGGCTCGGTCACTCAGGCGCGGCTGGCTGCCGGCGGAGCTCACGGGCGCGTCACTGCAACTCCCCCTGGCTTGTGCTCCGCGGCTGCTGAGTGAGCCCTCATCTGGGACTCTCCTCAGCTCTTTCTGGGACAGTGGCGCAGCTGCCCCTCTGTTGGTCTTCCTTGGTCTCTTGTGTTCTGGGGGCCTCTGGATGTCTGGAGTTTTGATCTCCTCCATACCTGCTTCACGCCCTGGAGGACGGGGCTGTGGCCCCCCCACACCCTCTAGCAGATTATTACATGAAGGAACCTTTTAAAAAACAAAAAACAAGCGCGTCCATGCTCACAGGTGTACACACGGGTGATCACACCCACAAACTACACCCTTTTTGGCTCCTACCTCAAAGCACACTGTGTGCTGTTGATCTTATGTGCTGCACAATAATGTTTAATATTTAGTATTTACTGTTATATTCCCATATATCATTGTGATGTTGTTTATTCTATTACTCTTGTTCTCTTCAGCTTGTTTTCTTTTTTCTTTCTCAGCAGGTGATCCAGGTGATCGATATATGCATTTTTTTTTCTGCCCGTTCTGTTGGTTTTTGTCTTTTGCCCTTCTCCCCCGTCCCTCTTCTCAGCTGTTTCTCTTTCCCTCTTTCTTTCTCCCCTTCTTTCCCCCAGTCAAGTCTGTCCCGTATTCAGTAAGTGAAAATAAAATAAACAATAAAAGGTGAATCAAATGGACCATTACGGCAAGGCTGGGATGGTCAATTTGGTAAAGTAAATCCGTTGGGCATCTTTCTTTGCCTTTAGACAACAATTCTGATGGCAAAAGAGCCAAACGGGACAGGCCAAAAAAAAAAAAAAAAAAAAAAAAAAAAAGAAGCTCCAAAGTAAGCTTCACATAAATATCATCATGAATTCCCTCTTACTTTTACTGTTTGGCTTCCACCATTTTAAAAATCACAGTAACTAATTACTTCCCCGAAAAAGTAATCCCATTACTTTACTGATTACTTACTTATTTACTTTTTAAAAACATGATTTACAACCTGAATATGTGATAAAGTGATAGATCTTTCAGCCCAGCGCTACTTTTTCTGCATAATCCATCATTCAAAATGTAATCAAATGGAAACGTCTCTTTTTAAAACTTGTTTTATTAGTTTTAATCTTTTAAAATTTTTTATTATATGCAACATTCTCTGACTGGAAGAAATTTGTTTAAAATTTAAACCTATTTTCTGCACATTCCAGCACATAAAATAACAATATTTTTTTGTGTTTACACTCAGTCTTTCAAATAGATGCAAGTAACACACAGTAGAAAATAAATAAAATCAAAGACTAGCGGTCCTTTTGCTCTATTTTCACCTGTATAGCAGGAGTGGGGAAGGCGGAGGTTTGCCCTGGTGCAGGTGCACTTTAAAATCTAATTAGTAAGCGGTTTATCCTGGTGCAGGTGTGCCGCAGCGGTCAGTTAAAGAATCCGCGAGTTTCTCTGTGAGTTTCCCATTACGTGGTAGCGCACTCGGTGCTTGCTCGGAAGTTTAGGGGGTTTTTTTCGCTGTAAAAAGAAGTTTTCTTCCCACGCACAATGGACGCTAATGTTTTTGTCACTTTTTATGGAATCAAACTCAAAGTAAGGTCAGTAGTTCCACGCTTTAAACGCTGCACGCTCATACTCTCTCCCGCACTCGATATATTATCGATTGTTGATCTGCACACAGCTACTACAATACTCAATACTTGAAATGTGCAATTCACTTGTATTTTTATTTTTATACCTATTTATTCTGTTTATCCCCTTCGTATATTTTATTTATATATGTCTCTGTATTTATATGTGTGTGTATATATAATATTCTGTAACTTCTGTCAGTGCTGTGCTTTTGGAAACCTAATTTCCCAGAGGAACCCACCCGAGGGATTAATAAAGTTTTATCTTATCTTATCTCTCTTAGCTGTTGTCACGACTGTCGCACTTGCATACGTCTCTGTCATGAGACATTCTTGCAAAAATAAAAATAAAAAAAAAATCACGGTTTTAGTAACACAGTGCTTACGGGAAAGTAATGGTAATCTAATTACCGTTTTTGCAATAGTAATCCCTTACTTTACTTGGAAAAAAGTAATCGGATTACAGTAACGCATTTAACACGTTACTGCCCATCTCTGCTGATAAATGATCAGAATTATAACATTACTGACTGAGGCAACATTTCCCTGATTCAAACCTTGTGAATCGCAATTTTAAAAAACAACCTTTTGAAAATCAGTTTTTAGTCATTATTATTATTATTATGTGAGGCTCTTGTGGTCCTCCATAGTCAAAAGCTAGAAAAAAAGCATTCACTAATTACAAGCGATCTACTACTTAAAAATAATAATAATAATAATAATAATAATGGATACTTTATTGATCCCCATGGGGAAATTACTTGTTTTTCTCTGCATTTGACCCATTCACTCAGTGAAGCAGTGGGCAGCCCACTAAGCAGGCGCCCGGGGAGCAGTGTGTAGGGACGGTACCTTGCTCAGGGGTACCTCAGGGTAGCCGTTAAGTGGATTCGAACCGCCGACCTTCCGATCATGGGGCGACCACTTTACTGACTAGTTTTTTTCCCCTTCCCATTTTTTGTTGCCAATGATATTTGTGGTGTGAATGTTTCATAATCAACAGGAGGCAGGTTCACCATAACCACACACATCCAGACTCAGACATCATGTTACACGATACAGTCCACGGTAGCTATATGCTCCAAGTGAAGCTGAAGAAAGCATCTTCGTGGTTCAGAGGTTTCTCAGCAGAGGAGGATTTAGCTGAAACAGCTGAAGTCACGTTTGGTTTTTACAACAATGACAACAAAAAAAACACCAGTTTTGCTAACAGATGTAGAATTTTGCTGGAGCACAGCTCTTTACAGTTTATGTTTACATGAATTTCTAAATTAGTATAAAACATCAGAAACAAAGAAAAATCTTGTGCATAATATGGCAGAATCCTTTTTTTATGCGTCTTGCAAACATTAAAAATGACACCTCAGAAATAAAATCTCAAAAGAAATTTAAACAAAACTTTATTTAAACATTAGGAACACAAAGCAAACACTAAAACTAAACCTAAACAATGATCAAACAGAACAAGAGGATACTGAACCTTAACCATCATGAAATGTATGATCATGGTTTTCCTGGTACATTTTAATAATGAGGTGATAAACTTAACTATTGCAGAAAGCATGTTCAAAAGTTGATTAATTCTGAGATCAGAAACCTTAGCCCCTTTTTCCATTAGTACCTACTTGGATCAACTTGGCACAATTTGCCAAGGTTTTCCATCTGGTACCAGGTCACAGTACCTGGTACCTGGTATCAGGTACTGTGACCTGATTCTTTACAAATCCTACCATGTGAATTCATGGATTTTTTTTTCACATTCTGTCTCTCACAGTTGAAGTGTACCTCTGGTGCAAATTACTGACCTCTGTCATCATTTTAAGTGGGGGAACTTGCACAATCGGTGGCTGACTAAATACTTTTTTGCCCCACTGTAAATCCCTGCTTCGAAATAAACTCTTTTTGTAGGTTTCATGTTGCGTATTGATTACACTGCGGGACGAGTGCTATGACAACAACCACTCACATTAGATAGTACCGGATTGTAGTGGAAAACCAGTCAAGTTGTGGGAAGTCGATCCAAGTAGCTACTAATTTCAAAACAGGCTTTTGAGTGTTTGGTTCCAAAACAGCTGATCAGAGTAGAGAAAGGAAGCCATCATTAATGGAGCTCCAATATCACAATTCACCATGGGAACAGGTAAATGAAGAGCAGTGCCTCCATATGTCAGTGCTGACCACGAGGCTAATTTACAAAAACAAAAATGGCAGGACCACTCACAGCTGTCCAACATTTTCTAAGCATGAAACTTTAATCAGTATGGATTTTCATGTGTCTCTTTGCGTGTCCGAGATGACTGAATCTTTTCTCACAAAAGCTACAGGAATACGGTTTCTCACCAGTGTGCCTTCTTACATGACGTTGCAACTCATAGTTCTCTCTGAATCCTTTCCCACAGGTGCTGCAAAGATGCGGCTTCTCACCTGTATGAATTTTTAAGTGATAATACAAATGTGCACGCCGACTGAATCTTTTCCCACAAACGGTACAGATATGGGGCTTCTCACCTGTGTGAATCCTTGCATGAGACTCAAGATGTGATTTATAGGAAAATCTTTTACCACAAGTGCTACAAGGATATGGTTTTTCACCTGTGTAACAGTTACCATGATTTTTCAAAGCTGATATCTGACGGAATTGTTTCCCACAGGTGCTACAAGAATACGGTTTCTCACCTGTGTGAATTCTGAGATGTGCATTCAGGTGACATTTAAACTGAAAATGTTTTCCACAGACGTCACATTTCAGAGACTTTTTCTTTGTGTCAGTTTTACTTTGATTCTCTGAAACAGCAGGGTTGTCTACTCTCTGACTGTGACTTCCGTTGCTGTGATGTCTCCTCTTCTTCAGCTCTGCATTTCTAGTTGATCCTGAGTCCACATGCTGGCTTGCTTTCTGATCTCGGCTCTCTGCTTCAGGAAAGCTGTGAGAAAGGAGATGCTCAACGTTTGTTTCTGATTCAGTGTGTGCACTTTCCTCATAAGCGGCTGTCACCATGAAGGCATCAGTCTCCTGCTTCAGTCCAAGCTGCTCTCCCTCCTGACTGCTGCACACTTCCTCCTGTTCCTCTTTAATCTGTGGAGGCTCTGGGTCCTCCTCAGTCAGACTGGAGTTCCTTTCTTGGATACAGACCTGTTGGTCTGTAAGAACCTCCTCCTTCTCAATGACATGTTGCTGTTGGAGGTCTGAAAAGACAAATGTAGGGGGTGGGGGTGACAGAAAAACAAACATTTGAGAAAATATGTTCTGATCTGAAACATTAACAGGTCTCTCCACAGTGAGAATGTGTCTCACATATACAAGTGAAATTTAAAGTGTACAAAATTTGACAAATTATTTGAGCACTGACGCAAGTTATCGTTTAGTTCTGGCACTCTTATTAGTAGAATGATCTCTTTCTGTTTACAATGTGAAAACTTTGTCACCGAGTGTTATAGTTTTAATGTGGAAAGGTCTTAATCTCGGGTAAGTAAGCAAGAGTTTCTCTGCATTTCTGTGTAAAGAAGTAAACAAATGAACCAATCACAAACAAGCTGTTTCTGATTGGTGGAGTCAGGTCAGACAACTATTTAAATGTGACTTAGTGACACACAGTCACACCTGTCCACCCAATAAAAGATGGGTGATCTTTTTGCTGAGTAATCTGACATTTTCGCCTCACACATAGTCTGTCTCACTCCCTTGGGCTGGAAGTGTATGTATAGTGATTATGCTGTAATGGGATTGTAATATTATTTTATGCCATGTTAGACCCCTAATTAAAGATTGTGAATTATTATGTAGTTTTAGTTTGCATTATTCTCCTGAATTAGAAGAAGCTGATAACTATTGCATTTGTTAAACTGATTTGCATTAAAGTAGACTGCTGATTTATTGTGAATGAATGATATTGTTTTATGATGCATTATACTGCTGAGTTATAAGAAATACTGTTCGCAGAAAGTCATCGCCTTATTTGTCTGATTAAAAGAGAACAGAACATGCTGGAGTTTTCTGCCCCATCTCAGCAGGAGCAGATAAACAGGGAGCCAAGGTCGTAGCTTAGGCGCCGTGTGAGAGAAAGCATGTGAATGTTTAGGCTTTTATGATAAGGTGGGAAAACCAGAGGCTATAAGAGTTTGATCAATGCTCCACCATTTTGAGATCTGAGGCTGTCTGTGTACGGTGTCCATCTCCCAAGCGTGTGATCATTAAAATCATCGTTTGACTCAACCCAGCCGGACCAGTGTTGTTATTGTGGTTTTTCCTCTTGAATCCATCCCCAATATTTGAATCCGTAACAGTGTGCTGCAAAGTGCACAAAAATCAAAGAATTTTGTGTTGAGGATAGGGCTGGGCAATATGGCCTAAAATTCATATCGTGATATAATTTGAAGCACGTGCAGTAACGATATATATATCGCGATATATTCTTTTCTTCTGTATAACGTATTTTCCACACTATAAGCCACACTTAAAATCCTTTAATTTTCTCAAAAATCGAGAGTGTGCCTTATGTATGAATTCTGGTTGTGCTTACTGACCTCGAACCGATTTTGGCGTGCAGAAATCTGTTCAAAAATGTTTTAGTACAACTTTGGTAAGCCGCACTGCTTGATGGATTGTCAGAGCATTACGGCTGCTGTAGTGAGGAGCTTCGTGGAGTAATCTGGGTCCAAAACTCCGTCCACTTCAGGTCCCAAAGTCAAACGAATACTGAGAGTTAAAAACGGTCTAAATTCTTTCATCTTTAATAAAATCATCAGCGTTGTTGCTCTACCAGGTGTAACAATTAAGTTTAACATCCATGCATCCATGAAAACAGAATTTATTACATTTAACGGAGTTAGAAGTTAACAGGAAGTTAGCTCGTTAGATTCCACCCAAACATGTTGTGCTACGTGATTGCTACCGACACAGCTATGTTAGCATAACATTAGCACAGTGAAGCTGGAGGATGAACGCCAACTTTTTTCCACTCATTAAAATTTAACGTGAGGGATTCTGGTGGTCAGGGACAAATGCAATCGCATAGCAGGATGCTATACACGGGCCAAACATCAGTCAGGAGAACAACTGAGATTATTCATCCACAATACAAGGTTAGCTATTAATATACTGCAACAACATGGGAATAGAACAGCTGCGAGAGAATTCAACATTAATGAATCACTGTTACGGAAGTGGAGGAAGCGCAGTTTTTGGCTTTCCCCATATTTCAAAAGTGCTTCATCTCTTTGCTATGACTGTCGGTATAATTTGCAGATGATAATGATTTTAGCCGCTGCGATGCTTTCGACCAAAACAGGCGCAGCTTGATGACATCATCAACATGCGCTATCGCGATAGAGCGATATAGTGAAAATCTCTATCGTTGGCCAAATTTATATCGTTTATATCGTTTATATCGCCCACCCCTAGTTGAGGATTAGTCCAGTTACTCAGCGAATCGTTGCGGCCCTAGTATAGATCATGATAGTTAGAAAATTAATTTGGTCTCACAGGAAAAATCCTTAGTTTGTTTACCTTGAAGGTAGGGATCATTTTGTCTACAGTGATGCAAACTAATCACACAACACCATGATGCTGTGTGGAGTCTTACAAGGGACAAATCACAGGGCCCTCTTATTGAATCTGCATATGGTTCCTTTTTGTGAAATCTTTCAGGAGTTAGTTGATAAGTTGTCGTATCACAGCTATGCTGATGATACCCAGATTTATTTGACTATGTCATTATGTTTGTGTCCTAAAAATGTAAACAACACAACAAAAATTACCTCCAATTCATCCATTCTCTTCCACTTATCGGGGCTGTGGGAATTTGCAGCCTATCCCAGCTGCTATAGGGCAAGAGGCAGGGTCTTTTTCTCCAATTGATCTTTCTCATTACATTTAAGTAATCACTTCCTCCAAACCATCAACATGTCTTTTAGAACCCAGTTCTACAAGACTGCTTAAAGAAGTCCTAACATTAATTTGTGTTTCAATCTTAAATATGATCAGCCTATCACTACTAGTCGGTTATGTACCACGGGGCTTCAAATTAGCGGTAATTAAGCTGTTACTTAAAAACCCATATACTTCACCTAGCTGTCTTAACTAATTATAGGCTGATCTCCAAACCACTTTTAATCTAAAAAAAGTCTCAAAAGAGTAGTTGTAACAGCTTGCTGATCATCTGCAAAGGAATGGCTTATTTGAAGAGTTTGTCAGGTTTCAGAGCTCATTGCTGTACAGAAACAGCTTCAGTGAAGGTTACAAATGATCTTCTTATGGCCTCTGACAGTGGACTCATCTCTGTGCTTGTCCTGCTAGACTTTACTGCAGTGTTTGATCAATTAGAGCATGTTGCAAGTATTAAAGGTACTGCACTGTGGTGGTTTGTTTTAATAGACTCCAAGTTGTTCATGTAAATTGAGAGTCCTCTTTATACATTAAGGTTAATAATAGACTTCCACAGGGTTCCATGATAGAAAAATTGGATTTACATTATACATTCTTCACAATCCGACAAGTACAGTGCAACGGATGAAATCCTGTGCAACAGAGTTTATGTTGAATAAGGTTTTAGTTATTTATTATATTGAATTACCATGTTCTACCTTATTTTTATAAATTTTATATAACTTTTTGTTTCTGACACCGCAGAGAGTGCTCTTAATTTTGTTGTATGTTACAATGACAATAATGATATTCAGATTTTTATCCTTAGTTATTGTTACGTTCCCCCCGAAGGGGTCTAGGCATGTGAGAGAGGGGACCAGTAACAAATGAGTCCGGAATCAGAATGAAAAGGAAAACAGACAGAGTTGTTCTGCATCAATAAAACTTTATTACAAAATGGTACAGGTTAACATTAACTTAAAGGGCCGGCAACGCCGTCTTACCAATAACGCCAAAGAAACAAAGAAAACGCTCGCAGCCACGAAAGGCAGGAGGACTACCAAACAAACACAATAAAAAAGGAGGCACTTCCCACACTTCCTACCCTACTCCCCACCACGGGGAGACACTCTCAGGGCCCACAAGCCCGTCTGCTCACTGGTCAGAAAGAGGCTGTCTGTCCAAAATCTAGCACAGAACCGCGTAGAGCCACCGAGGAAAAAGCCACCCTGCTCACAGCTCATCCCCAGTTTAAATAGCCTCAGAGGATGATTGCTGACTGGAGTCAGGTGGCAAACGAGGCTAATCAGCAGCAGCTGTGTCCTGGGGAGAGAGGAGAGTGAGAGAGACAGAGAGGGGTAGGAGTGGCAAGAGGGGTGGAGGCGGGGAGAGTGGGCAAACACCCCACCCACACACTCCCACAGCCTCACAGAACGTAACATTCCCCCCCCCCTTACATTGAAGCCCTACCAAAACAACAACAACAACAACAACAACAACCTATTGCGAGCTGCGTGAGAGTGCATCAGCCACTATATTGTCAGTACCTTTCTTGTGTATGATCATCAGATTGTAATCCTGGGCCAGGAGTGCCCAGCGCATCAGTCGCTGGTTGTGATTGTACATCCGGTTCAGAAAAACAAGGGGGTTGTGGTCTGTGAACACGGTCACCGGGGAAGCGCTGGAGCCCACATACACTTCAAAGTGCTGCAGAGCTAGAAGCAGAGCTAAGGCTTCCTTCTCTATGGTAGAGTAGTTCAGTTGATGGGGTTTGAACTTTGCAGAGAAATAACAGACCGGATGGCACACACCTTCCTCATCATCCTGCAGCAGGACTGCCCCGGCTCCGGTGGCACTGGCATCGACCTCTAGCTTAAAGGGGCGAGAGAAGTTTGGAGCTGCCAATACAGGGGTGCTGCACAGAAGAGATTTTGCCGACTCAAAGGCATGCTGGCATTCAACTGACCATTCAAAAGGCACCTTTGGGCTACACAGTTTGGTTAGCGGGGTCACGACCACAGAAAAGTTCTTACAGAAACACTGGTAATATCCGGTCATCCCTAGGAACCGCCTTAGTTCCCGTCTGGTGGCTGGACTCGGGTAGTCCAGGATTGCAGCAACCTTCGCCTCCACTGGGCGGACCTGCCCAAACCCCACCTGCTTACCTAGGTAAGTGACGGTTGCCTTACCAAACTCACACTTAGCGAGATTGAGGGTCAACGAGGCCTCGGCTAGCCGCTGAAACACTGTCCTCAGAAGGGACATATGATCTGCCCATGTGTCTGTGTATAGCACCACGTCATCTAGATACACATTGCACTGGGGCACATCTCCCAACACCAACTGCATCAGTCGTTGAAAAGTAGCTGGGGCATTTTTCATGCCAAAGGCCATTACTGTGTATTGCATGAAGTGGTCAGGGGTGACAAATGCAGAAATCTCTGAAGCTCTGGGAGTGAGAGGCACCTGCCAGTAGCCTTTAAGGAGATCGAGTTTGGTGATGAATTTGGCAGGGCCGATGCTGTCAATGCAGTCTTCCATACGAGGAAGCGGAAAAGAGTCAGAGACCGTTACAGCGTTTACCTTCCGATAATCTGTGCAGAAACGGGGTGTGCCATCAGACTTAGGTGTTAGTAGACATGGGGAGCTCCAGGGGCTACAACTAGGTTGTGCCAAGCCGTTTTCTACTAAGTACTCAACTTCTTCTTTCATGACCTCACGTTTGGCGAAGGGGCAACGATATGCATGCTGCTTGATTGGGACTGCGTCTCCAACGTCAATGTCATGCTCACAAACGTGGGTACGCGAGGGTACGTCACTAAAAAGAGACAGGTAGGAGTGCAGCAAGTCAAGTACCTCTTTACACTGGGACGGAGGAAGGTGAGATAGGTTGGCCTCGGCCTTAGCTAAAAAAACGGAATTTGACAACCGCCCACATTGCTGTCCCTCAGAAAGGGTACCCAGATCATCATCACCCTTAACTTCAACACTTAGCAGGGCAACAGGGACTGAACCGGGGACAGCCGTCCCAGCAGTGTCTGATGATTCTGTCATGCTGGTGTCTCTGGTATGGTATGGTTTCAACATGTTGACATGGCATAGGCGAGTCTTCCTTCTGCGTTCTGGGGTGTTGAGAATATAGTTGGTGTCAGACACTTTTTTCACTATCACATAGGGGCCTGAGAAACGAGCCATGAGGGCAGAACTGGGCACGGGCAACAACACAAGAACTTTGTCCCCAGGCTGGAACTGTCTTTCCACTGCTTTTTGATCACATCGTTTTTTCATGTTTGCCTGGGATACACAGAGAGCCTCTTTTGCTAACAAAGTAGCCCGTTGCCACCTGTCCTTGCATGTTTTTACAAACTCCATCACAGTAGTTTTAGGCACACAACCACTGAGAAAACTCTCCTTCAACACCTTTAGCGGACCCCGCACGTCGTGTCCAAACACCAGGGTAGCTGGGCTGAACCCCAAAGACTCCTGCTTCACATCACGTATAGCGAACAATACAAACGGGACCCCGTCATCCCAGCTTTTTCCGGTGTCGTGGCAATACTTACTCAACATCGCCTTGAGAGTTTGATGCCACCGCTCCAGTGCACCTTGTGACTCTGGGTGGTAAGCACTAGACACAGAATGAGAAACTCCAAGGGACCGTAGAGTCCGATTAAAATCCCTGGACATGAAATTGGTACCCTGATCTGTCTGCACGGTTTTCGGGAGGCCAAAGGTGGTAAAGAATTTGACTAGTGCTTTGGTAATGCTTGCTGTCGTGATTTTCCGCAGAGGAATCGCCTCTGGGTATCGAGTGGACACACACATTATGGTTAACAAGAACTGATTCCCTGCCCGCGTCTTTGGTAAGGGGCCAACACAGTCTACCAGGATATGCTCAAAAGGTTCACCGACAGCAGGGATAGGACGTAGGGGGGCGGGGGGCACCGCCTGGTTCGGTTTACCCACAAGCTGGCAAGTGTGACAGGTGTTACAAAACTGCACTACATCTGCTTTCATTGCCGGCCAAAAGAAATGCTGCAGTATACGGTCATATGTTTTAGTGACACCCAAATGACCTGACCATGCGTGATCATGTGCTAACTGCAGCACATGCCACCGCAGACTGGTCGGAACCACCAACTGCCGCACTACGCTCCAGTCTTCTCCAGGCCTTGGGGTCCACTTGCGCATCAATAAACCTTCCCAAACGAAAAATGTCTGCCTCTTGCTCCCCTCACCTCCCTTATCCTGAGCTGCTGCGGTAAAACACTGAACTAATGAAGGGTCTTCTTTCTGAGCCTTCACAAGTGCTTCCCGGGTGAGCAGAAAAGGAGCTCCAGACACAGGAGCTGGCTCAACCACACTGTGAGCTAACTCTAAGGCTCCATTATCTCCCTCATCGGTGCAGGGCATCACATCCTTCTCTAGAATAGAGCCGATCACTGAATCTGACAAATCAACCCCCCCACCTTGTTGCTGGGCACGTGAACGAGTCAGAACGCTCACCGGGAACACATCCGGGTGCTGCAGGCTGAGGGCATCTAACACAGGCTCTATAACAGGATTGTTGGTCACCTCAGGGGTAGGGTAAACTTTCCCACCCGCGATATCATTTCCCATTATAAAATCCACCCCATTAATCGGGAGAGAAGGCCGCACACCCACTGAGAAGAAACCACTCACCAGCTCACTCTGTACCCAGATACGATGGAGGGGAGCAGGCACAAAACTCATCCCAACACCTCTTACAATGATGCTAGAGTCACAGTCAGACTTCTCACTAAATTCAAGCACACTAGCTAGTATGAGGGACTGTGAGCCACCAGTATCACGCAGAATGGTCACTTCACGCTTATCCTCGGTCTTACCAGAAAGCGAAACTATCCCCTTAAAAATGAAAGGCTTAAAACACTCATCCGGGGTCTCAGGGGAAGGGGGCCTACTGACAGGAGGCATGGTTTTAATCAGCCCAACCCCTTTTGGTTTACGTGAAGACGAGACTGATTGTTTCCGTCTGTAAGCTTCACAATCTGCGATCAGGTGGCCAGACTTAAAACAGAAAAAACACTTTCGGTCTGCCTTGGGACGAAACACAAGTACCTCACTCTTTGGGTGCTGTGCAACTGGCACCTCGCTAGCCTTCACTGGGGCATCGCGCCGGCCATACCTACTGACACTGGTTTTATGGACGAGCGCGAACTCATCAGCCAGCGTCGCAGCCTGCTGTAGCGAGGAAACCTTCTGTTCATTAATATATACCGCGATGCGCTCAGCAATGCAGTTCTTAAATTCCTCTATGAGCATTAGTTCCCGGATCGAAGCCAGGTCAGTGGCTTTGCAGGCCGCACACCACCGATCGAAAAGAACACCTTTTTCCCTGGCGAAATCAAGATAGGACTGACCCTGACCTCTTCTCAACCCCCGGAAACGCTGCCTATAGGCTTCTGGGACCAGCTCATAGGCCAGCAGGATAGCCCTTTTCAGCTTGTCATAGTCTAAGCTGTCCTCAGCTGACAACGAGGAACAAACTTCTTGAGCCTTACCCGCCAGCTTACATTGGAGCAAAATGGCCCATGAATCCCGTGGCCAGTGCAAGGCCGTGGCTATTCGTTCAAACGACTCGAAGTAGCTATCGACCTCAGTGTCACGGAACATCGGAACCAGACGACTGTTTTTCCCTACGTCAAACGGGGTGTCCGCCTGACGAATGGAGGCGGTCGGAGGAAGGGAAACCTGCCGGAGTTCCAGCTGTCGCAACCTCACAGCTGTCTCTGCCTCCACCTCCACCTTCCTCAATTCGACCTCTCTGGCTCTAGCAAGCTCTGCGTCTAAACGCCTAAGCTCCAGCTCTTTCTTTAGCTGGAACTCCCTCTCACGGTCCTCCTTCTCTAACTGGAGACGAGCCAGGCGTACACGGAGCTTAGCATCCTGCTTCGAGCCTTCACTTGATTCAATGGAGAGGGGTTCGAAGCGAGGCAATGTCATGGGTTTGTCCACAGGCAGCCCCTGACCAACAGGTGTCGACACCAATGGACCTACAGCTTGAGCTGACGCCTGCGGAACAGGCTGAGACGCTGCACCATGCTCAAGTGGACTGGCAGATACTGGCAAGGCCACTATCCCTTTCTCCACCAAGCCAGCCACAAGAGCAGCTTTCAGCTCAGCCTTACGCAGAGCTGTGGAAACAGAAATGCTATAACCTGATGCCACCTCATGCAAATCCCTCTTCCTACAGGCGTCCAGTTGGACAAGCGAGGGGTTTTTATTAAACACGGCAATATCAAAGGTAGCCATCAACTCTAAAAACAAAAAAAAACTACCTGAGGCTAACAATAACAACAAAGAAGCACCACCTCCAATACACAAATGAGAAAACAGGCGGGAAAAGTGTGGCCAGAGGTTAACCAATAAATAAAAGTACCGCCGACCCTCTCCCCAGACCTGCCTACTAAAATCTTAGCCTAGTTAGCTTCTGGAGTGTACCAGGCTCGAGGCAACTTTAAAGGCTAAGCATCAAGTGCACAAAGCACCGACAAGCCTACCCCCGACAGGGAACTAATCCCCACCCGGGATTACTCCGAAAATAATAAAGGAAAAATAAAAAATGAGTGCCTGAAGGAGGAGCTTACGCTCAGCTAGACACTCCCCTTTGCTAACTGGAGAGAGAGCGCAGCAGATACCATACAACTAAACAAGCCACCGGCAAACAACTCACTAAAACTCAATTGTTGTTCCTTCCATTCATATCCTGGACGAGCCCCCAGGGGATGAGCTGTGAGCAGGGTGGCTTTTTCCTCGGTGGCTCTACGCGGTTCTGTGCTAGATTTTGGACAGACAGCCTCTTTCTGACCAGTGAGCAGACGGGCTTGTGGGGCCTGAGAGTGTCTCCCCGTGGTGGGGAGTAGGGTAGGAAGTGTGGGAAGTGCCTCCTTTTTTATTGTGTTTGTTTGGTAGTCCTCCTGCCTTTCGTGGCTGCGAGCGTTTTCTTTGTTTCTTTGGCGTTATTGGTAAGACGGCGTTGCCGGCCCTTTAAGTTAATGTTAACCTGTACCATTTTGTAATAAAGTTTTATTGATGCAGAACAACTCTGTCTGTTTTCCTTTTCATTCTGATTCCGGACTCATTTGTTACTGGTCCCCTCTCTCACATGCCTAGACCCCTTCGGGGGGAACGTAACAATGTGGGGGCTCGTCCAGGATTTGAATGGAAGGAACAACAAATGAGTCCGGAATCAGAATGAAAAGGAAAACAGACAGAGTTGTTCTGCATCAATAAAACTTTATTACAAAATGGTACAGGTTAACATTAACTTAAAGGGCCGGCAACGCCGTCTTACCAATAACGCCAAAGAAACAAAGAAAACGCTCGCAGCCACGAAAGGCAGGAGGACTACCAAACAAACACAATAAAAAAGGAGGCACTTCCCACACTTCCTACCCTACTCCCCACCACGGGGAGACACTCTCAGGGCCCACAAGCCCGTCTGCTCACTGGTCAGAAAGAGGCTGTCTGTCCAAAATCTAGCACAGAACCGCGTAGAGCCACCGAGGAAAAAGCCACCCTGCTCACAGCTCATCCCCAGTTTAAATAGCCTCAGAGGATGATTGCTGACTGGAGTCAGGTGGCAAACGAGGCTAATCAGCAGCAGCTGTGTCCTGGGGAGAGAGGAGAGTGAGAGAGACAGAGAGGGGTAGGAGTGGCAAGAGGGGTGGAGGCGGGGAGAGTGGGCAAACACCCCACCCACACACTCCCACAGCCTCACAGAACGTAACAGTTATGCTGCAATAGGTCAAGGCTGTGTTTCCTCTTTACTAACCTGTTTTACTCATTATGTTTTTATACAACTCACTGAATTGAATTCATATTCATTTCTGGCTCTCTTCCACAGCATGTCCTTGTCCTGTCTTCCTCCCCTCACCCCACCCAGTCGGAGCAGATGGCCGCCCCTCCCTAAGCCTGGATCTACAGGAGGTTTCTTCCTGTTAAAAGGGAGTTTCTCCTCCTCTCTCCACTCTTGCCAAAGTGCTTGCTCATAGGGGGTCATATGATTGTTGGGTTTTTCTCTGTAAGGTGCTTTTAGAGCCATACATATGGATTATATAGAGATCACGTTTAGTGCAAATCCTGTTGTCTTTTATTTTCTGTTATAATCATTGGGCGAGTTTGACTACAGTTTAACATTATTGTGAAATTTTGAGTTTAATTTTAAATAAATAAATAAAGAAGAAAATTATTAATATAGCACCTTTCTGGACAGAGTCACGAAGTGCTACTGAGTCCACAGTTGTTAAACTTAGAGGGAGAAAGTTCCACAGTGGCAAAGCTCTATCACCCTTAGTTCTCATCCTTGTGTGTTGTATAGCAAGTAGGCCCTGATTAGGTCATCTCAGTGACCTGCTAGGGACATAGGGCTGTAGAAGATCAGAAATATGTGCTGGTACCATATGTGTTGGATCAAGGACACATCTAAAAAGTGCAGGAAACCAGCCCTCGACACCTGTGACTTAGAGGATCTGGTCAAAGCCTAGCTGCAGTGTTTTGCACAACCTGCAGACGATCCAGGGAAACTTTGCTTAGACACATAAACAACTGAATGTCATCACCATAACAGTGACAGAAAATGTCCTCAAAGGAGCCCATTATATGCTGGCAGGGGAGAAGATATATTTAACAATAAAGCACCCAAAACCAAATCTTGAGGGACGCCATAAGTAAGGGAGGTAGAGGATAACCTAAAATTAGAGACCACCACAGAAAAACCACAGGTGATGTAGATAGAACCACTCCAAGGCAGTTCTAGATACACCAACCCAATAGTTGAGCCTTTCAAGCAGGATGTGGTAGTAAACGGTGTCAAATGCCGACGTGAGGTCCAACATCAACAAAACAAAGCATTTTCCTGCATCGTTACTCATCAAAATGTTACTAGAGACCATAAGATAAGCTGTTTCCATGGAATGAACTCTACGAAAGCCAAACGGAAACCTATCAAAAATGCATTGTTTATCCAGAACTGTTATAAGTTGCTTAGTCACAACCCTTTCTAGAAACTTAGCAATTAATGGTAATTTAGAGATTGGCCTGTACATCATGAGGCATCATAGAGGATCAGATGGATAGCTAAACCAGGGGATCATACACCAAGACAGCCAGTACATCGTTGACACGAAGTGAGAACAGCAGGGCAGAGAAGAATAACACAAAATTAGAGTGGGACAAACTGCACCCGGCAGCGGCAGAGCCAAACACAGGCACCATCATACTGAAAGTCATGAAAGCGTTACTTCATGTTAAGCATTATCAGAAAAGACACTGAAAGGATAGAAGGATCACAGATGAACAGAACAATACAGGGTCACTGCATTTGCCGTGTTTAGTCAAAATACGATGAAGAAGTTGTAAATGGAAATATTTGGATCATCATCTTTTGTATTTGCATTTTTTTAACTAAAGATTATTGCAAAAAAAAGAAATTCAGTTTTGCGTGAGTTACTTTTTAAACAGTGCTTCAAGTATGACACAGATACTAAATCTACTCCCATGACAAGTACTATATGAATAGAAATATGAAGTGAATGGATTGATTGGCCAGGAGCTGTTGGGTCAGCCTGTCATGTGACCGATTATGAGCAGGTCTATTTCACATTTATCCTATTTTTGCACATTTATTGATGGAGGCAGCACAGCCTGCTAAGAATGACTGAGCCTATTAACATCACTAACATGTGACACATTTATACATCATACTTTGCTTCAGTCAACAGAAACTTTAACCACTGATTGCTTTCTTGCTTTTGCTGCAGATGTAAAGACATTAATTACAGCATTATTTGTAATGTGGACAGATTTTGTTCTGATGCTTTGGGGAGTCACTGTGTGTGTTCACTTTGAGGCTCTCATGGAGAATAAATGGAATAAACAGTTGGTGTGGACGCTCATCTTCATCAATGTTAGTCAGCAGACAGTTTTCACACTGTCTCATTAAGACTGTGTGTGCTCTTCCTCAACTATCACCGTTTGCTCCTCTGAATTCATCACCAAAGTAACAGCTTCCTGCTCTCAGCTAACATCAGCTTAGAGAAATCCTGGAGATGCTGATAAACTTTCAGATTTATCACCAATCAACTAAATACCGAAGAATCTGAGCTTGAACAGCACAGAGTTAAAAACATGTCCATACCTATGATGTGTGAGTTTCTGTCGGGTGTCCGGCTGATATCCAGCAGTCTGTGCTGACGGTTGATCTCCTCCTCATACTGGACGATGGTTTTTTGAACCTCTGAGAAGATTTCTTCACAAACAGCAGTTAGTCTCTCCTTGATGAACTCTCTCAGATACTGAGCTGAACTCATCGCTGCTTCAACTCAGGCTGAGTGGATCGATACCTCCACACTAACGTGATAGTTCTGTATCGAGGCTGCTAAATGTTAGCCGATTAACCCGAGTCCAGACAGATTTTTGTGAAGCGCTATTGAGGCGTTTGTTGATGACGTCAAGTCCCGGGAGCCGGTGTTGTGCCAAAAAGTGATTGTCTGCCAGAAACTGATTGCCGGTGTTCCAGATCTACTGGCGTTTAGATCAACTGGCGTTGGTCGAACAGATGTGTGGCAGTCTTGCGTTTCAGGAGCTGCTACCGACAAATCAGCAAAAAAACGCCAAATGTGTCATCTGTGACACTTGTGAGGTTGTCTCAAACACACTCCGTCAGTCTTGATGCTGTTGAACAACAAAATGTTTAAAAATGTGGCGAGTTTACCTGGTGATATCCTCATGCGCGACGCGATCGCGAAAACAGCAAACAATTAACACCACGCCGATGTTGTTCACAGGACAGCAAGAGTAAACGATCGGGAGACTCTTGTCGTCGTTATCGTTCCCCTCGCACGGTTTATTTCTCCGAATTCAGCGTTTTTGCTTCACAACTACAGCGTGCAGTTTACTTTGTGCACTAACATGGAGTCGAGTCAACCAGCGCCACCTCTGGCCAAGTGCCACAGCCTACAGCCAGATCAACTTGTGACACACATCTGCACCACGTTTGAATTTGTGTCATGCACATTTGTACCTTTCAATTGTGTCTGTTTGTGCGTCATGCAAATAAACCTTTGGAAAGAATGAAATGATGTCATGTATTTATTATCAGCCTACATTTGTACAAAATTCCAAATTATATACACAAAGTCATAGAAATCACCACTCCAATTGGTCATCATGATTTTAATATTCTCTTTTTCCATAACAATGAAATACACCTTGGACAAATATGACACATCAATATTTCATTAGTGTTGTCACATCACATCCTGTAAGCAGAGTCTGTCTGTGTCTTTTCCCTGAAAATGAATATTTCCAGCCAATATAGGCAATCCATCAACATGGCTGGAGTTATATACAGTCTGTATAAGTGTGGTTAATCTAATGAAGATTTGTAAGGAGACGGCAGTTACTGTGAATTCACAGCAGTTACACAGTGATTAGTAATAAACAGCCAGTGAGAGTGAGTGGATATGACTGTTCCCACCACTAACACATGACCATAGGCCACTACTAGATTAACTTGTGACACATCTGCACCTGCTGCTATGATCACATTGAGTAGAGGCTGAGTGGCTGCACTTACCCCTGGTACATCCAAATCTACCCACAAACATGTTGAAAGATGCAATGCCAGCAATGTGGATTGTCAACACTAAAAACAATCAGTAAGCAAAGACAACAGGGATCACTTTTTTCTGTTTATTTAGCACCCACAACATTTGTAGTCGCCTTCTGCACAGGGAAAGTCCACACACACCGTGTGGTACCACTTTCCACAGAAGGTGCATTCGATCTGCAAGATTGAATGAGATTGTCAGAGTCATTGTCTGACTGTTTATTACTAATCACTGTGTAACTGCTGTACATTCACAGTAACTGCCATCTCCTTATAAATGTTTATTAGATTGACCACACTTATGCAGACTGTATATCACAACCAACTCTAACATGTTTGTTTGCAGAGGGAAGACACAGACAGACTATGCTAACGACATGTGATGTTACAACACTGGTGAAATATTAGTGTGTTCACGACATTTTTCGTATGGGCAAAAGTATTGATATCAGGATGGTGATTCTTATGTGTATGTCATTTGGCATTTTGTACAAATGTAGGCTGATAATAAATACATGATATCATTTCATTCATTTCAAAGGTTTATTTGCATGACGCACAAACAGACACAATTGAAAGGTACAAATGTGCATGACACGAATTCAAACGTGGTGCAGATGTGTGTCACAGGTTGATCTGGCTGTAGGCTGTGGCACTTGGCCAGAGGTGGCGCTGGTTGACTCGACTCCATGTTAGTGCACAAAGTAAACAGCACGCTGTAGTTGTGAAGCAAAAACGCTGAATTCGGAGAAATAAACCGTGCGAGGGGAACGATGACGACGACAAGAGTCTCCCGATCGTTTACTCTTGCTGTCCTGTGAACAACATCGGCGTGGTGTTACTTGTTTGCTGTTTTCGCGATCGCGTCGCGCATGAGGATATCACCAGGTAAACTCGCCACATTTTTAAACATTTTGTTGTTCAACAGCATCAAGACTGACGGAGTGTGTTTGAGATAACCTCACAAGTGTCACAGATGACACATTTGGCGTTTTTTTGCTGGTTTGTCGGTAGCAGCTCCTGAAACGCAAGACTGCCACACATCTGTTCGACCAACGCCAGTTGATCTAAACGCCAGTAGATCTGGAACACCGTCCGCGGGAGCGCGCGCAGCTGCTTAAAGCTGCAGCGCCCGGATTACTTGCATTGCCAGCTACTTCCGTGCAACTGATATAACGTGGGGGGGAACCAACACATTTATGCCTTTGTTATTAGGCAAAGGTATGCATTTATGGAGCTTTAACGTTTCTTGTAACCGAATTATGACGCTTATCAGAAGGTTGCTTTCAGTGTGTAGCGCAGTCACGAATGACTACACGCATCACGATGGAATAATTAATGCCTACAGGTTTAGTATGTCTACTCTCGTTGTTCATATTTGTTATAAGACTGTCGAATAGTGGTTAAAACAATAAAGACCATTTGTGCCAGTATCACCATGACTCTTTCTTGTTTGTGCAGAATAACGACTGAGAACATGGCATTTTAGCGCTACCAAAAAGTGATTGTGGCCTATAACTTGTCACTGAAACAATATTTCGGCTTCAAACTTGTTGGATATATTCCAGAAGGGTTACATGTGATATATTAAATCCCAAACACTCTCCAAGAGCTGCTACCGCCCCAGCCTTCCTCTTTAGGAAGCTGGGTGACCTGTGTGATGGTCCAGTGGGTTCTTCTTGTGGAAAGTGAGCGACTCTTTCTGTTTGAATTATGAGAGCTATGAGACGTAACAGTAGGCGGAGCCTCTCCTTGTGACTAAGGAATTACTTTGGTTCTCATCCATCAGATCTTGTCTTTGTTAGAGCTGTGCGATGTGACCAAAATTTTATATTCTGATATAAGTATGTATCCCGACAATGATATAAATCACAAAAATGTAACATTTCTGTAAATTCTGTGAATCTCGGGCAACTCGACTTGCGTGAAGTGTTTCCAGCTGGAGTCGAGTGTTTTGACCGATGCACGAAGCTATACATTTTTAGACATAAGTTGAAACGGCCGCCATTTTCTTTTTCAGTATTTATTACATGGTGTGCTGCGGGGAAAAGCCTGTTCTAACGTTAATTTTTTTTAGCACCTAACGGCTCTTTTTTGCTTCTCATCCATAAACACTGCATACTCTTTCACATGATTCATTTTATTTAGAAAAATCTCAACAGGATCTTCAGCTTTATTGTGAAAGGTTTATGTGGAAAATAAACAAGCGGAGCCACGCAATCATGGGATGTTGCCAATGACAATGTATAAAAGCAGTTGCTTGTCTGTCTGTAGTGTGGTTATTTTAAATATAAGAGAAAGAGAGAACTGTAAGAAAATAATATAGCCACTACAGTGACCATCAAAATGGTGAAAAACAATATTGCCGTAAACAGTTAGTTTTGCGACACAAAACAAACGATAGTGTAAAATGAAACGATAGATGTTTTTATATTTTCAGCCGATATATATCGTGTGAGTGTGTGTACAGTGTCCATGTCTGTTTGTCTCCACATTGGACGAGTGTCGAGTATGTGTATATGTGTGCATGAGGGGTGGAGGAATGCACGTTTGTGTCTGTGTCTATATGTCAGCTTGGGTCTTAGACTCCACCTCTCTGGGAACATCTCAGGCCCTCCAAGGTATGGAGGCCTATCTCCCCCCACCAGACTCCCTGCCGGTGGCTGATGCCCTCACACGTCGGTACGTTGGTGGTTCTCGGTGTCCAGGCTGGGTGCTCAGGTATGTACTCGATGTGGGCCTGGCACCCATGGCTCAGTTGGGCCCCTTCTAGGGGCTGGGGGGCCCTCGGGCCTCTGGGCCCGGGGCTAGGTCCGTTCTGGCATAGCTGGCACCTGGCAGAGCCCCGTTCGCTGTCACCCCCTGTGGCTTCTGCACCGTGTCTGCTGGGTGACCCCTCGTCTGGGGCTCTCCTCAGCTCTTTCCAGGACAGTGGCACAGTTGCCCCTCTGTTGGTCCTCCATTGGGCTCTTGCACTCTGGGGGCCTCTGGATGTCTGGGGCCTGGATCTCCTCCATGCCTGCTTCATGACCTGAGGAACAGGGCTGTGGCTCCCCACAACCTCTAGCAGATTGTTACATGGAGAAACCTTTTGAATACAAGCATGCCCGTCCACACATGTGTTCACAGACACAAACTACACTTTTCTTGGCTGCTACCTCGAAGCACACTGTGCACTGTTGGTCTTGCGTGCTGCACAATAACATTCAATATTTAATATTTACCGTTATCTACATTTATTTAGGTTATTGCAATGATGTTGTGTTTATTGTGTTGCTCTTTTTTATGCTTTTTTATGCTTTCTTCCCCCCCCCCCCCTAAACAGGTGATCCAGGTGATTTTTTCCTCTTCTTTTTTAAATGTCCTCTCTCACTGCCCCTCTTCCCCTCTGTTTATCTTTCCCTCTCTTTCTTTCTTTCTCCCTTTCCTATAGAATAGAATAGAATGCCTTTATTGTCACTATACAGTAGGGCTGCCACAAACGATTATTTTGATAGTCGACTGGTCACCGATTAATTTTGCGATTAGTCGACTAATCAGATCATGTATCAATTGGACGTAAAACGTACAGCTTATTGCACCAGCAGCATCTGCTCTTATATAACTATCATTAGCTTTAAGTGTTTCAGGTCTGTGCTAACTAAAAATAAAGACAAGATGATAGTTTGTTAAATTTTAATGAAATTTGCAGATTGTTTCGGTGAAGTTTAATAAACTCCTTGCTGTCTAAAATGTAACAGGACACCGGAGTAAATTCTCGAGCATCTCACACTTCTGATGATCAGCTGTCTGCTTGACGTTTATTCAGCTGTGTAAAAACTATAACTTTAATCTCAGCCAAACAGGAACAAATAAAATACTAAAAAAAAGCCAAACAATAACATGTTTAAGTTATCTAAGTGACTTATATATCATGTTTAACCTGAGCAGCGAAAGACGGCGGTGGGTTTGAAAACGATTTGCCGGGAGTCCGGTGTTCTCACGGCTCTAGCTAGCCTTGCCCCCGGCTCGCTATCGAGCTAGTGGGTAACAGACATCTCTGAAAACGTCGGAGCACTTTTGAAAATATGCGGTGTCTTGATAAACTGAGCAGATATTTGAGGTTTGCGCTATGAATGGGCTGCGCTATGAATTCTGGGACAGAGCTACTTCTTCTTCGGGGTTTAACGGCAGCTGGCATCCTTGTACATGCAGTGCTGCCATCTTCTGTTTCACTCTGTTATTACACTCTTAAATCCTACTACTCATTCCTGCGTCTTTTGGGATCTTACAAAGCTTCAAACGACGCGTCGACTATTAAATCAGTCGTCGACAATTTTAATAGTCGACGTAATCGTGACTAGTCGACCAATCGTGGCAGCCCTACTATACAGTTGTACAATGAGATACAGAGCATCTCCTACTCAGTGTAAACATGCTGGGGGGGGGGGGGGGGGGGGGTACAATTCTGCAGCGCTATGTACATATGGACAGTATTAACAAAGGAAAAAACATATATACAGTGGGTCAAAAAAGTATTTAGTCAGCCACTGATTGTGCAAGTTCCCCCACTTAAAATGATGACAGAGGTCAGTAATTTGCACCAGAGGTACACTTCAACTGTGAGAGACAGAATGTGAAAAAAAAAATCCATGAATCCACATGGTAGGATTTGTAAAGAATTTATTCGTAAATTAGGGTGGAAAATAAGTATTTGGTCACCTCAAACAAGGAAAATCTCTGGCTCTCACAGACCTGTAACGTCTTCTGTAAGAAGCTTTTCTGTCCCCCACTCGTTACCTGTATGAATGGCACCTGTTTGAACTCATCATCTGTATAAAAGACACCTGTCCACAGCCTCAAACAGTCAGACTCCAAACTCCGCCATGGCCAAGACCAAAGAGCTTTCGAAGGACACCAGGAAAAGTATTGTAGACCTGCACCAGACTGGAAAGAGTGAATCTACAATAGGCAAGCAGCTTGGTGTGAAAAAATCAACTGTGGGAGCAATCATCAGAAAATGGAAGACATACAAGACCACTGATAATCTCCCTCGATCTGGGGCTCCACGCAAGATCTCATCCCGTGGGGTCAAAATGATCACGAGAACGGTGAGCAAAGATCCCAGAACCACACGGGGGGACCTGGTGAATGACCTGCAGAGAGCTGGGACCAAAGTAACAAAGGTCACCATCAGTAACACACTACAACGGCAGGGAATCAAATCCCGCAGTGCCAGACGTGTCCCGCTGCTGAAGCCAGTGCATGTCCAGGCCCGTCTGAAGTTTGCCAGAGAGCACATGGATGATACAGCAGAGGATTGGGAGAATGTCATGTGGTCAGATGAAACCAAAGTAGAACTTTTTGGTATAAACTCAACTCGTCGTGTTTGGAGGAAGAAGAATACTGAGTTGCATCCCAAGAACACCATACCTACTGTGAAGCATGGGGGTGGAAACATCATGCTATGGGGCTGTTTTTCTGCCAAGGGGACAGGACGACTGATCCGTGTTAAGGACAGAATGAATGGGGCCATGTATCGTGAGATTTTGAGCCAAAACCTCCTTCCATCAGTGAGAACTTTGAAGATGAAACGAGGCTGGGTCTTCCAACATGACAATGATCCAAAACACACCGCCCGGGCAACAAAGGAGTGGCTCCGTAAGAAGCATTTGAAAGTCCTGGAGTGGCCCAGCCAGTCTCCAGACCTCAACCCCATAGAAAATCTGTGGCGGGAGTTGAAAGTCCGTGTTGCTCGGCGACAGCCCCAAAACATCACTGCTCTCGAGAAGATCTGCATGGAGGAATGGGCCAAAATACCAGCTACTGTGTGTGCAAACCTGGTAAAGACCTATAGTAAACGTTTGACCTCTGTTATTGCCAACAAAGGTTATGTTACAAAGTATTGAGTTGTATTTTTGTTATTGACCAAATACTTATTTTCCACCCTGATTTACGAATAAATTCTTTACAAATCCTACCATGTGAATTCATGGATTTTTTTTTTTCACATTCTGTCTCTCACAGTTGAAGTGTACCTCTGGTGCAAATTACTGACCTCTGTCATCATTTTAGGTGGGGGAACTTGCACAATCGGTGGCTGACTAAATACTTTTTTGCCACACTGTATATATAAAATGTACAATATACAAGACGTAAGTAATATGTAATAAATAGTGTTATGTATATACAGTTGAGTTATTGCACATAGAATTGGTATTGCACAGTGGTGGTCCATGTGGGAAGTTGGGGGGCTGTGTTATCTGTGCATGTGTGAGTTCAGGGTGGTTATCGCTTTGGGGAAGAAACTGTTTTTGAGTCTGTGGGTTTTTGTGTTGATGCACCTGTAGCGCTTCCCTGAGGGAAGCAGGCTGAACATGTTGAAGCCAGGGTGGGAGCTGTCCTTGATAATGTTTGCTGCTCTGGTGAGGCAGCGGGAGGAATAGATGTCCATCAGGGACGGGAGAGGGCGGCCGATGATCTTTTGTGCTGTCTTGACCACACTCTGAAGCCTCACTCTATCTGCTTTGGTGCAGCTGCCGTACCATACCGTGATGCAGTAGTATCCTTCTATACTTAACAGGCCGAGCAGCAAAGTCAGCTTCTTTGTCACATTTCTACTTTTTGTCCTCCTCTTCTTTCGTCCTCAACAACTGTGCAGTAAAAACTTCTGAACTTGGCACAATGATGAAGGGATGAGGCTTTATTTTCAAAATGAGGTACCTAGAGATGGCACGATACCACTTTTTTATGTCCGATACCGATACCGATATCATAAATTTGGATATCTGCCGATACCGATATGAATCCGATATAGTGTTTTTTAATCAACAAAACTGTTTTTTAAAATATCTTGCTGCATTTTGCAAGTCTGCAAGTTCATACTCAAGTTTAAAACAACAACTACACTAAAGCTATTCTGTTATACCTGTATACAAAAAAAATATTTCATAGTTCAGCAATACTGATCAATCTAATAAACTTAAACCTACACCATCCTCCCTATTCTGGTATTTTAAAGAGTACTTAGCGTAAATATTAAGCAACCTAACTAATAGGGTTCCAACTCCCAGCAACAACAAAAATAAATAAATAAAAAATAGGGAACCACCCCTCACGCGCCACCTCATGATGCTTAATCGACGTAATCAACCTTAATTTGATGCAGTGTGAAAAAAAATGCACAGAAATCAATTATTTTTCAAGAAATATTAAATAGATTCAACATCTTTCTTCAACAAAATTGCAGACTGCACAGATGGTACCTTCCCAAAGTAAAAAGTACTATAGCTTACTAGGGTATATATATTAGACTTAATAGTCACTATGTACAGTAATTGACTTCTATTCATTTTACATCAAATTAAAACTTTGGGTGTCAGATAATTATTTATTAAAAGCTAGACATTTTAAATGAGAATAAGAAAGAAAAGTATGTCTTTGTGCCCCCTTTTCCCAGTTAATGCCCTATCGGCCCCCCTGGCTAAACTTTGCTAGATCCGCCCCTGCACAGTTACCAGCCGTCAGCTGTAGAAAAAGATCCTCGAGTAGAAAGTAATATTAAATAAATTCTAACAACAGCTGATCAAGCTTAAACGTGCTGCTGTTGTTCAGCCGCTGGTTTCCTCTTTCTGGCGCAAAGTGGACCAAAAACAAACGAGAGACAGACTCGCGACAGAAAAGCCGATCAGCTGATTTAAGCAGTTTCACGATTGAAGTAGCAGCAAGAAGAGGCAGTCGCTTGTTAAGCTTAACGTGGGAATGCTTTACAAACATTCAGAGATGGACTTACGCACTTGCTTTACTTCTCTCGGGGATAACTTTGTCGGAGATGAAATGCCAGGTTGCTAGCGAAGCTCCACATGCTATCCAGACCACCGACAGGTCCGGCATGCCACAGCCGCTCTATCACGTGATGCATACTGCTCCGACTGCTAACGTTCTGAGGTGAGTTACGGCGTGTTGCAAGTTTTGTGAGGTGCTTTCGTGATATTTAATGGATCGGATTACATTTTTTATTTTTCTCCGATATCCGATCCAGTAATTTAGGTCAGTATCGGACCGATACCGATACGTAATATCGGATCGGTCCATCTCTAGAGGTACCACTGATTCTTTGGAAATTAGTCTAATCATTTAAGACGTTACTCACTCTCTCTCTCTCTCTCTCCAGACTGGCTCTCTGATGTACTCGCTCACTCCCAGTGAAAATCTGAACATTGTCTTCATCTAGGCCTCCAACTTTCCCTCATCCTACGCCTGTAACTAGTCCAGAATGCCGCAGCACATCTTTTAAGCGGCACCAGAAGACATGATCATATTACACCTGTCTTAGCCAACCTTCAATGGCTCCCCGTCAAATAACGTATCGTTTTTAAAATCCTTTTGTACACTTGTAAAATTTTAAATAACTTGGCGCCCAGCTACTTGATTGACCTCCTTGACCTATATACCCCTAAGAGAGCACTTAGATCCTCTAATCCAGGGCTGCCCAATCCCAGTCCTCGAGAGCTACTATCCTGCAGCTTTTAGATGCATCCCTACTCCAACACAGCTGAATCAAATGAATGGCTTGTTATCAGGCCTTTGCCAAACACGATGGCATGCTGAAGAGGTAATCAAACCATTTGATTCAGCTGTGTTGGAGTAGGGATGCATCTAAAAGCTGCAGGACGGTAGCTCTCGAGGACCGGGATTGGGCACCCCTGCTCTAATCAATCGCTCTTACAGCAACCAATGTCCCGACAGAAGACTAGGGAGGATTGTGCTGTTGCTGCAGCTAAACTTTGGAATAGCCTGCTGATTGATGTCTGTGCGTCGAAACAAATTAGACTTTAACTTCCACCCAGTTCACGCTTGTGCCCGCCACTTACCTCTAACAATTTTGTAATGATAACTGTATTTTCTTTGTTCTTCTATTGTTGTAATCCTGCAACACAGCAATTGTGTGAAGCAATTTGATGTTAAATGTGCTATAGAAATAAAATTGAAACTGAAATATATACTTTGAGACTTTGTAAGTGTTAGTGTGTCTATGTAGTCATTTCTACTGGAAGACCATATTCTGATCAGTGAATCCTAGTATCATTCTCTATAGGGCCATGTTTGTTTTCCAAACAAAAAAGAAGAAAGGTAAACTAGAACAACGATATGGAATGAGGCATGTTTATCCAAAAGGGTCAAAACATCAATTTCTGCATTTACAGTATATAAAACAACATCAGAAACAAGGTAAGTAAACAAACTTTATTTATACATTACCTTTCGCAGGTGAAAAACTACAAAGTCCTTTACAATAGAAACAGGCAATAAAAACATAAAACAACATACTTATAACATACGGCCTAAAACTACATGGCCTATGACTCCAAGAACACCGTCCCCAATGTTAAACATTGAGGTGGAAACATTGTGCTTTGGGGGTGTTTTTCTGCCAGGGGGACAGGACAACTGCACCACATTGAAGAGAGGATGGAAAAGGCCATGTACTGTCAAATCTTGGTTGAGAACCTCCTTCTCTCAGCTAGGGCATTGAGAATGGGTCGTTAGTGGGTATTCCAGCATGACAGTGATCCAAAACACATGGTCAAGGCTACAAAGGATTGGCTCAGCGACCTTAATCCCATAGAAAAATCTGTGGAAGGAGCTGAAGGTTCGAGATGCCATGAAACATTAATTACTCAGAGGATCTGCAACGAGGAGTGAGACAAAATCCCCACTGAGATATGTGCAAAGCTCGTAGACAACTAAAAGACACATCAGACCTCTGTGATTGGAAACAAAGGTTTTGCCACCAAGCAAAGGTTTCAAAAGTTTTGCAAAGGGACCAAATATTTATTTCACCAAATAACGTGCAAATTGATCTATAACTTTTTTTGCATTTTTCGGCGTTGTTGTTCTATCACTGTTCAAATAAACTTACCATTAAATTTATAGACTGATAATTCCTTTGTTAGTGGGCAGACTAAGATTTCAGCAGAGGTTCAAAAGGTTTTTTTCCCTGACTATATAATAATGAGGTAATAAACTGCCCTATTCTGGGAAGCATATTCAAGAGCTGATTAATTTTGACATCAGCAATTCTGAGTTTTCAGTTTCAGTGCATAACAAAAAAAAAAAAAAAAAAAAAAAAAAAAACAGCAGAACCTCCATCTGTCAAAAAGAAGTATGACGAATCACAACCCATTTTCTGAGGAAGACACTTTAAACAGCATGAATTTTCATGTGAATCTTTACATGGTCAAGCCGCCTATATCTTTTCCCACAGCTGCTACAGGAATACGGTTTCTCACCTGTGTGAATTCTTACATGACGTTGCAATGAAGAGTTTAGTTTGAATCTTTTTCCACAGGTCCTGCAAAGATGTGGTTTCTCACCTGTGTGAATTCTTACATGACGTTGCAATGTAGAGTTTAGTTTGAATCTTTTTCCACAGGTCCTGCAAAGATGTGGCTTCTCATCTGAGTGAATTTTTACATGATCACTCAAATGTGACTTCTGAAAGAATTTTTTCCCACAGGTGTTACAGGAATGTGGTCTCTCACCTGTGTGACGTCTCTTATGGCTAATCAATTTGGATTTCTTTTGACAAAGCTTTCCACATATGTCACATATCAGATGCTTATGCCTGTTCTGAGGTTTACTCTGACTCTCTGACACAGAAGTGTTGTTTACTCTCTGACTGTGACTTCTCTTTCTGTCATATCTATTCTTTTTCAGCTCTGCATTTCTAGCTGATCCTGAGTCCACACGCTGGCTTTCGTCATGATCTCGGCTCTCTGCTTCAGGAGAGATGTGAGAAATGAACTGCTCACTGTTTGGTTCTGGTTCACTGTAGTCACTTTCCCCATAAGTCGGAGTCTCCATGAAAGTATCAGCCTCCTGCTTCAGTCCAAGCTGCTCTCCCTCCTGACTGCTGCACAGTTCCTCCTGTTCCTCTTTAATCTGTGGAGGCTCTGGGTCCTCCCGGTCCAGACTGGAGTTCCTTTCTTTATTACAGACCTGCTTCTCTCTGGTGACCATCTCCTCATCATGGACACTCTGCTGGTGAAGGTCTGAAGAGAAATAGGGAATAAATTAACTAATAACAAACATTTGAGAAAATGTATTCTGATCTGAATCATTAGCAGCTCTCTACGTAGTGACCATGTAACAGTGAAATTTAAAGAGTACAAAATGACAAATTATTTGGGCACTGATGCAAATGACTTATTTCTTATTAATAAAGATCAGTTAAATGTGTGGATGTCTATAAATGTGTGAAATGTAGTGATGTTGGTGTGTTTTTTGGTAAATGAAAGTGGATTTCTCAGTTTAAGTGTTACACATTTGTGCTGCTTCAGAAACTTTTCTTTGTGCTCGCAGTGTCAAAGCTTTGTTACTGAGTGTTATAGTTTTAATGTGGCTTTTTTCTTAATCCAGTATAAGTAAGCAGGAGTTTCTTAGCATTTCAGTGTCTCACTCATTTGGGGGGGAAAGTAAACCAATGAACCAATCAGAAACAAATAACAACTTGAGTAGTTTTTCTACAGTGGAAATTGTAATGTCCTATTAGACAGATTACAAAATTCACTTTATCTCCTAGGAACAAGGCTGGCAACTCCTCCCCCTTTTGTGAGTGTGGACGCTTCATCTCTTTGCTCTTTAAATGCTTTGCTTCTTTTATTGATTTTTATGCTGATTTTTTCCCTTTTTTCTGTATGAGCTTACCTGCGATAGCTTCTGGACACTTATAGATCATTAGGACTAAAGTGTTCTTAACAGAAACAGCAAATTTTATAGTTACCTTATCCTCAGCGCTCTGTGTGTCTGTGGCCTAGACACAGCTGAAGCCTGATTACAGCGTCTGGGCACCGAACAGCCTCAATAGCCTGGAAAGGTGCTAACCGCTAGGCTAACTAGCAACAAGATGCCTCCCCTCTCCACAGATGACTACCACAGCCTCATGCAGAAGATTGCAGTACTGGAGACAAAAAATCATCGCTTAGAAGTAAACGTGGAGGTAAATGGACTGTGTGGAAATGAAACAACCTTGCCTTTGATTCAAAACAATGGCGATGAGCAAGCTAGTACACAGCTAAGGAGCACAGATAACATGACCAAGAAAGTAGACTCCGTGCATTATTATAAATCCTCAAGTGATAATCCCCCCTTGGACTGTCTTGGTGCAAAACCAAGACATAAATCATGTCCCCTGGAAGGGGGAGGACGTATCACAGGCAAAGCACAGCGAGCTGAAATCTCTGAAACCGACTGGCCTTCACTTCCTACGAGACAGAGAAGCTCTTCTACCCCTGTATACGGGAGGAAACAGGACTGGACAACCGTGAATAGGAAGGTTAACAACAAACCTCCAAAACAACTGAATGTGAAACTGCAGAACAGATTTGTATAGTATAGTATAGTGACAAAGTTGCTAAGTTGGCAACACTGACAAACACTAAGGGATAGCAGCACCCCTTTATGAAATGCAAAACACCATGATGCTGTGTGCAGTCCCACAATGACCAATTCATGGGACTGTCCTATTTAATCTGCATATGCTGTCTCTTCATGACATCTTTTAGGAGTTAGCTGTGATAAGCCATCTATCAAATATGTAAATGATACCCAGATTCATTTCTGTGCTCTCATTATGTTTGTGCCTTGGAAAAGTGGATGTCTGGACACAACTAAAACTTAATTCCATTCATCCTCCTTCAATTAAACAGAAAAAAAGACAAATCCATTTAGTTTACATCTTCAGACTTCAGACACTGAAGACCTGTGTAAAAAATTACAGAGCCTATCCAGGAAAACAATGTCGTAACCAGAAACTGCTCTAACCCTAGGCCGTAACCTTCCTACGCCTAACTACACATCATATCAATGCAGCCTTCAACATCTTGAATGGCATGGAAGGTTGAAAGGAGCTTCCAATTACAAAGTAAATCGGGGCGTAGATTTCTTACAAAGGTTTAAATCAAGCTTTACTTTCAATGGCCATATTAAAGCAACACCTCTGAAAGATTGAAGATTGTATGTGGCGTTCCTCAAGGTTCTATTTTGGGACCTAAACTTTTTAATTTATATATCAATGATATCTGTGACGTATCAAAAAGGTTACATTTCGTTTTAATTGCAGATGATACAAATTTTTATTGCTCAAGAGAGAATTTGAAAGATTTGGTTAAAATTATGGTTTCTGAGATGGTAATATTTAAAAATGGTTTGATGTAAATAAATTATCTTTGAATCTGACAAAAACAAAATTTGTGATATTTGGTAATGGTGTAAAGGAGGAATAAGTTATTATGTCTACTATTGGAGAATTGATTGAAAGAGTTACTGAATTTAGCTTTTTCGGTGTAATAGTATATGAAAATTTAACTTGGAAATCTCATATTGAGTATATTAGAAAGAAAATTGTCAAAAACATTTATATTTTGGGAAATGTTAGAGATTTATTAGACTACAAGTCAATGTGAATCTTATACTTTACATTGTTTTTCTCATACCCCAGTTATTGTATGGAAGCTTGAATACCATAAACCTTCTATACTTATTACAGAAGAAAGTGATACGAATGATTCATAATGTTAAATATAGAGAACATACAAATAAATTGTTTATAAAATTGCAAACTATTGAAATTACAAGATTTAGTGAAACTACGGACACTATGTTTAAGGCTAAAAATAATACTTTGCCTTTCAAGTTACAAAATTTAATTTCAATGTGTTTGGGAGGTGAAGACAGCAGAAGAAAATATAATTTTAAGCATCAGCTAGCTAGGACTACACAAAGATTAATGAGTCAACGGTTAGGGGTATACGACTGTGCTGAACTCTCTTCATTATAATCTAAAGAGTTGTACAAATTTACATTGTTTTAAAAAGTGTTACATGTTTAAAACGATAAATCAATATGAAGAATATGAAAGAAATTGGAGTTCATAGAAGGGGATTTTTTTTCTCCCTCTTTCTTTCTCCTTATTTTATTCTATTTACTTTTTTTCTTCTCCTTGTTATTATGTGATGTGGTATATTGCTGATTGTAAATGTGTTGTTTGGTCTGTGTTAGGATTTGGAGATAAATGCTAGTGTGTTCCCTGGTTTATGGTGCCCACTTATATTAGTTGAATCGCAGATAGAGGGCGGGGTTTAATAAGAATATTTTCTTCTTCCTGCTCCTTTTCACGCATGGTTGGAGTGCTATATCACGGGAAAGCATGGTTTGTGTGTATGAAAGGATAAAACTGTTGAAACTGTTGAACCAAGTGTGAAATAAATAAATAAATAAATGAAGGCTGAATTAAATCCAAACCATTAAATTATTTATGGCAATATTAAACAAATACATAGGAATGCTTTCTTACATTTGCATAGTAACTCAAAAAATACCAATATCCTCTCTAGAAAAGCTAGTTCATGCATTTATTACTTCTAGTTTGGACTACTGTAAATTGATATTACTGGGATGTCCTAAAACTCCATGTAAGGCTTTGAGTTGATCCAAAGTGCTGCAGCAAGTGTACTGAAAGGAACTAGAAAGAGAGAGCATATTTCTACTATATCGGGGTCTCTTCATTAGCGTTCTGTTAAATCCTGCTTTTCACACACAAGTTCTTGAATAATCAGGCTCCATCTTATCTTAATGAGCTTATAGTACCATATCACTCCATTAAAACACTTTGTCTTCAGGCTGCAGATTTACTGGTGTTTTCTAGAATATTTGGCTAGAGGAGACAGACAACCTCTTTACTTTTAAGAAAGCATACAGTTAGGGCTGGATCAGGTAACCCTGAATCCTCCCATAGTTATGCTGCAATAGGTGTAGACTGCTGTGGGATTCCCATGATACACTCAGTATTTCTTCTTCAGTCACCTTTCTCACTCATTATGTGTTAATAGACCTCTCTGCATTGAATCATTACAAATTATTAATCTCTGGCTCTCTTTAACAGCATCTCTTTGTCCTTTCCTCCTGCCCTCACCCCCACCGGTCAGGGCAGATATCTGCCCTGCTGTGAACCTGTTTCTTCCTGTTAAAAGGGAGTTTTCCCTTCTTACTGTAGGAGTGCATTGAAGCAACTGTTGTTAGGATTGTGCTCTGTATGAATAACACAAATTTGAATTGAATAGAAATTAGAAATGTAGCTAAACTGAGAGATCCATTTATTTATTTCTTGAGGAGATGGCTACTGCAGCTGTCTTTTTATTGACTTTCCTAAAAGACACGACAGCTGTTTGTATAGTGGTCGCTACATTTGACAGCTATTCAAAGGTTTTTTCTTGTATTTCTGTCAGTGTTGATGGTGTACTTGCACATGAACCACTACACTGATGTGTCACTCCATGCCCTGCCACCCACTGGCTGACCAGTTATATTTGTTACATATATTCTTATATTATTATAAAATATAATTGAAATATATGAAAAAGTATTTTTGTTATGTTATCGTTTTTACACAGTGTTTATTATTCATTAATTTGTCAAAACCTATATTGTCCACCTAAGTGGACATGTAAAAAACTCTGTGAAAAGTACATGTTTAAAAAAATGAAGTTCAAAAAATTATTTTTTTTCCCATGTTTAAAGATGAATAAAAATACGAAAAAAAATCCAGATTGAGGTTGTCATCATTCATGTATGAAAGGGTTAAAGGGTCACATGATCTTATTTCAAAAAAGTATAAGCTAGCAACCATTATTGTAAGCTAATGTTTTAATCACCCCATCTTAGCTTTCTGATACTTAAAAAAAAACTATGTGGAAACATCTAGACTTATTTGCATTCAGACAGCTTTTTAATCTCCACTTTAAAGGCTGTAGGTTGAAGCCATTGCTTTAACACTGTGTATAATCTTAAAATGTATTGTTTTATCTTTAAGGCTCATATACCCTGATTTCTTTATATTACATAATTACCTCATGATTTGTATCACACATTTATGTTTTATCTTTTATTCTACAAATATGTATTGGAAGTGGACTGCACATTGACACTAGCAGAAACAGACAGAAGTGTTCTGAGGAATTTGATGGGGCAGGTCTCTCTGGACTAGTGATGTCACCAGAAGGTACAAAGCTTTAAGGCTCACTCTGCTAGAGGTAAACAGCGCTATAAAATTTGGTGTTAGGCAATGCTCTCTTTGCCCCCATTCTCTAATTCTGCAGGCCTTCTCCATGAGTCATATTTAGTTTTATTATGACCATCACAGTTTTACATACCTATTCTGTGTGACTGCATCTCAGGTTTCCAGACCATCTCCAGCAGCCTGAGCTGCTCTTCATCAGTCCAGACAATAATGTCTTCAGCCTCCTGCTTCAGTCCAAGCTGCTCTCCCTCCTGACTGCTGCACAGTTCCTCCTGTTCCTCTTTAATCTGTGGAGGCTCTGGGTCCTCCTGGTCCAGACTGGAGTTCGTCTCCTGATTACAGACCTGCTGCTCACCCAGACTCTCCTCTTCCTCACAGACATGTTGTTTTGTGAGGTTTTGAGGAAAAACAGAGTGACAAGATTCTCTTGTTATATTTGTAATGAAAATGTTGCATTTTGGTGTTATTCTTGTATGTTCCCTGTAGATCTTCATCACCAGGTCATGTGATAATGTCCTGATCAGAGCAGGCGTTCTTTAGTTGGTCCATTTTATGATGAAGAAGACAGAAAGAAGGTGCATCAAACAGTTCTTTTTATGGGAGCAAACACAGAGCCTCAAGCAGAAATACTGTCTCAACAGGGAAAGTTAATAACCACTGTCACAACAGAGCTCAACACTGAAGCTCACAAAGTAAAAATGCCATTCTGGGATTTTGATTATGACACTGTGAAACGATGGTATGAGCTCCTGTAGAAACCAAATGTCTGTATGATATCAAGCTTGTTATAACAAAAGAGACTTTTCTTCAAAGAACTACTCCACCCACAATCCTAAACTGAAAAAGGCAATGTCTGAGATTGGTGGAGTTCACTGTTATTATGCAAATGCTCAAATTTGCAAACTAGAGATGCACCAATTGAGTAGCTCGCCGGCCCATTTCACACACATATGTTATCGTAATGGAGCAGCATGATAAGACTGACTGAGTCTATCAACATCACTAACATGTGTCATTAAAACGTTTACCTCTCTCTTATAAAGTCTCTGCTGTTACTAGGACCTAACCTATCAGTGACCATGAACCTGCACCAGTGCAACATAGTCCATCACTGGACACTGAACCACAGCACTGATAAATAGTTTTCACACTGTCTCATTAAGACTGTGTGTGCTCTTCCTCAACTATCACAGTTTGCTCCTCTGAATTCATCACCAAAGTAACAGCTTCCTGCTCTCAGCTAACATCAGCTTAGAGAAATCCTGGAGATGCTGATAATCTTTCAGATTTATCACCAATCAACCAAACACTGAAGAATCTGAGCTTGAACAGCACAGAGTTAAAAACATGTCCATACCTATGATGTGTGAGTTTCTGTCGGGTTTCCGGCTGATATCCAGCAGTCTGTGCTGACGGTTGATCTCCTCCTCATACTGGACGATGGTTTTTTGAACCTCTGAGAAGATTTCTTCACAAACAGCAGTTAGTCTCTCCTTGATGAACTCTCTCAGATACTGAGCTGAACTCATTGCTGCTGAGGCTGGGGCTGGGCGGATCGATACAAATGATACAGACATATTGGTATAAGACCCACACTAACGTGAAGGGATCAATACTTTAGTTTGTGTTTCTCACAAATACGGGCCATTCAAGTCTGTCAGGTTTATATTGTTGATTGTCATTTATGCTTAGAAAAATAAAACCATATATGCTTAGAGGTGTATAATTGATTGTGTAGTGATAGGATGTGTGATCCTTAGTAGTTTGCAAAGACTGTGTGTCTTCCAGAGTGTTCTGGCATTCACACTCAGATCCTGGAGTCACAAGAAGAGCTCGTACCTTCTTTTATTGTTTTATGGTATAGCAAACACAAGTACATCTGTTTTAGTCTAGGTGCCTTTTGTTTAGATGAACTGCTGGACTGCAGGTTTAGGGAAGTCGTTCACAGGGTCACATCTTGATTTAGCTAGTAGGCCATCACTGTTTCCCTCATCAGATCGGTTGGTTTTTGAGCTGTTCTTTACTCAAGTGAACTGGCTTCACGCTTCTAAATAAATTACAGTACAATGTTTCTAAATCTCACTGCAACTGCTGCGTCACAATAATCTGTCCTGCTTCATAAATCTGTCCCATAGCTTATATAGTAACACATATCTTATTTTCCTATATCTACTTGTTGTAATTCAGTGGAACTTATTTCCTTCATCCATCAATTACCCCAGCTGAAGTAAAAATATTAATAACAATAACAATGAGCTGATTCCACATGATGTTTGTCATGTTTTCCTGTCTATGCTGAGCTCGTTATCACTTCAGCCACTTTATCACCACCTTGTCACTTTTTCCACCACATTGTCATTCTACCTACTGCTTGAACACTTTGCCCAAACTGCACCTCCTTTCCATTTACTAGACTCAGTCGTGTGTCTTTACCTTGCTGAACCACATCCCTACAAACACTCATCAGAGAGCCGTTCCTCAGTATTATATCACTCTTAACCTCCCTGCATGCTTATTTATCGCCGTTGTAGCTGAAACTGGTTCCACTCACCGAGCCGAAGACTTTTTCTTCTGGAGACAGTTTTTTAACCTCGACTTAAATCCGTCCTCGTGTCTCGTTGTCACGGTTACATTGCGCTCACTGTCCGTTTCATCCACATTACAGATTTACTTTCACTGTTTTTTTTTTTTTTGTATTTTCCCCTCTTGTTTGACCTTTTTTTCACCCCCGCTCTTCTCTCCCGCCATCGACTTCTGTTCTTATTTCACTTCCTGAAACGTCACGTCGCTCTGCTGTTTCCGGTCCCTTCGCAGACCTGCCGGTCAAACCTCTCGTGGACCCTCCCCCCTCCTCTGTTTTTGTGTGTGTGTGTGTGTGTGTGTGTGTGTGTGTGTGCGTGTGTGTGCTCCTCCTTACCTCTCTGACCTGTTAAGCACTACCTCTTCTGCCCGTTCACTTCGATCTTCTTTTTCTATCCAGCTTTCTGTGTCTTCTTATGGCCTCACCACCACGGGAAGCAGAGCTTTTAGTTGCTCTGCTCCCAGGCTGTGGAACTCTCTGCCCCCAGATATAAGAAACATTGGTTTGCTCCCCCAGTTTAAATCAAGACTCAAAACCCATCTGTTCAAATCTGCATATTCACTGTGAACCCACTGTTTGTTCATTTTATCTTGTGCTTTTGTGTTTATTGCTCTTCTTTTGTCAACGTTGTGTTATGTGTTTTATTCTAGCATTATTATTATCATCATCATCATCATCATCATCAACAACAACAACAACAACAACAATAATAATAAACTGTATTATTTATTTGATTGTTTGCTATGAGCTAACGCTAGTCCACACTCCAAGCCACTTGGTGGCGGTAATGCGCCACGTCGTTGTTTGCTAACCGCCAAGAAACGACGACGACGACGACGAAGTTAAACGAGGCGAAAACCACAATAAGAGCAAAATGAAATCTGTAATGTGGAGAAAATGGACAGTGTAACCGTGACAACGAGACACGAAGAGGGATGTAAAGTATAAAAAAATGGCCCAAGAAGAAAAACTCTTCGGCTCGGTGAGTGGAACCAGATTTAGCAACAACAGCGATAAATACGCCTGTAGGGAGATGAAGAGTGCTAAAATACTGAGAAACGGCTCTCTGATGAGTGTTTGTAGAGATGTGTTTCAACAAGATAAAGACACACGACTCAGTCAAATAAGCGTTAATGGACTCCACAGTCTGCTGCCTGACAACAAAAGAGCGTCTGTGGGGTTTTATCCGGAGTACCTGAAATAGAAAAAAGAAAACAGAAACGGGGACAAAAGTTCTGTTTTAAAATGCATATTATAGCGAGAAATGTGACGGCTTGTCTGTTGTTATTATGTTTGATGAGCCAAGTAAGATGTAGATGTGGATAAATTAGCTATGAGATTAGGCCTCCCCCCACCACGGAGATGCTGTAAGTATCAAAGCAGCTCAGATTACTTGTTTCTTTCTTATTAAAGAGAATGACAAAAGTTTCACTGTGAGGACGTGATTTAAAGATGAAAAATGTCTAAATTGCACATATCATGTCCTGAGTAAAGGACTGGCAGTTTTATGTTGGGGTGTCTGTTGATTCTCACTTGTCTTGGAAACATTGGTTAGGAAAACAATCAAATCAGTAAAACACATATTACTGGATGCAACAGTTTGCTAGAATTGGAAGGAATTTGTCAGGCCAATTGTGTAATTGATTGATTCAAAGATTTTCTTTTTTCCTTTTCACTGCTTTACCCTTGTCTGCACAGGTGATGAAAATGGATCTGTGTTTGCCAAATGCCATTAAGATCTGAAGAAGAAGAGAGGTGCTGTTTGATGAAGCGGACTTAAGTTAAAGGAGAGACACAAACTAAAGTATTGATACCATCACGTTAATGTGGATCTGATACCATCGTCTGTATCACTTCTATCATTCTGACATGCAGTCAACATGTGGTGATGTGTAAGAGCTGACAGGCTCCATTCACATTTTGAGATCAGAGCTCAGACTAGTTTCAGTTATAAGGAAGAGAAACTCACACAGTCACTGACACTGAGAGGAGAAATGGCACAGAAAGGAGTTCAGCTGGACCGAGAAACCTTCTCTTGTTCCATCTGTTTGGATCTACTGATAAATCCGGTGACTATTCCCTGTGGACACAGCTACTGCAGGAACTGTATTAAAACCCACTTTGATGAAGAGGACAGGAAGGGAATCCACAGCTGCCCTCAGTGCAGGAAGACTTTCACACCGAGGCCTGTCCTGGAGAAAAACACCATGTTAGCAGCTTTAGTGGAGCAGCTGAAGAAGACTGGACTCCAAGCTGCTCCAGCTGATCACTGCTATGCTGGACCTGAAGATGTGGCCTGTGATGTCTGCACTGGGAGGAAGCTGAAAGCCATCAAGTCCTGTTTAGTCTGTCTGGCCTCTTACTGTGAGAAACACCTCCAACCTCACTATGATGCAGCTCCGTTAAAGAAACACAAGCTGGTGGCCCCCTCCAAGAAGCTCCAGGAGAACATCTGCTCTCGTCATGATGAGGTGATGAAGATTTTCTGTCGTACTGATCAGCAGAGTATCTGTTATCTCTGCTTGATGGATGAACATAAAGGCCATGAAACAGTCCCAGCTGCAGCAGAAAGGACTGAGAAGCAGAAGGAGCTCGAGGTGAGACGACTAAACATCCAGCAGAGAATCCAGGAGCGAGAGAAAGATGTGAAGCTGCTTCAACAGGAGGTGGAGGCCATCAATGGCTCTGCTGATAAAGCAGTGGAGGACAGTGAGAAGATGTTCACTGAGCTGATCCGTCTCATCCAGAAAAGAAGATCCAATATGAAGAAGAAGGTCAGATCCCAGCAGGAAACTGAAGTGAGTCGAGTCAAAGAGCTTCAGGAGAAGCTGGAGCAGGAGATCGCTGAGCTGAAGAGGAAAGACGGCGAGCTGGAGCAGCTCTCGCACACAGAGGATCACAACCAGTTTCTACACAACTACCCCTCACTGTCAGCACTCAGTGAGTCTACACACTCATCCAGCATCAATATTCTTCCTCTGAGCTACTTTGAGGATGTGACAGCAGCTGTGTCAGAGACCAGAGATAAACTACAGGACATTCTGAGAGAGGAATGGACAAACATCTCACTGACAGTCACTGAAGTGGATGTTTTACTGTCACCAGCAGAGCCAAAGACCAGAGCTGGATTCTTAAAATATTCACGTGAAATCACACTGGATCCAAACACAACTCACACACATCTGTTATTATCTGAAGGGAACAGAAAAGTAACATTTATGGAACAACAACAGTCTTATTCTGATCATCCAGACAGATTCACAGGATGTTATCAGGTCCTGAGTAGAGAGAGTCTGACTGGACGTTGTTACTGGGAGGTGGAGTGGGGATGGGGAGGAGTTTGTATAGCAGTCACATACAAGAACATCGGCAGAGTAGGGAGAGTGAATGAATGTTTCTTTGGACGCAACGACAAATCTTGGGCATTATATTGGTACACAGACAATAATAAATTTCGCCATAACAATGTCCAAACTCACCTCTCAGGTCCTCCGTCCACCAGAGTAGGAGTGTACCTGGATCACAGAGCAGGTATTCTGTCTTTCTACAGCGTCTCTGAAACCATGACTCTCCTCCACAGAGTCCAGACCACATTCACTCAGCCGCTCTATGCTGGACTTTTTCTTTATGGACTTGGAGCCACTGCAGAGTTGATTAAAGTCAAATAGAGAAGACAGGTTCATGTTGATCCCTGACCATTATATGTACTTGTGTAGTTTCTAAATGAGGCTTTACATTTTAGAAGCTGAGAAGTTCAGTGGTCCATTGATGTGTGAAAATAATGTTGGACTGATTCAAACTTTTGTTACGACTGTTGTCGTAATTTTAAT